>NW_027513077.1:642334-947251 GCF_048772815.1 Callospermophilus lateralis
GAGGCAAAGACCTTCCTGACACTCAGGACAACAGAACAATAGGTTAGCAAAAGGCCCAAAGCATGGTTTCTCCACTGAGACTTTCCTGGTCACACTGATATCTGAGTTTTCTGAGATGCTTGCCATTCCCTTCAGCTAACCAGTACATGGCCATGTCACAGAGCTTGGAGGTGGTACATATCTTTGACACAAAAATATTAGCCTATTCTGGAGAGTGGCCAAAATTCAGGAAGAAAACAGGAAATTAAGAAGGTTGTAGGTGTTGCCTTTCTATAAGGCGAGCCACAGTCCATTCATAAATTGGGAAGAATGAATGCTGGGAAGCTTTCTACTAGACAGGACACATCTATGGATGCATGCTCTTTTCTAATGTCTACAACCACAGACACACTGGGATACACAGACCTAGAAACACTCACCTTGTCAAAGGACTTTCTAGAAACAGTTCACTCCAAACCAAACAAACAGCCTTTCCTACCTATTCTCAGAACATGAGACAAAACCACAAACTCACAACCACACTCAAAAAGTCACCTCCTTCCCCCAAGTAAGTCTGTGACTATCCGAAGTGTCCTCTGACTGGTGGGCCATACTATGTTTCCCCAAAATGGCCTGTCCTGTCTCAGATCTGTTCTCCTTGTCCAACTCTGTGAAGTTGTCAGGAGCCTGTGCTGACCACTACCTGCTGTCTCCGGAAAGGCCCATTTTCAGAGGTCTACTTGAATTTGGCCATCCTCAAATCTTTAGGTACCAAGAAAGACAGACTCTGTCCTTGTTAAATCCAAACAAGTGAGCCTACTGGGAATGGGACGGGTACTGGCTCTTTGTGCCTGGCTTCCTGGATCCCAAGTTCAGAGAGTTCCATCCCCCAAGAAGTGAGGTAGGTCAATTCCTTCAAGAACGGAATGAGGTCACTGCCTTGGCAACCACTTTGTCCTAACAGTTGCATTCAAGGGTCCCTTGAGATGGAGGCTGCCACAACTTCCTGTGACACTTTCAGAAGTTAGAATTGTATATCAACCATAGGCACCCAGGAGAAGCTCTCCACACAGGGTTGGTTTGGTCCATCTTCTTTATATCAAGAGGAGAGAGGCTGATTCAGATACATCCCTTCATCCTGACTAGGTTGTTTGCCTTGGAAGATGACTTTTGCTCTCTCAGGCCCTTCATAGCTGCCTAAATCTTCTCCAGGGATCATTTCTGCATCAACCTTTGAGGTTCTCAGCAGGTGGAAGATCCCGTACATTCCTGTATTGTAAGACCAACTCTGTCCCTGCTCTTCTGCAAAGTTAGATTGAGGAACAGTGTATGGTTAGGGTTAATAACATATTCTATTTGGGTTAGGAATTATTCTGCTGGACAAATAATGGTATTGGGTACCTGCGATATTCACAAGAATATATAGGTGAAATATAAGTATGAAACCAAAATTCTAGGTACGATTTGAAGCCAGAAGGACATTGGGCCCTTTAGTGGTATACTTAGCTTTGAATTATGTTCTGCACAGATGTCTCAGATAAATCAATATGCAATGGCATAGGACCTTGTACCTTGGATGATTGAATGTTCAAGAGAACATCCAGTCAAAAAGGAATAGTCGGTAGGAATAGGAAGATGGTCAGTAGGTTTAGAAAAAAGAGTGAGTATAGGATTTGGACAAAAGGTTCATTAGCAATAGGGTTTCGGGTAGAGAGTGAAAGTAAATATGAGCACATATAAAGAGTCAGTCACAATGATGAACTGGGGAAAAATATGTAGGAAAGCAGATATTAATAGAGACATTAGGAAATCAGACAAAGTATAATGTGAGTGATAGGATTAGGCATTTTCAATATGGTTGAGGTGGAATATATAATCTTAGGAAGAAAGAAATATGTAGTCACCAATAGGATTGACATTTGAGAGCATTAGGCAACCAGGACATGGTTGTTTTTAGTAATCCATTCTCACTTTTCATTTTGCTTTGGTGAAAGGTTAATAAAATAGGTATTTGTCACTTCCTGTTTTTCTTTATGCTTAACAAAACACTGTTGAAATCTTGAGAACTGTTTGCTAATTTTGTTCCCAAAATGTGCTGTCTCCAACTGCCAAACTGCAGAATGTACTCCCTCACCCGGTTGCACAAAAACTGCCCACTTGCCCTGACCCATCAATTAATTTCCCTCCCTGCCCTCTCCAAAAAATTATATAAGCTCTGTTTAAGTTGTTCTCAGGGCTCTCTGCTCTAGTCAAGTGAGCTCTGAGCCCCAGCATGCTGGAACCCCAATAAACAATTTGCTGTTGCTGAGTGAAAATGGTATACAGTTCTGTACTTAAAAGATGCTTTCTTTTGCTTGCCTCTGCATAAAGATAGTCAGTTGCTGTTTGCTTTCGAGTGGGTAGACCCAGATAACGGAACTTCTGGTCAACTAACTTGGACTAGACTCCCACAGGTGTTCAAAACCTCCCCCAGTCTCTTTGATGAAGCCCTCCACAGAGATCTCAACAACTTCAGAATTACGCACCCCAAAGTCACCCTGCTTCAATATGCGGATGTCCTGCTACTGGCAGCTAACAACAAGGAAAACTGTGAGTCTGGGACCCAAGCACTATTATCCGAGCTTGCTCAACTCAGGTATAGAGCTTCTGCCAAAAAGGCCCAAATTTGCCAGCAAGAAGTAATCTTCCTGGGTTATTCCCTTAGGGGCGGAAATGATGGTTCACTGAGCCCAGAAAACAAACCGTTGTGCAGATACCACCTCCATCTAACAGGAGACAACACAGAGAGTTTCTTGGGACTGCTGCCTTTTCAGGTTATGGATACCTGGGTTTGTGTTCTTAGCTGCTTCTTTATACCCGTTGTTAAATAAGGATGCCCAATTCCAATGGACCCTTGAGCACCAGCAAGCTTTTGATAACATTTAAGAACACTGACACTGAACTCCTCAACTTCACTGAGCCCAGCCTGCAATTTCAGAAAGCCCTACACTACGTTAAAAATGTACATCAACTTACTCACCTTGGTTCAAAGAAACTGCAGGCATTCCTGAAAGATCAGGAACAGAGATTTCGACTAACTTACTCACAGTGAAAAAAAATAACTGAACGGGTAACAAAAGCCTGTCGGTTCTGTCAATTGGTTAATGCTTACACTTCCAAGCTTCCTGCAGGAAAGCACCTATGATGAACCAGACCAGGACAATTCTGGGAAGTAGACTTTACTGAAATTAAGCCAGCAAGGTATAGACTTAAATATCTCCTAGTCTTTGTAGATAAATTTTCAGGATGGATTGAATCCTTTCTCACAAAAAAAAAAAAAAAAAAAAAAAAAAAAAAAAAAAACCGGCTCAAAGGTGGTCAAGAAGATCCTGAAAGATATTAAGATATTTTTTCAAGACAAGGCCTGCCTAAGGTAATAGGGTCTGATAATTAAATGGTGTTCATGGCCCGGGTAAGTGAGGGCTTAGCCAGGACCCAGGGGATTAATTGGAAGTTACATTGTGCTTCTAGACCCCAGAGTTCAGGACAGGAAAAAAAAGTAAATTGAACCATTAAAGAGACCTTAACGAAATTAAGCTTAGAGACCGGCATAAAATATTAGACTATGCCCCTGCCTTATCCACTGTTTCATGCAAGAAATACTCCCTCTGTTTCTTTGTGTAAACTCACCCCCTATGAATTTCTCTATGGTGCACCTCCTCCAGTAAGGCATGTAACCCCAACTCTAAGACCTAACGATGCCTTCCACACCCCCTTGCTTGACAGAATTAAATCTCTTGAAAGAACTCAATGATACCGGTGAAAACAGCTGACAACTGCCTTGCAACCTGGGGACAAGGGGACTCCACATTGATATCAAGTAAGGGACTTCATCTACATAAGACAACATCAGGTGTCATCCCTGGAACCCTGCTTGAAAGGACCATACCAGGTGCTAATTATAACACCTACAGCGGTAAAAGTAGACGGAAACACTTCCTGGATCCATGCCTCTCAGCTCAAGCCTGCGCCCTGTCCAGACTCTGTCTGGAAACTGGGAAAGACTGGTAACTATTTCAAATTGCATATTCGCTATGTGGATAAGGCTGTAGACTCTCCCCTTGGCCACCAGTACACCTAACGCTCATCAGCCCGTTCAGCAGCGATGGATTATCACAAATCCTACTAGACAAGAAGTATGCTCTAACTCGTATACAGCTCCCATAGGGACCTGGTGGCTAGCTCTCCACCCAGACATTTGTCAGCTGGCTATAAGTCTTTCCTATTAGGATATCGCTGATGAAAATCCCACTAAAATTCAATTAAATCCCTTCCATACCATTGATAATGGAAACAAACATTAGGGATTTAGGGACACGTGAGCCAGATGCAGGTAGGCTAGACTAGATTAGTATGTTTGCCCAGCAGACTATCAAAGCCACAAACAGCCATGGCTGTGTGGAGGGAAAGCCAACTTCTTCTGTAAGTGATGGGGATTTGAGCATACAGGGGCAGCCTGGTGGAACGCAAAATCCTCATCAAATTCAGTACACAGCATTGGCCATATTACCAATTAGACAACCAAAACTGATGGCCCCCAGAGGAGTCTCTAGATCCTCAAATTCTGTGTTACCATTTTAACTTCTGCAAGTGCTCAAGAGGATGAAAGGAAATTCCCCTATGTGGAGGCCTTTTACCTCCTTCGCTCACTTCCTGAACTATGCATCTCCAATAGATCCTCACCCTCAGGCTTCTGCTCCAGACTCTCTACTGTCAGTCCCACCTCAGCAACCTGATTTCTCTCCTCCAGTTACTAGATCAAAAACCCAAACCTCCGCCAGTTCTCACATCATTGCTCCCTTGCTGAGGTAGCAGGTACTGAGGTACCCCTCTAAACACTCACTCCTCTCTTCTCCTGTCAGTGCCTATACCCGGTCTCCCCAGGTCCTCTTACCAGGTAACCCAAAGCTCAAACCAGCTGAGAAGAGCCCTCAGACCCCTATCCAAGATGTAATAAAAATGGCCTTTAAAGTTGCTTTGTCATCACTGAAAACAGGTTACTAAGAATTTAAAATCCCTCCCAGGCTTTCTGGGATACTCACTCCCGTCTTCCCCTCTGTTCTACCTGTTCTACTGCTCAAGATTTTGTTCCTAGGAAAATCCCAAACCCCTTTTCCATTCTGCTTTTACATCTCTCTTTTCTCATTCTCAGATCCCCGGAGCTGC
This sequence comes from Callospermophilus lateralis, assembly GCF_048772815.1. Taxonomy (NCBI): domain Eukaryota; kingdom Metazoa; phylum Chordata; class Mammalia; order Rodentia; family Sciuridae; genus Callospermophilus; species Callospermophilus lateralis. The sequence goes on from NW_027513077.1 coordinate 647,519, forward strand.
TCTCATTCCTCGCCTTCCCCGTCTTTCCCCTCTATACCAGGCCCACAGAAAAACCTTAACTGAACTTCTCCAGAAGTCTTCACCATGGATGACTTTAGAACTTTCAGCAAAAGAGTCCCTATAAAAGAGTTCAGTGAAGATAAACTTGCTCTTTTTCTGTTGCCCTGTTATACTTGGCCACTGCTTGGAAAAATCAGCACTTCTAAGCTAGACAACCGCTTAATAGTTTTTCACACAATATGTGAACAAGGCCTCTGGCCTTGAGCTGGAGCTTCACAGAGATGGCTACATTTCTAAAATAAAAAATACCAACTGGGCTTCATGGTAACAGCTGAAGGAGGATAAAAGAAAAGGAAGAACAAGCTCTCCCCCTCCCAGGTGTCCTTGAAAAGTTAACTTGCCCAGAACAGAGGAAATCACAGAAAAAAAAATCTTTTTGTGAAGTTCTGCCGACTGTGAACTTCTGAGCCCCTTTTCTTTCATCTTGGGTACAAAATTCTGAATCTACCTAAACTTGGGGTTCAGGGCGTTAATTGATTACAACAGAAGCAATGCACTCTGAATCCGGTTGCAACCAAATAGCACTGTTTCCCTGTTTTCGGTGCTATCTTAGGTGCCTTGCCTTGTCTGTCCCTACAACAGTATAATTCTATATACTTAAACATTGTTTATGTTTTCATGAAATGGTCAACAGATGTGATTAATTGTGTAATGGTGCAGATGTTTCCCAGAGTGCTCTATAATGATGCAGGTTCATTTGAAATTCAAACAGGCGGGCATACAACACGGTTCCGCTGGGAACATATATCCCTAACTTTAGCCATCCTATTAGGAATAGGAGTTGCTGCAGGGGTGGGCACAGAAACCCCTGCCCTAGTCCATGGGACACAACAAATGACCCAATTAGTAGCAACAATAGAACAAAACTTAAAGATAGTAGAAACATCCATCACAGCTTTGCAGGAATATTTATCCTCTCTGTCTGAAGTTGTTTTACAGAACAGTCGAGGGTTGGACCGCCCATTCATGAGAGAAGGGGGCCTTTGTGCTGCATTGAGGGAAAAATATTGTTTTTATGCCGACCATACTGGAGTTGTAAAAAAAATCTATGAGTAAATTAAAAAGACACCTTGAAGAGCGTCACTGAGAGAGGCCCAAAAAGGGTGGTTTGATTCTGATCCATACATTCCCTCTGGTTAACTACGTTTTTATCAACCATGGCCGGTCCAATAATAATCCTCATATTACTGCAAAGTATAAAACCCTGTTTGCTCAAACGTGTAATTTTTTTCTCCAAGCTCAAATTGGACAAGTTAAACTTATGGTAATAACCCACTTGCAGACATAGAATGTGACACCAGCCTTGATCACTTTTATAATTATAAGTAGCCAGAAGAAGAAGAGGGGAATGAAAGGTTAACAAAATAGGTACTTGTAACTTCCTATTTTTCTGTATGCTTAACAAAACACTGTTGAAATATTGAGAACTGTTTGCTAATTTTGTTCCCAGAATGTGCTGTCCCCAACTGCCAAATTGCAGAATGTATTCCCTCACCCGTTTACATGCAAACCGCCCACTCACCATGACCCATCAATAAACTTCCGTCCCTGCCCTTTCCAAGGAAAGACTATAAGCTCTGCTTAAGCTGTTCTCAGGGCTCTCTGCTCTATTTCTGTGAGCTCTGAGCCCCAGCATGCTTGACCTCTAATAAACCTTTTGCTGTTGCATGAGACAGTCTCTTCGTGGTCTCTACCTCTGATGCTCGCACGAACATTACTTGAATGATTGAATGTATAAGAGAAAATCCAGTCAAAAAGGGATAGCCAGTAGGATTAAGAAGATAGTCGGTAGGTTTGGGAAGAAGACTGAGTATAGGATTTGGAACAAAAGTTCTTTAGCAATAGGGGTTCTGTTAGAGAGTGAATATAAATGTCAGCACATGAGAACAGTCACAATAATGAACTGAGGAAAATATGTAGGAAAGCAGATATCAATAAAGACATTACTAAATCAGGCAAAGTATAAAGTGAGTGATACAATTAGACATTTTCAACAGGGTGAGTTTGAATATATAATCTTAGGAAGAAACAAATATGTAGTCACCAATAGGATTGACATTTGATAGCATAAGGCAACCTTGACATGGATGATTTTTGTAAACCATGCTCACTTTCTATTTAGGCTTTCGTACAATCTAAGTGTGACCTTTGCATTTGTGTCCAGAATTTTACTGTGATAAAATATATATGTAGATCTGGTGACACAAGTATTTCTTCCACCATTTCTGGGAGCAATACTTTGAAGGCATATAAATGGGTATTGGGTGTACAAAGAGGTGTACACTGTGTCCATGAATATAGAGATAATGCATGAATAGACCATACAGTGAATAAATAATATAACTGTTTCCACTTTAAATTATGGATTGAATTGATATTTGAAAATATATAAGAAATCTTATATTGATTTACAATCATTCATTCTAACCAGTTATACATCTAATATTAATATTATGGTTATGGTTTATCATGAAGATATGTTAGTTTTGCTTCAAAAGCGATTATGGAAATCCAAAATAATGTGTTTGGATAGAGTCAGTAACAATTCTGGCAATATGTGAACAAGGCCTCTGGCCTCAAATTGTGGCTTCACAGAGATGGCTACATTTCTAAGATAAAGAAGTTACCAACTGGACTCCATGGTAACAGCTGGCAGGGAGAAAAAAGAAAGAGAAGAAAAATGCTCTCCCCCTCCCAGGTGTCCTTAAATTGTTAACTTGCACAGAACAGAGAAAAAAAACAGAAACAAAAACTGCTTTCTCTGAACTTCTGCAGACTGTGAACTTCTGAGCCGCTCCCTTACATGTTGGGTACAAAATTCTGAAACAACCTAAACTTGGGGTTCAGGGAAGTAACTGATTACAACAGAAGCAATGCCCTTTAAATCTGGTTGCAACCCAATAGGACTGTTTCCCTGTATTCGGTGCTATCTTACGTGCCTTTCCTTGCCTTGTCCATCCCTTTTCTCATTTAAAGACCAGTCAAGAAACATGGAGAAACACATGTGTTCTGAAGCAGAAAGTGATTGATAGTGAAACAAATGCCTATAAATTTCCTAACTTGTGGATGAAATTTATATACTATGATGTGCATTAATTGAAGAAATACTAATCTACCAGTGTTGAATAAAAATGAACGTCAAAATACACATCATGTTCGATTGGAATCTACTTGCATTAATATTAAACTGGGTCAGTTACTGTAGAAATATTAGGATTCTTATTCACCATTCATTGAAGTTAGTTTTCAGTACTAGGAAACAAATATGTATTTCAGGTGAATGAATATTTCTAAGAATAATCTTGTGAAAAGTTGATTATAAATCCACATACATGAATATGAATGAATTTGATGAGTGTAAAATAAGACACATATTTCATTTGTTGAAAAATCTGGAGAGTGTGTATATATATATATATATATATACATATATATATATATATATATATATATATATATATATATATAAATACATACACACACACACATTAAAAACAGCAATATATATGCCAATTGAAATTTATAATGAAATATATATCATCGACAGATAGAAAAATATTTATTTTACTGAACATGGATTTATGAATAATATTGTTCAAGTAGGAAGATCACCCATAATTTAAATTTTCGGTTCCAACATCGTTTAAGAGGAGTGATCCCTTACAATTTGTATCTGCCAAGTCAGCCACCTCACAAGAATGTACGTGTGGTACCAGGTAGGATTCTATCTGTGCATATAAAAATACAGGTGGTGAATAGGCTACAGAGAAAGGGAGAAAGGAATTCATAGGTGGTTAACTTTAAAAAAAAACATGGAGAACTATTTCAACAAAAAATTGACTAGATTTATAAATCCTACCCTAAATAATGCAAAAGGTAAGTCCAACTATACACCATGCCTCCTCTGAAATGGTTGTATTTTCATTCTGTTTGGGTTATTTTTCTCCATCATATTAGTATTAGTAGTCAGAATATAGTAGGGTAGGGGTTAGTGTCAGGGATTCAGTATTTCGAATGGAAAATTGGAAAATGAATACAATGTGTATGTAAACATGTGCTACACAAAAATGTTTCCACTCTTATCCAGAACAATGCCTTGACAGTACCTTCGCTCCAACTAAAACATCATTAGAGGAGCAGAGTTAGAAAATCAGTGAAAACACATCTTGAATGGAATAGGCTCAGGATTTTGAAACCTTGGAGGTGGTAGAGGAGTTTGCAAAAGTAAGGGACAGGGTGAACACTCCACAAACATGGAGTTCTGTTGGACTAAAGACTTCTTGAGAAACTGCCTCTGAATTTGGGCACTTGAAATATATCTTGTTTTCACAAGCTTTAGCTTCCTTTGTAGTGAGACCATCAAACCTGGGTCTGCATCTATGTGACCTGGAGGACACGGTTTCTTATTTTCTAATGAAAATGAGGCAGCAGTGCTGAATTCTCACTTTGTAGGTAACCTGTGGACACTGGGGGCTAAGTGTCTCCCAGTGTGGGCTGTGAAGCCATTTGGTCATCCTCCAATTTTCGTGGTGTTTGTTGCTGCTGCATTGGGGATTTGGTATTTGCTTCACGAAATACAAGGAGTTCAACTGTGTCACAGTGCTGGAGGGAGTTCTGTGACGAGTGGTGGGTCAGGGTCTGCAGGAGAATGCACCAACCAGGCTTCTATCCCACATAGCTTGCCCCCTTGACCATAGCAACCTGATTCTGAACATTGCCCTGAAAGCTCTCCATATAACAAGATACCTTTACACAGAAGTATCTACTGGCTGCACCATGTCAGTAACAAGCCATTTGGAAGCCAAATGCAGATCCACATTGCCACGAACTGTTCTAGGCCCACTATTCAGCAGGCTCCAACGTACTGGCATCTCTATTCAACACAATTTTCATGAAACCTATTGAATCCAGGCACTGTCTGGTGTACTCAAGATCAGCATCAGGACATCCAAAGGTTCTCCAGTGCCACCTGGTCTTGGGAATTTCAAAAATTTCATGGTATCTGTTTAGCCATTTTTCAAGGATGATGTTGAAGGCACTGTGGGTTTCAATATATTCAGGGCCTGTTAAATGGTGAGGAAGCTCATTTCAATGAAAGCTCTGGGGAAATCTCAAGGGCAAGGCTTCCCAAAGAGTGGCCAAAAGGTCGCATGAAGCCAGGCCTATTGAGTTCTACAATGTGAGGTCCATGTGTTTTTTGACTCTCAACTATGGCTGCCAAGTCTTTCAGAATAAAATAATGTGATTTCCTCACTGAGATTCCCAGTGATCTGTGGAAAGTCAATCTGGGCCTAGATCTCAGTTTCCAATGGTCACTCTCATGTGTGGTCTCCTAAAATCCCAAAACAATTGATGGCAATACTTCTCTGAGGTCTGTTCCAGAACTCAATCTCTAAGGGGAATCACACCAGAGTTCAAGCCCAGGTGGACCCAATCATCTCTTCCAACTGCCACACAAATGACCACAATTAAAACCAAAACACTCCCACACGGCCCTCATCTTCTTCATAACCTTTGGCTGGAGTTTTCCATTAGGGGCGCAGTCAAAGACAGTGTCCAAAATAAGCTCCCTTGTCCCTCATTTGCCTAAAATCTCAGTGGCCTGGACACCCTTCATGTGAACCAGGAGTAATCAAATAGGTCTGCCATTAATACTTTTCCACTTCTACAATTTGAGGCTTTCTGACTGTGGGGTTTAGATTCTTTATGTGATTTGGAGTCATGAGAAAATCCAAGCACACATGGGCAAGCTTTTGCAGGGATTTGGAGAATTCTTTTGACCCAAAGGATCCCTATTCTCACTTGATTGAAGTGAGAAACCTTACAGAGGAAAGCTAGAGACTTCATCCACAATGACTGCAATTTTTGCCCTTTGATTTTGGATGCACACATGAGATCTTTCTTTAGATTCATCAGGTGCTGATAATCTAAGCCACAGCCTCACACAGGGCCAGGAGGCTGATTCTGACACATCCCTTTCCAAAGCAATTAAGCAAAGAGCCACAGGTGATGCCCATTCATTTCCATTTGAAAACTGTTTCTTAGGGCTTCACAAAGGGGTGGCTGGAGGCAAAGACCTTCCTGACATTCAGGGCAAAAGAAAAATAGGTAAGCAAAAGGCCCAAAGCAGGGTTTCTCCACTGTGACTTTTCTGGTCTAACTGATATCTGAGTTTTCTGAGGTGCTCGCCAGTCCCTTCAGCTATCCAGTACATGGCCATATCACAGAGCTTGGAGGTGGTACATATCTTTTACCCAAAACCATGAGCCTATTCTGGAGTGTGGCCAGAATTCAGAAAGAAAATAAGAAATTAGGAAGATAGCAGGTGTTGCCCATCCATAAGGCAATCTTCTGCCTAATCATAAATTGGGCAGGATGAATACTGGGAAGCTTTCTACTAGACAGGACACATCCATTGATGCATTCTATTTTCTAATGTCTACAACCACGGACACAGTGGGACACACAGACATAGAAACACTCGCCTTGTCACATGACTTACTAGAAACAGTCCATACCAAACCAAACAAACCGCCTTTCCTATCTATTCTCAGAACATGAGACAAAACCAAAAACTCACACCCACAACCACAAAGGCACCTCCTTCCCCCAAGTAGGTCTGTGACTATCCAGAGGGTGGTCTGACTCGTGGGCCATAATATATTCCCCCAACATGGCCTGTCCTGTCTCAGATCTGGTCTCCTTAGTCAACTCTGTGAAGTTGTCAGGAGTCTGCGATGAGCCACTACCTGCTTTCTCTGGAAAGGCCAGTTTTCAGAGCTTTCCTGGCATTTGGTCATCCTCACAACAGTAGGACCAAAAAATAATGTCTCTGTCCTTGTTCAATCAAAACAAGCGAGCCCAATGGGACTGGGACTGGGACTGACTCTGGGTTCCTGGCTTCCTGGATCAAAAGTTCACAGTGTTCCATCACCAAAAGTGTAAGGTGTGGTCATTTCTTTAAGGAACTGAATGAGGTCACTGCCTTGGCAAACACTTTGTCCTCACAGTTGCTTTCAATTGACCAATGAAACGGAGGCTGCCCCTACTTCCTTTGAAATTTTCACAAGTTAGAATGGTAGATCAACCATAGGCTCCTGGAACAGCTCTCCACACAGGCCTGGTTTGGTCCATCTTCTCTACATTAAGAAGAGAGAGGCTGATTCCGACATATCCTTTCATCCTGACCAGGATGTTTGCCATGGAAGATGACTTTTGCTCTCTCAGGTCTTTCATAGCTGCCTACATCTTCTCCAGGGATCATTTCTACATGGACCTTTGAGGTTCTCAGCAGGTGGAAGATCACCTACATTTCTGTATTGTAAGTCAAACTCTGTCCCTGTTCTTCTGTAAAATTAGATTGAGGGAACGGTGCATTCTTAGGGTTAATAACATGTTCCATTTGGGTTAGGAATCATTCTGTGAGATGAATAATGGTATTGGAACATGCAATATTTATAAGAATATATTGGTGAAATATAAGTATGAAAACAGAAATCTAGGTAAGACTTGAAGCCCAGAAGGGCATTTTGCCCTTGATTGGGATACTTAGCTTTGAATTACATTCTGAACAGTTGTCTCACATAATTCGATATCGAATGGCAAAAGACCTTGTACCTTGGATGATTGAATGTAGAAGAGAACATCCACTCAAACTGGGATAGTCAGTAGGTTTAGGAAGAAGAGTGAGTATAGGTTTTGGAACAAATTTCATTAGTAATAGGTTTTTGGTTAGAGAGTGAACGTAAATGTCAGCACATGAGAAGAGTCAGTCACATGATGAACAGGGGAAAATATGTAGGAAAACATATCAATAGACACATTAGGAAATAAGGCAAAGTATAATGTGAGTGATAGGATTAGACATTTCCAACAGGGTTGAGTTTGAATATATAATCTTAGGAAGAAACAAATATGTAGTCACCAATAGGATTGATATTGAGCATTAGACAACCTGGACATGGATGTTTATAGTAATACATGTTCAATTTCCATTTAGGCTATGGTACAAACATAAGTGTGAGCCTTGCGTTTTGTGTCCAGAATATCACTGTGATAAAATATATATGTAGATCAGGTTACATGAGTAATTCTTCCACCATTTTTTGAAGCAATATTTTGAAGATGTATAAATTAGTATTGGGGGTACAAAGAGATGTACCCTGTGTATATGAATCTAGAGAAAATGCATGAGTAGACCACACTGTGAATTAATAATATAACTAGTTCTACATAAAATAATGGATTGAATTGATATCTTAAAATATATAAGAAATCTTATATTGAAATACTATCATTCATTCCAACTAGTTATACATCTAATGGTAATATTATGGTTATGGTTTATCATGAAGGGTGTGATTTTTGCTTCAAAAGTGATTATGTAATTCAAAAATCATGTGTTTAGAAAGTAGTCTCATGAAACGACCAGTCAAGAAACATGGAGGAATACATTTGTTCTGAAGCAGGAAGTGATTGAAAGTGAAACAAATGCCTATAAATATGCTAACTTGTGGATGAAATATATATCATATGATGTGCATAAACTGAAGAAATAGCAACGTACAAGTCTTGAATAAAAATGAACGTCAAAATACATGTCATGCCCCATAGGAATCTACTTGCATTGATGTAAAACTGAGTCAGTTACTGTAGAAATATTAGGATTTGTATGCATCGTTCACTGAAGTTAGTTGTCTGTATTAGGAAACAAATATGTATTTCAGGTGGATGAATATTTCTGAGTATAATCTTGTGAAAAGTTGATTATACATCCACATATATGAACATAATAGAATTTAGAGAGTGTATAATAAAACACATATATTTTGAAAAATCTGGATAGGAGATATATATATATATATACAAAAAAAACAAAGACATTAAAAAGCAGCAATATGTATGCCAATTGAAATTCATAGTGAAATATATATCATCCACGGATGCAAAAATATTTATTATACTGAACATGGATTTATGTATAATGTTGTTCAACTAGGAAAATTAATCCAAAGTGTATGCAAAATTGTGATACAAAAAATCTTTCCACTCTCATCCTGAACAATGCCTTGACTTACCCTCACCTTAAGTAATTCACAATTATATGAAAAGAGGTAAAAAATCTGTGAGTACATATCTGGAATTGAATATGCTCATGATTTCACAACTTTGCAAGTGGTTGATGAGTTTCCAAAAGTAAGGAACAGGGTAAACGCTTCACAAACATGGAGCTCTGCTGGACTACAGACTTCTTGAGAAACTGCCCCTGAGGTTGTGCACTTGAAATATATGTTTTTGTCAGGAGCTTTACCTACCTTTGTTGTGAGACCATCAAAGCTGGGTCTGCATCTATGTGACCTAGAGGACATGGTTTCTTATTTTCCAACGAACATGAGGCACCAGTGCTGAAGTCTCTCTTTGTAGGTAAACTGTGGCCACTTCGGGCAATGTGACTCCCTGTGTGGACTTTGAAGCCATTTGGTCATCCTCCACTTTTCGTGGTGTTTCTTGCTGCTACACTGGGAGTTTGGTATTTGCTTCATGACATACAAGGAGTTCAACTGGCACACAGTGCTTGAGGGAGTCTTGTAACGTGTGGTGGGTCAGGCTCTGCAGGAAAATGCACCAACTAGGCTTCTATCCCACATTGCTTACCGCCTTGACCACAGAAACCTGATTATGAACATTGCCCTGAAACCCCTGCAAATAACAAGATGCCTTTTCATATAATGGTCTCCTGGCTGCACCAAGTCAGTCACAAGCCATTTGGAAGCCAATGGCAGATCCACATGGCCACAACACAGATGTATTACCACACATCTGCCCACCACTGCTCTAGGCCCACTACTCAGCAGCCTCCAACTTACTGGCATCTCTGTACTACACAATTTTCATGAAACCCAGTCAATCAAGGCACTGTCTGTTATACTTATGATCAGCAACAGGACATCCAATGGTTCTCCAGTGCCACCTGGTCATTGGGAATTTCAAAAATTTCATGGTGTTTATCTATGCATTTTTCAAGAATGAAGTTGGAGGCACTTTGGGGTTTCCATTCATCTAGGAACCATTACATGGGGAGGAAGCTAATTTCAATGAAAGCTCTGAGGAACTCTCATAGGCAAGGCTTCCCAAACAGTGGCCAAAAGGTCACATGAAGCCAGGCCCATTGAGGTCTACAACGTGAGGTCCATGTGTCTTTTGACTCTAACTATGGCTGCCAAGTTTTTCAGAATAAAATCATGTGATATCTTTGCTGAGAATTTCAGTTCTCTGTGGAAAGCCATCCTGGGCCTAGATCTCAGGTTTCAAGGGCAACTCTCATGTGTGGCCTCCTACAATCCCAACACAATTCATGGCAATACTTCTCTGTCGTCAGTTCCCAAACTCAGTCTCTAAGGGAAATCACACCAGAGTTCAAGCCCATGTAGACCCAGTCTTCTCTTCCAACCGCCACACAAATGACCACAATTAAAACCAAAACATTTCCACATGGCCCTCATCTTCATCCATATAGACACTCATCATAAACTCTGGCTGGAGGTTTCCATGAGGGGCGCAGCCCAAGACAGTGTCCAAAATATGCACCCTTGCCCCTCATTTTTCTAAATTTAGGGTGGCCTGGAAACCCATCCTGTGAACAAGGAGTGATCATATAGGCCTGCTGTTAATACTGCTCTGCTTCTCCAATTTGAGGCCTACTGAATGTCAGGTATAGATTGCTTATGTGATTTGGCATCATGAGAGAACCCAAGCACTTCTGCAGGACTTTGAAGAACTCATTTGACCCAAAGGAATCCTATTCTCACTTGATGGAGTTCAGGACCTAACACAGGAAGACAAGAGACTTCATCCACAATGACTGATCATTTTGCCATTTTGGTTTTGGATGCACACATGGGATCTTCTTTAGATTTATCAGGAGCTGAGAATCTTAGCCACCCCCTCAATCAGGACCTAGTGTCTGATTAAGACACATCCCTTTCCAAAGCAATTAAGCAAAGAGCCACACGTGATACCCATTCATTTAAATTTGAAAACTGTTTCTTCAGGCTTCTAAAAGGGGTGGCCTGAGGCAAAGACCTTCCTGACATTCAAGGCAACAGAACCATAGGTAAGCAAATGGACCAAAGCAGGGTTTCTCCACTGAGACTCTAATGCTCACACTAATATCTGAGTTTTCAGAGATGTTCCCATTCCCTTCAGCTATCAAGAACATGGACATGTCACAGAGCTTGGAGGTGGTACATATCTTGGACAATAAATCATGAGCTTATTCTAGAGAGTGGCCAGAATTCAGGAAGAAAACAGGAACTTAGGAAGTTAGTAGTTGTTTCCTATCCATAAGGCAAACCACAGTCCATTTATCAATTGTGAACGATGAATGCTGGGAAGCTTTCTACTAGACAGGACACCTCCATTGATGCATTCTCTTTTCTAATGTCTAAAACCACGGACACAGTGGATACACAGACATAGAAACACTTGCCTTGTCAAAAGAGTAACTAGAAACAGTCGACTCCAAACCAAACCAACCACCTTTTCTACCTATTCTCAGAACATGAGACAAAACCATAAACTCACACCCACACACATAAAGGCACCTCCTTCCCAAAAGTGGGTCTGTGACTATCCAGAGTGTCCTCTGACTGGTGGGCTATACTATGTTCCTCTCGAAATGGCCTTTCCACTTTCAGATCATGTCTCCAAGGCCAACTCTGTGATGCTGTGAGGAGCCTGCAGTTAGCCACTACCTGCTATCTCAGAAAAGGCCCCTCTTCAGAGCTCAACTGGCATTTGGCCATCCTCACATCAGTAGGTACCAAGAAAGTCTTACTTGTACTTGGTAAATCCAAACAAGTGAGCCCACTGGGACTGGGACTGGGACTGGCTCTCGGTGCCTGGCTTCTTGCATCACAATTTCAGAGAGTTCCATCACCAAGGAAGTTAGCTAGGTCACTTCCTTCAGGAACTGAATGAGGTCCCTCTCTTGGCAACAACTTTGTCCTAACAGTTTCTTCCAAGGGTCCCTTTAGATGGAGGCTGCTCCTACTTTGTGTGACAATTTGACTAGTTAAAATGGTATATCAAAATAGGCACCTGGGAACAGCTCTCCACGCAGGCCTGGTTAGGTCCATCTTCTCTACATTAAGAAGAGAAAGGCTGATGCATACACATCCCTTCATCCTGTTCAGGTTGTTTGCCATGGAGGATGGCTTTTGCTCTCTCAGATCCTTCATAGCTGCCTACATCTTCTCCAGGGATCATTTTTGCATCGAACTTTGAGGTTCTCAGCAGTTGGAAGATACCCTACATTACTGTATTGTAAGATGAACTCTGTCCCTGCTCTTTTGTAATTTTAGATTGAGGCAACAGTGTATGGTTAGGGTTAATTACAGGTTCGATTTGGGTTAGGAATCATTCTGCGGGATGAATAATGGTCTTGGGAACCTGCAATATTTATAGGAATATAGAGATGAAATATAAGTATGAAAACAGAAATCTAGGTAAGATTTGAAGCTCAGAAGTGCATTGGGCAACTGATTGTGATACGTAGCTTTGAATTACGTTCTGCATACATGTTTCAGAAAAATCGATATACAATAGCATAGGACCTTGTACCTTGGATGATTGAATGTAGTAGAGAACATCCACTCAAAAAGGGATAGTTGATAGGATCAGGAAGATAGTCAGTATGTTTCGGAAGAAGAGTGAGTATAGGATTTGGACCAAAGTTCATAAGCAATAGGGTTTTGGTTAGAGAGTGAATGTCAATGTCAGCACATGTGAAGGGTCAGTCACAATGTTGAACTGGAGAAAATATGTAGGAAAGTAGATATCAATAGAGACATTAGGAAATCAGGAAAAGTACGAAGTGAGTGAAAAAATTAGACATTTTCAATGGTATTGAGGTTGAATATATAATCTTAGGAAGAAACAAATATGTAGTCACCAATAGGATTGACATTTGAGAGCATTAGGCAACCTGGTCATGGATGTTTTTAGTAATCCATGTTCAGTTTCCATTTAGGCTTTGGTACAGTCATACGTGTGAATTTTGCATTTTGTGTCCAGAATATTACTGTGATACCATGCATATGTAGATCAGGTGATATGAGTATTTCTTCCACCATTTCTGGGAGCAATATTTTGAAGATGTATAAATTAGTATTGGGGATACAACGAGGTGTACCCTGTGTCTATGAATATAGAGATAATGCATGAATAGACCATACTGTGAATAAATAATATAACTGGTTCCACTTTACAAAATGTATTGAATTGATATCAGAAAATATAAAAGAAATCTTTTATTGATATAAAATCATTCATTGCAACCAGTTATACATCTAATAGTGATATTATAGTTATGGTTTATCATAAAGTGTGTGTCCGTTTTGCTTTAAAAGTGATAAAGGAAATCGAAAATAATGTGTTTGGAAAGAAATCTCATGAAAAGATCAGTCAAGAAACATGGAGGAAAACATGTGTTCTGAGGCAGGAAGTGATTGAAATTGAAACAAATCCCTATAAATTTGCTAAATTGGGGAGGAAATATATATCCTATGATGTGCATAAACTGAAGAAATTGTAATGTCCCAGTGTTGAATAAAAATGAACGTCGATATACACATCATGTCCCATAGGAATCTACTTGCATTGATGATAAACTGTGTCAGTTACTGTAGAAATGTTAGGATTTGTATGCACCATTCACTGAAGTTACTTTTCAGCACTAGGAATCAAATATGTATTTCAGGTGGATGAAATTTTCTGAGAATAATCTTGTGAAACGTTGATTATAAATCCACGTTCATGAACATGAATGAAATTAGGAAGTGTATATAAGACACATATATTTCATATTTTGAAAAATATGGAGAGAGTGTGTGTATATATATATATATATATATATATATATATATATATATATATATACACACACACACACACACACACAGAGACATTAAAAATAGCAATATATGCCAATCAAAATTCACCATGAAATATATATCATCCACAGATCCAAAAATATTCATTTTACTGAACAAAGATTTGTGTATAATTTTGTTCTCTAGGAAGCTCACCCATAGGTTGAATTTTCAGTTCCAACGGCGTTTATGAGGAGTGATCTCTTCTCTCAATTTGTATCTGCCAAGTCAGCCACCTCACAAGAATGTACGTGTAGTACCAGGTAGGATTCTCTATGTGCATATAAAAATATATGTGCTGAGTAGGCTACAGAGAAAGAGAGACAAGAATTCATATATTTGTTATTTTTAAAATCACATGGACAACTATTGCAACAAAAATTGTCTAGATTAATAACTCCTAACCTTTATAATGCAAAAGGCAAGTCCAACTATACACCATGCCTCCTCTGAACTGTTTGTATTTCTATTATGTTTGGGTTATTTTTCTGCCTCGTATTAGGATTAGTAGTCAGACACTAGTAGGGTATGGTTTAGTGTCAGGGATTCAGTATTTCAAATGGAAAATTGGAAAATGAATCCAATATGTATGCAAATATGTCCTACACAAAAGTCTTCCCACTCTCATCCAGAAAAATCCATTGACATTATCTTCACCCTATGTAAGATGCAATTCGAAGAGAAGAGTTAGAAATCTGTGAATACATATCTGGAATGGAAAATGCTCAGGAGTTCACAACCTTGGAGGTAGAAGAGGAGTTTCCAAAAGTAAGTGACTGCGTAAACACTCCACAAACATGGAACTCTGCTGGCCAAAAGCCTTCTTGAGAAACTGCCTCTGAGTTTGGACACATGAAATATATCTTGTTGTCCGGAGCTTTAGCTTCATTTCTGGTGAGACCATCAAAGCTGGATCTGCATCTATGTGACCTGGAGGACATCGTTTCTTATTTTCCATTGAACATTAGGTACCGGTGTTGATTTCTCTCTTTGTTGGTAAACTGTGGCCACTGGAAGCTTAGTGTCTCCCTGAGTGGACTGTGAAGCCATTTGGTCATCCTGAACTTTTTGTGGTGTTTCTTGCTGCTGCACTGGGAGTTTGGTATTTGCTTCACGAAATACAAGGAGTTCAACTAGGATATAGTGCTAGAGGGAGTTCTGTGACGTGTGTTGGGTCAGGGTCTGCAGGAGAATTCACAAACCAGGGTTCTATCCCACATAGCTTGCCCCCTTGACCATAGCAACCTGATTCTGAACATTGCCCAGAAACCTCTCCATATAACAAGATGCCTTTTCATATAATAGTCTGCTGGCTGTACCAAGTCAGTCACAAGCTATTTGGAAGCCAATGGCTGATGCACATGGCCACACCACAGTTGTATTATCACACACCTGCCCACCACTGCTCTAGGCCCACTACTCAGCAGGCTCCAACTTACTGGCATCTCTGTTCCACACCATTTTCATGAAACCCAGCCAATCAAGGCACTGTCTGTAACACTAATGATCAGCAAGAGAACAACCAATGGTTCTCCAGTGCCACTTGGTCATTGGGAATTTCAAAAACATCATGGTATTTATCTATCCATTTTTCAAGAATGAAGTTGGAGGCACTTTGGGGTTTCCATTCTTCCAGGAACCATTACATGGGGAGGACTCTCATTTCAATGAAAGCCCTGAAAAACTCTCACAGGCAAGGCTTACCAAACAGTGGCCAAAAGGTCACATGAAGCCAGGCCCATTGAGGTCTACAACGGGACGCCCATGTGTCTTTTGACTCTTAACTATGGCTGCCAAGTTTTTCAGAATAAAATCATGCGATATCCTTGCTGAGAATTTCAGTTCTCTGTGGAAAGCCACCCTGGGCCTAGATCTCAGGTTTCAAGGGCAACTCTTATGCGTGGCCTCCTAAAATCCCAACACAATTCATGGCAACACTTCTCTGAGGTCAGTTCCAGAACTCAGTCTCTAAGAGGAATCACACCAGAGTTCAAGCACATGTGGACCCTGTTATCTCTTCCAACCGCCACACAAATGACCACAATTAAAACCAAAACATTCCCACATGTCCCTCATCTTCATCCATATAGACAGTCATTATAAACTCTGGCTGGAGGTTTCCATGAGGGGCGCAGCCAAGACAGTGTCCAAAATATGCACCCTTGCGACTCATTTGTCTAAATTCATGGTGGCCTGGACACCCTTCCTGTGAACCAGGAGTGATCAAAAAAGCCTGCCGTTAACGCTGCTCTGCTTCTCCAATTTGAGGCCTACTGACAGTCATTCATAGATTCATTATGTGATTTGGCATCATGAGAGAACCCAAGTACTTCTGCAGGACTTTGAAGAACTCATTTGACCCAAAAAAAAATCCCTATTCTCACTTGATGGAGGTCAGGAACCTATCGGAGGAAGGCAGGAGACTTCATCTACAATGACTGATCTTTTTGCCATTTTGGTTTTGGATGCACACACGGGATCTTCTTTACATCTATCAGGAGCTGAGAATCTTATCCACAGCCTCAAACAGAGCCTAGTGTCTGATTAAGACACATCCCTTTCCAAAGCAATTAAGCAAAGAGCCACAGGTGATGCACATTCATTTCCATTTGAAATCTGTTTCTTCAGGCTTCACAAAGGGGTGGCATGATGCAAAGACCTTCCTGACATTCAAGGCAACAGAACCATAGGTAAGCAAATGGACCAAAGCAGGGTTTCTCCACTGAGACTTTACTGCTCACACTGATATCTGAGTTTTCTGAGATGTTCCCATTCCCTTCAGCTATCAAGAACATGGACATGTCACAGAGCTTGGAGGTGGTACATATCTTGGACAATACATCATGAGCTTATTCTGGAGAGTGGCCAGAATTCAGGAAGAAAACAGGAACTTAGGATGTTAGTAGGTGTTTCCTATCCATAAGGCATACCACGGTCCATTCATCAATTGTGCAGGATAAATGCTGGGAAGCTTTCTACTAGACAGGACACCTCCATTGATGCATTCTCTTTTCTAATGTCGACAACCACAGACACAGTGGATACACAGACATAGAAAGTCGCCTTGTCAAAAGACTTACTAGAAACAGTCGACTCCAAACAAAACCAACCACATTTCCTACCTATTCTCAGAACATGAGACAAAACCGCAAACTCACATCCACAAACAAAGGCAACTCCTTCCCAAAAGTAGGTCTGTGACTATCCGGAGTGTCCTCTGACTGGTGGGCCATACTATGTTCTCCACAAAATGACCTCTCCTGTCTCAGATCTTGTCTCCTTGGCAAACTCTGTGATGCTGTGAGGAGCCAACGGCTAGCCACTACCTGCTATCTCAGGAAAGGCTTCTCTTCAGAGCTCTCCTGGCATTTGGCCATCCTCACATCAGTAGGTACCAAGAAGGTCTGACTCTGTACTTGGTAAATCCAAACAAGTGAGCGCACTGGGACTGGGACTGGGACTGGCTCTCGGTGCCTGGCTTCTTGCATCAAAATTTCAGAGTGTTCCATCACCAAGGAAGTTAGGTAGGTCACTTCCTTCAGGAACTGAATGAGGTCACTGCCTTGGCAACAACTTTGCCCTAACCATTGCTTCCAAGGGTCACATTGGATGGAGGCTGCCCTTACTTCCTTTGACAATTTGACTAGTTTCAATGGTATATCAAAATAGGCACCTGAGAACAGCTCTCCACGCAGGCCTGGTTAGGTCCATCTTCTCTACCTTAGAAAGAGAGAGTCTGATGCATACACATTCCTTTTTCCTGTCTAGATTGTTTGCCATTGAAGATGGCTTTTGCTCTCACAGGTCCTTCATAGCTGCTGACATCTTATCCAGGGATTATTTCTGCATCGAACTTTCAGGTTCTCAGCAGTTTGAAGATACCCTACATTCCTGTATTGTAAGGCGAACTCTGTCCCTGCTCTTTTGTAATGTTAGATTGAAGCAACCGTGTATGGTTATCGTAAATAGCAGGTTTGATTTGGATTAGGAATCATTCTGCAGAATGAATAATGATCTTGGGAACCTGCAATATTTATAGGAATATAGAGATGAAATATACGTATGAAAACAGAAATCTAGGTAAGATTTGAAGCTCAGAAGTGCATTGGGCAACTGATTGCGATACGTAGCTTTGAATTACGTTCTGCATACATGTTTCAGAAAAATCGATATACAATGGCATAGGACCTTGCACCTTGGATGATTGAATGCAGTAGAGAACATCCACTCAAAAAGTGATAGTCGATAGGATCAGGAAGATAGTCAGTATGTTTTGGAAGAAGAGCTAGTATAGGATTTGGACCAAAGTTCATTAGCAATAGTGTTTCCGTTAGAGAGTGAATGTCAATGTCAGCACATGTGAAGGGTCAGTCACAATGTTGAACTGGGGAAAATATGTAGGAAAGTAGATATCAATAGAGACATAAGGAAATCAGTCAAAGAGTATCAAGTGAGTGAAAAAAATTAAACATTTTCAACAGTTTTGAGGTTGAATATATAATCTTTTGAAGAAACAAATATGTAGTCACCAATAGGATTGACATTTGAGAGCATTAGGCAACCTGGTCATGGATGTTTTTAGTAATCCATGTTGAGTTTCCCTTTAGGCTTTGGTACAATCATACGTGTGACTTTTGCATTTTGTGTCCAGAATATTACTGTGATAACATGCATATGTAGATCAGGTGACATGAGTATTTCTTGCACCATTTCTGGGAGCAATATTTTAAAAATGTATAAATTAGTATTGGGGGTACAACGAGGTGTACCCTGTGTCTATGAATAT
Source organism: Callospermophilus lateralis (assembly GCF_048772815.1). Lineage (NCBI taxonomy): Eukaryota > Metazoa > Chordata > Mammalia > Rodentia > Sciuridae > Callospermophilus > Callospermophilus lateralis. Next base: position 666,296 of record NW_027513077.1, read on the forward strand.
AGAGATAATGCGTGAATAGACCATAATGTGAATAAATAATATAACTGGTTACACTTTAAATAATGTATTGAATTGATATAAGAAAATGTATAAAAAATCTTTTATTGATATATAATCATTCATTCCAACCAGTTATACATCTTATGATGATATTACAGTGATAGTTTATCATGAAGTCTGTTTCAGTTTTGCTTCAAAACTGATAAAGGAAATCGAAAATAATGTGTTTGGAAAGAAGTCTCATGAAACGACCAGTCAAGAAACACGGAGGAATGCATGTGTTCTGAATCAGGAAGTGATTGAAAGTGAAACAAATGCCCATATATTTGCTAACCTGTGGAGGAAATATATATCCTATGATGTGCATAAACAGAAGAAATTGTAATGTGCCAGTGTTGAATTAAAATGAACATCAATATACACATCATGTCCATTGGAATCTACTTGCTTTGATGATAAACTGTGTCAGTTACTGTAGAAATATTAGGATTTGTAAGCACCATTCACTGAAGTTAGTTCTCAGGACGAGGAAACAAATATGTATTTCAGGTGGATGAATGTTTCTGAGAATAATCTTGTGAAAAGTTGATTATATATCCACATACATGAATATGAATGAATTTAGAGAGTGTTTAATAAGACACATTTTTTTCATATTTTGAAAAATCTAGAGAGTGTATATATATAAATATATATATATATATATATATATATATATATATATATATATATATATATATATACATGTAAAACTCATGGAGAAATATTACAATTAAAATTTGACAAGATTTATAATACATACCCTTGATAAAGCCGAAGGCAAATCCAAGTATATACCATGCCTCCTATGAAAGGCCTGTATTTCTATTCTGTTACGTTTCTTTTTATCCATCATATTAGCATTAGTAGTCAGAGTCTATTAGGGTATGTGTTAGTGTCAGGGATCATTATTTCAAATGAAAATAGAAAAATGAATCTAATGTGTATGCAAATATGTGCTACACAAAAATCTTGCCACTCTCATCCAGAACAATTCCTTTACATTTACTTCGCTCCAAGTAAGACACAATTAGTGGAGAGGAGTTCGAAAACCTGTGATTACATATGTGGAACTGAAAATGTTCAGGAGTTCACAACATTTGAGGTGGTAGAGCAGTTTCCAAAAGTAAGGGAGAGGTTAAACACTCCACAAACTTGGAGCTCTGCTGGCCTAAAGACTCTTTGAGAAAATGCCTCTCAGGTTGGGCACATGAAATATATGAAGTTCTCAGGAGATTTAGCTTCCTTTGTTGTGACACCATCAAATGTGGGTCTGTATCTATGTGACCTGAAGGAAATGGTTCCTTATTTTCTAATGAACATGACACAGCAGTTCTGAATTCTCTTTTTCTTGGTAAACTGTGGCCACTGGGAGTTAAGTTTCTCCCCATGTGGTCTTTGAAGCCGTTTGGTCATCCTCCATTTTCGTGGTGTTTCTTACTGCTGCACTGGGAGTTTGGAATTGGCTTAATGAAATACAAGGAGTTCAACTGGCACACAATTCTGGAGGGAGCTCTGTCACGTGTGATTGGTCAGGGTCTTCAGGAGAATTTTCAAAACATGGATCTATCCCACATAGCTTTCCCCCTTGACTATAGCAACCGAATTCTGAACATTGCCCTGAATCCTCTCAATATAACAAGATGCCTTTACATATAAGGGTCTGCTGCCTGCACCATGTCAGTCACAAGTATTTTGGAAGCCAATGGCCGATCCACGTGGTCCCACAACAGATATTTATTCACAAACATATAGTTCACTGCTCTAGCCCCAATACTCAGCAGGCTCCAACTTATGACATCTCGGTTCTATACCATTTTCATGACAACCAGTCAATCAAGGAACTGTCTGGTACACTCATGATCAGCAACAGGACATCCAAAGTTTCTCCAGTGCCACCTGGTCATGGGAATATTAAAAATTTCATGGTATTTATGTAGCCATTTTTCAAGGATGATGTTGGAGGCACTGTGGGTTTCAATTCATTCAGGAACCATTAAATGGTGAGTAAGCTCATTTCAATGAAAGCTCTGGAGAACTCTCACAGACAAGGCTTCCCAAAGAGTGGCCAGAAGGTCACATGAAGCCAGGCTCATTGAGGTCTACAATGTGAGGTACATGTGTGTTTTGAGTGTCAACTATGACTTCCAAGTCTTTCAGTAAAAAAATCATGTGTTATCCTGGCTGAGATTCCCAGTGCTCAGTGGAAAGCCACCCTGGGCCTAGATCTCAGTTTCCAAGGGCTAATCTCATGTGTGGCCTAGTATAATCCCAACACAATTCATGACAATACTTCTCTCAGGTGAGTTCCAGAACTCAGGCTCTAAGGAGTATCAGAGCAGAGTTCAAGCCCTGGTGGACCAAGTCATCTCTTCCAACCGCCACACAAATGACCACAATTAAAACCAAAACACTCCTACATAGCCCTCATCTTCTTCCATAAAGACACTCATCATAACATATGGCTGGAGGTTTCCATGAGGGGCACAGCCCAAGACAGTGTCCAAAATAAGCTCCCTTGCCCCTCATTTGCCTAAAGTCAGGGTGGCTTGGACACCCTTCTTCTGAACCAGGAGTGATCTGTAAGGGTAAAAGAAATTGAAATTAAAGTGTTAAAGTTAAAGTGTAAAAGACCGGGTGTTGTAAAGTTTCTAATCTTCAAGGCCTGGTTTAAAATGTAAAGGACCAGGTATTTTTAAGTTTCCATGCTACACGCAAAACCTGAAATTCCTGTAAATTGTAGGACAATTTCTGGACTGCCTAGAAAATATTCCCCCTGACCGCCTGGTTGTTTAATAACCTAGGACCCTGTGTGGCCTACCACATATGCATCGCAGGGCCTAAATCAATCAATTTCAATGTGTACCCCGCTTTAGAATTGACCTATCACTCCCGCCTGACGTGTTCAAGCCAATGAATGAACTAATCATATTTAGGATTTGTTGTTTCATTTTCCCACAGTGTATGATGATTTGCTAAAGGAGACTGTGATATATGTAAAGTCTCACACTCCCCAAATCGTGTACTTAAGCACTGCTCAACCCCTGCTCGGGGATCTGGGCTGCTCTCCCTTCTTGAGTGAGCACAGAGCACCAGCATGCTGGATTAGATCCTCAATAAATGTCTTTTGCTGTTGCATGAGCCTTGGTCTCATACATGAACATGAATGAAATTAAGGAGTGTATAATAAGACACATATATTTCATATTTTGAATAATCTATTTAGTGTAGATTTTTCACAAAACACATACAGAGATATTAAAAAGTAGCAATATATATGCCAATCAAAATTCATCATGAAATACATATCATACACAGATCCAAAAATCTTTATTTTACTGAACATGGATTTATGTGTAATGTTGTTCAACTAGGAAGCTCACGCAAATGTTGAATTTTCAGTTCCTACAGCGTTTAGGAGGAGTGATCTCTTCTCAAAATTTGTATCTGCCTAGTCAGCCACCTCACAATAATGTACGTGTGGTACCAGGTAGGATTCTATTTGTGCATATAAAAATACATGTGCTGAATAGGCAACAGAGAAAGGGAGACAGGAATTCACATATCTGATACCTTTCAAAACACATGGAGAACTATTTCAATTAAAAATTAACCAGATTTTTAACAACTACCCTTTATCATGCAAAAGGCAAGTCCAACTATACACTATGCCTCCTCTGAATTGCTTGTATTTCTATTCTGTTTGGGTTATTTTTCTCCATCATATTAGCATTAGTAGTCAGAGTCTAGTAGGGTATGCTTTAGTGTCATGGATTCAGTAATTCAAATGAAAATAAAGGAAAATGAATCCATTGTTTACGCAAATATGCACTACAAAAAATCTTTTCACTCTCATTCAGAGCAATGCCTTGACATTACCTTCACCCCAAGTAAGACACAATTAGAGGACAAGAGTTAGAAAATCTGTGAATACATATCTGGAATGGAAAATGCTCAGGAGTTCACAAGCTTGGACATTTTAGAGGAGTTTTCAAAATTAAGGGACAGGATAAACAGTCCACAATCATGGAACTCTGCTGGCCTAAAGACTTCTTGAGAAACTGCCTCTGAGGTTGGGCACTTGAAATATATTTTCTTTTCAGGAGCTTTAGCTTCCTTTGTAGTGATACCATCAAAGATGGGTCTTCATTTATCTGACCTGGAGGACATGGTTTCTTATTTTCCAAAGAACATGAGGCAGCAGTGCTCAATCCTACCTTTGAAGGTAAACTGTGGCCACGGAGGGCTAAGTATCTTCCCGTCTTGACTGTAAAGCCAATTGGTCATCCTACAATTTTCGTGGTGTTTCTTGCTGCTGCACTGGGCTTTTGGTATTTCCTTCATGAAATACAAGGAGTTCAACTGGGACACAGTGCTGGAGCGAGTTCTGTCACGTGTGGAGGGTCAGGGTCTACAGGAGAATTCACCAACCAGGCTTCTATCGCACATAACTTGCAACATTGTCCATAGCAAACTGATTCTGAACATTGTCCTGAAACCTTTCCTTATAACAAGATGCCTTTACATATAAGGGTCTTCTAGCTGCACCATGTAAGCCACAAGCCATTTAGAAGTTAATGGCAGACTCACATGGCCCAACCACAGATATTTTATTATACACCTGCACACCACAGCTCTGGGCCCACTTCTCAGCACTCTCCAACTTACTTACATCTCTGTTCTACACAATTTTCGTGAAACCCAGTCAGTCAAGGCACTGTCTGGTACACTCATGATCAGCAACAATACATCCAAAGGTTCTCCAGTGCCACCTGGTCAGGGGAATTTCAAGGTATTTATGGAGCAATTTTTCAAGGATGAAGTTGGAGGCACTGTGGGTTTCAATTCATTCAGGAACCATTAAATGTTGAGGAACCTCATTTCAATGAAAGCTCTAGAGAACTCTCACATGTAAGGCTTCCCAAAGAGTGGCCAAAATATACATATATTTCATATTTTGAAAAATCTTGACAGTGTATATCTATATCTATATCTATATCTACACACACACACACACAAACACACACAGACATTAAAAACTAGCAATATATATGCCAATCGAAATTCATCATGAAATATATATCATCCACGTATTCAAAAATATTCATTTTACTGAACATGGATTTATGTATAATGTTGTTCAACTAGAAAGCTCACCCATAGGTTGAATTTTCAGTTCCAACAGCGTTTAGGAGGACTGAACTTTTCTCACAATTTGTATCTGCCAAGTCAGCCACCTCAGAAGAATATATGTGTGATACAAGGTACAATTCTATATGTGCATATAAAAATATATGTGCTGAATAGGATACAGAGAAATGGGGGAGACAGGAATTCACATATTTGATAAGTTTAAAAATACATGGACAACTCTTTCAACAAAAAAATTGACTAGATTTATAAATCCTACCCTATATAATGGAAAAGGCAATTCCAACGGTACACCATGGCTCCTCTGATGTGTTTGTATTTCTATTCTGTTTGGGTTTCTTTTCTCCGTCAAGTTAGGATTAGTTGTCAGAGTCTTGTAGGGTATGGGTTAGTGTCAGGGATTCAGTATTTCGAAAGGAAAATTGGAAAATGAATCCAATGTGTATGCAAATATGTGCTACACAAAAATCTTCCGACTCTCATCCAGAACAATGCCTTGACCTTAACTTCGTCCCAAGTAACACATGTAGAGAAGATGAGTAAGAAAATCTGTGAGTACATATCTGGAATTGAATATGCTCAAGAGTTCACAACCTTGCAGGTAGAAGGGGAGTTTCCAAAAGTAAGGGACAATGTAAACACTCCACAAACATGGAGCTCTGCTATCCTAAAGACTTCTGGAAAAACTGCCTCAGAGGTTGGGCTCTTGAAATATATGTTGTTGTCAGGAGCTTTAGCTTCGTTTGTAGTGAGACCATAAAAGCTGGGTCTGCATCTATGTGACCTGGAGTAGATGCTTTCTTATTTACCAATGAAAATGAGGCAGCATTGATGAATTCTCTCTTTCTGGGTCAACTGTGGCCACTTGGGGCTCAGTGTCTCCTCATGTGGACTCTGAAGCCATTTGATAATCCTCCAATTTTTGTGATGTTTTTTGCTGCTGCACTGGGAGTTCAGTATTTGCTTCACGAAATACAAGGAATTTAACTGGGACACAGTGCTGGAGGGAGTTCTGTCACGTGTGGTGGAACAGGGTCTGCAGGAGAATGCACAAACCAGGCTTCTTTCCAACATAGCTTGCCACCTTGACCATAGCAACCTGATTCTGAACATTGCCCTGAAACTTACCCATATAACAAGAATCATTTACATATAATGGTCTGCTGGATACACCATGTCAGTCACAAGGCATTTGGAAGCCATTGGCAAATCCAGATAGAAGCACCACAGATATTTTATCTCACACATGTCCACCTTTGCTCTAGGTCCACTATTCAGCAGGCTCCAACTTACTGGCATCTCTGTTCTACATCATTTTCGTGAAACCCAGCCAAACAAGGCACTGTCTGGTACACTCATGATCACCAACAGGATATCCAATGGTTCTCCACTGCCCCCTAGATATGGGAATTTCAAAAATTTAATGGTATTTATCGAGCCCATCTTTCAAGGTTGAGGTTGGAGTCACTGAGTGTTTCATTTAATTCAGTAATCATTAAATGGTGAAGAAGCTCATTTCAATGAAAGCTCTGGAGAACTCTAACTGCTAAGGCTTCTAAAAAAGTGGCCAAAATGCCACATGAAGCCAGGCCCATTGAAGTCTACAATGTTAAGTGCATTTGTGTTTTGACTCTCAACTATGGCTGCCAAGTGTTTCAGAATAAAATTATGTGATACCCTGGCTGAGATTCCCAGTGCTCTGTGGAAAGCCACCCTGGGAATTGATCTCTGTTTCCAATGGCGACTCCCATGTGAGGCCTCCTAATATCCCAACACAATTCATGGCAATACTTCTCTGAGGTCAGTTCCAGGACTCAGTCTCTATGGGGTATCACACCAGAGTTCAAGCCCAGGTGGACCCAGTCATCGCTTCCAACTGCCACACAAATAACCACAGTTAAAACCAAAACACTCCCACATGGCCCTCATCTTCTTCCATATAGACACTCCTCATAATCTCTGGCTGGATGTTTCCATGAGGGGCGCAGCCCAACACAGTGTCCAAATAAGCTAGCTTGCCCATCATTTTCCTAAAGTCAGGGTGGATTGTACACCCTTCCTGTGAACCAGGAGGGATCAAATATGCCTTCCAGTATTACTGCTCTGCTTCTCCAATTTGAGGCCTACTGACTGTCGGTATAGATTTTTTATGTGATGTGGAGTCATGAGAAAACACAAGCATGTATGCAATTGCCTTTGCAGGGCTTTGAAGAACTCATTTGATTCAAAGGATCCCTATTCTCACTTGATGGTGGTAAGGAACCTAACAGAGGAAGGCGAGAGACTTCATCAACAATGACTGATCTTTTTCCCATTTTGGTTTTGGATGCACACATGGGATCATTCTTTAGATCCATCAGGTGCTGAGAACCTAAGCCACAGCCTAACACAGGGCCAAGAGACTGATTCAGACACATCCATTTCCAAAGCAATTAACAAGAGCCACAGGTGATGCCATTTAATTCCATTTTAAAACTGTTTTCTTCAGGCTTCACAAACTGTGTCCTGAGGCCAAGACCTTCCTCACATTCAGTGGAACAGAAAGAATTGGTTAGCAAAAGACCCAAAGCAGAGTTTCTCCACTGAGGCTTTCCTGGTCACACAGATATCTGAGTTTTTTGAGATGCTAGCCATTCCCTTTAGCTATCCACTACATGACCTTGTCACAGAGCTTGGAGGTGGTACATATCTTGGACACAAAACCATGAGCCTATTCTGGAGAGTGGCCAGATTTAGGGAAGAAAACAGGAACTTAGGAAATTAGTAGGTGTTTTCCCATCCATAAGGGAAGCCACAGCTCCATTCATCAATTGGGCAGGATGAATGCTGGGAAGCTTCTACTAGGAGGGGACACATGCATTGATGCATTCTCTTTTCTAATGTATACAACCACGGACACAGTGGGATACACAGACATAGAAACACACTTGTAAACGACTTACTAGGAACAGTCACTGCAAACCAAAGAAACCTCCTTTCTACGTATTCTTAGAACATGAGACAAAAACCACACACCCCACACCAAAAAGGCACCTCCTTCCCCAAAGTAGGGCTGTGATTATCGTGACAATCCGGAGTGTCCTCTGACTTGTGGGCCTTATTATGTTCCCTGAAATGTCCTGTCCTGTCTCAGATCTGGTCTCCTTGGCCAAATCTGCGAAGTGGTCAGGAGCCAGCTGTGAGCAACTACCTGCTTTCTCAGGAAAGGCCCCTCTTCTGAGCTCTCCTGAAATTTGGCCATTCTCACATCAGTAGGTACCAAGAAAGACTGACTCTGTTCTTTGTAAATACAAATAAGTGAGCCCACTGGGAATGGTACTGGGACTGCCTCTGGTTGCCTGGCTTCCTGGATCCCAAGTTCAGAGAGTTCTATCACCAAGGAAGTGAGGAAGGTCACCTCCTTTGTGAACTGAATGAGGTCACTGCTTTGGAAACCACTTTGTCCTAAAATTTTCTTCCAAGGTTCCCATGAGATGGAGGCTGCCCCTATTTCCTGTGATACTTTCACAACTGAGAATTGTATATCAACCATAGGCAGCCGGGAACAGCTGTCCACACTGGCCTGGTTTGGTCCATCTTCTCTACATTAAGAAGAGTGAGGCTGATTCTGACACATCCCTTCATCCTGACCGGGTTGTTTGCCATGGAAGATGACTTTTGCTCTCTCAGTTCCTTCATAGCTGCCTAAATCTTCTCCAGGGATCATTTCTGCATGGAACTTTGAGGTTCTCAGAGGTGGAAGATCCCCTACATTCCTGTATTGGAAGACCAATTCTGTCCCTCCTCTTCTGTAAAGTTAGATTGAGGGAACATTGTATGGTTAAGGTTAATAACAGGTTCCATTTTGGTTAGGAATCATTCTCTGGGATGAATAATGGTATTGGGATTTTGCGATATTTTCAAGAATATATAGGTGAAATATAAGTATGAAAAAAGAAATCTAGGTAATTTTTGAAGGACAGAAGGGAATTGGCCCCATGATTGGGATTCTTAGCTTTCAATTATGTTCTGCACAGGTGTCTCAGATAAATTGATATACAGTGGCATAGGATCTTGTCTTTTGGATGATTGAATGTCGAAGAGAACATCTGGTCCAAAAGGGATAGTTGGTGGATTAGGAAGATATTCGGTAGGTTTAGAATGAAGAGTGTGTATAGAATTTGGACCAAAAGATCTTTAGCAATAGGGTTTTGGGTAGAGACTGAAAGTAAATGTCAGCACATGTGAAGAGTCAGTCAGAGTGATAAACTGGGGAAAAAATACAGGAAATCAGATATCAATAGAGACATTAGGAAATCAGGACAAGTATAAAGTGAGTGATAGGATTAGACATTTTCAACAGGGTTGAAGTTGAATATGTAATTTCAGGAAGAAACAAATATGTAGTCACCAATAGGATTCACTTTGAGAGCATTAGGCAACCTGGATATGGATTTTTTTTTTAATCCATGCTCACTTTCCATTTAGGATTTGGTACAATCATAAGTGTGACCTTGCTTTTTGTTTCCACAATATTACTGTGATTAATGTATATATAGATCAGATGACATGAGTATTTCTTCCACCATTTCTGGGAGCAATATTTTGAAGACATATAATTTAGTATTGTGGGTACAAATAGGTATAGGCTGTGTTATACGAATATAGAGATAATGCATGAATAGACCATACTGTGAATAAATAATATAACTGGTTCAAAATTTAAATAATGGATTGAATTGATATCTGGATATATACTGGAAAACTTATATTGATATTCATACAATCATTTGTACCAGTTATACATCTAATGGTAATATTAGTGTTATGGTTTATCATGAAGTGTCTGTGAGTTTTGCTTCTAAAATGATTATGGAAATCAAAAATAATGTGCTTGGAAAGAAGTCTCATTAAAACAACAGTCACGAAACCTGGGGGAATACATATGTTCTGAAGCAGGAAGTAATTGAAAGTGAAAAATAATCCTATAAATTTGTGAATTTGTGAATAAAAAATGTATTCTATTATGTGCAAAAACTGAAGAAATATTAATGTACCAGTTTTGAATAAAAATGAACGTCAAAGTACATATCATGTCCCATAGGAATCTACTTGCATTGATGTTAAACTGAGTCATTTACTGTAGCAATATTAGGATTTGTATGCACCATTCACTGAAGTTAGCTTTCAGTACTAGGAAACAAATATATATTTCAGGTGGATTAATATTCCAGAGAATATTCTTATGAAAAGTTTAATAAAAATCCACATTCATTAACATCAATGAATTTAGGGAGTATATAATAAGACACATACATTTCATATTTTGAAAAATCTGGAGAGTGTATACATATATATATGCACACACACACACACACACACACACACACACACACACACGTATACATTAAAAAGTAGCAATATAAATCCCAATCGAAATACATCATGAAATATATATCATCCACAAATCCAAAAATCTTCACTTTTCTGAACATCAATCTAAGTGTAATGTTGTTCAACTAGGAAGCTCACCCATAGTTTGTTTTGTAAGTTCCAACAGCATTTAGGAGGAGTGATCTCTTCTCACAATTTGTATTTGCCAAGTCAGCAACCTCACAAGTATCTACGTGTGATACCAGGTAGGATTCTATATGTGCATATAAAAATACATGTGCTGAATATGGTACAGAGAAATGGAGACAGGAATTCTCATATTTGTTAACTTTAAAAACACATGGAGAAGGGAGGGGCAGAGCCGCCAACCGCGCCTGTAAGGTAGGCGGACCTGCGAGCCACCGGTAGAACAGGCCTAGCGGCCCGCAATCGTACAAAACACATCGCCCTGGTTGGGGGTTGGGCAGAGCCGCTGCACGCCTGCAAGGAACGCGGACATGCGACCCACAGGGAGAACAGGCCCAGCAACCCGCGGAGGGGCAGAGACACCCCTTGCAACTTCTAGATAGGTGAACCTGTGACCCACCGGCAGAAGATGCCCAGCTGCCTTCAGAGTGGCAGAGCCAGCCCCTGCGCCTGCGAAGTAGGCAGACCTGCGAACACCGACAGACCAGGCGCTAGGCCCCGCCACGGTGCTAGACACATAACCAGGTTTGGGGAGGGGCCGAGCCACTGCCCGTGCCTGGAAAGCAGGTGGACCTCTCACCCTCTGGCAGAACAGACCCAGCAACCTACCAGCCTGGTAGATATATAGCCCCGGTTTAGGGAGGGGCAGAGCTGCCACTCGCGCCTGCAATGTAGACAGCCCTGCAATCCACAGACAGAAGAGGCCCAGCGGCACGCGGAGGGGCAGAGCCGTCACCTGCGCCCGCAAGGTAGGTGGACCTGTGACCCACTGGCTGAACAGGACCAGCGCCCGAAGAGGGGTAGAGCAACTGCCTGCTCCTGCAAGGTAGGCGGACAGGCTACCGAACGGCAGAACAGGTCCAGAGGGCTGCTGGTGTGGTAGGCACATTGCCCCAATTGGAGGAGGCGCAGAGCCACCGCCCACACCTGTGAGGGAGACTTTTCATGAATACAATAGCAATATAAACATTTAGGGGTAAAATTCAATAACACAAAACTTCCACCAAACAGAAAAAAACGCGAACAGTAGGAAAAGACAAGGAAAGAAAGGACCACAAGCAATGCAGGTCAACTCAACATTAGAAGAGGTAATATCTGCAGCAGATGGAATGTCAGATAAAGAATTTAGGATATACTTGCTTCCGATGATCTGAGTCAACAGGGAGACATTAGAGAGCAAAATCAGACAATGAAAGATCACTTCAACAATAAATTACATAAACAAATCCAAGAAGCAAAAGATCAACTATACAGGGAGATAGAGGTTATAAAAAAAAAACAAACAGAAATCATAGAAATGCAGGAAGCAATAAACCAACTTAAAAACTCAATTGAGAATACTACCAGCAGAGTAGATCACGTAGAAGATAGAACATCAGACAATGAAGACAAAGTATTTCAACTTGAAAAGAAGATAGACAGCTCAGCAAGACTGTTAAGAAACCATGAGCAGAAAATCCAAGAAATATGGGATAACATGAAGAGACCAAACTTAAGAGTAATTGGGATACAGGAAGGTATACAGGTGCAAAACAAAGGAATGAGCAAACTATTCAATGAAATAATATGAGAAACCTTCCCAGACATGAAGAATGAGACAGAATCCCAAATCATAGAAGCCTACAGGATGGCGAATGTGCAAAATCATAAGAGATAAAGACCTAGACATATTATAATGAAGATGCCAAACATACAGAATAAAGAGAGAATTTTAAAAGCTACAAGAGAAAGGAAGCAGATTACATTTAGGGGTAAACCAATCAGGATAACAGCTGATCTTTCAACACAGACTCTGAAAGCTAGAAGATCCTGGAATAACATTTTTCAAACACTGAAAGAAATTGGGTTCCAACCAAGAATTGTGTATCCAGCGAATTTAAGCTTCAGGATGGAAGATAAAATTAAAACCTTCCATGATAAACAAAAGTTAAAAGAATTTGCAGCTAGAAAACCCTTTCTTCAAAAGATCCTTGGCAAAACATTATAGGAAGACGAAATGGAAAATAACAATGAAAACCAACAGTGGGAGGTAGTACAGTAAAGGGGGGAAAAATAATCAAAGAGGAAAAAAAAACATGGTTAGTAACATAAATAAACAAATATGGCTGGAATAACAACCCATATCTCAATAGTAACCCTAAATGTTAATGGCTTAAACTCACCAATTAAGAGACACAGGCTAGTAGAATGGATCACGAAAGAAGACCCAACAATTTTCTGCCTGCAGGAGATGCATTTGATAGGAAAAGAGAAACATAGACTGAAGTTGAAAGGTTGGGAGAAATCATATCACTCATATGGACTTCGGAAACAAGCAGGAGTGTCCATACTCAGATCAAATAAAATAGATGTCAAGCCAAAGTTAAGCAAAAGGAAAAAAGAGGGACACTACATACTGCTCAAGGGAACCATACACCAACAAGACATAACAATCATAAATATATATGCCCCAAACAATGGTTCAGCTATGTTCATCAAAAAAACTCTTCTCAAGTTCAAGAGTCTGATAGACCACAATACAATAATCATGGGAGACTTCAACACACCTCTCTCACTACTGGACAGATCTTCCAAACAAAAGTTGAATAAGGAAACTATTGAACTGAATAACACAATTAATAACATAGACTTAGTAGACATATATAGAATATACCACCCAACATCAAGCAGTTACACTTTTTTCTCAGCAGCACATGGATACCTCTCAAAAATAGATCATATATTATGTCACATGGCAACTCTTAGACAATATAAAGGAGTATAGATAATACCAGGCATCTTATCTGATCATAATGGAATGAAACTGAAAAATCAACAATAAAAAAGGAAGGAAACTTCATGCATCACTTGGAGAATGAACAATACGTACTGAATGATCAATGGGTTATAGAAGACATCAAGGAGGAAAATAAAAAATTCTTAGAGATAAATGAAAAAGACAGACGGAACATGTCAGAATCTATGGGACACATTGAAAGCAGTTCTAAGAGGAAAATTCATTGCTTGGAGTTCTTTCCTTAAAAAAAGAAAAAAAAAAACAACAAATAAATGATCTCATAGTTCATTTCAAAAATCCTAGAAAAAAAAGAGCAAAACAACAGCAAAAGAAGTAGAAGGCAAGAAGTAATTAAAATCAGAGCTGAAATTAATAAAATCAAAACAAAAGAATCAATTGAAAAATTTGACAATACTAAAAGTTGAAAAATAAATAAAATTGACAGACTCTTAGCCATGTTAACAAAGAGAAGAAGAGAGAGAACTCAAATTACTATCATACTGGATGAAAATGGCAATATCACAACAGACACTTCTGAAATACAGAAGATAATCAGAAATTATTTTGAATCCTTATACACCAATAAATTAGAAGATAGTGAAGGCATTGATAAATTTCTTAAGTCATATGATCTGCCCAGATTGAGTCAGGAGGATATAGACAACCTAAGCAGACCAATATTAATTGAGGAAATAGAAGAAACCATCCAATGACTACCAACTAAGAAAAGAACAGGACCGAATGGGTATACAGCAGAGTTTTTCAAAACCTTTAAAGAGGAACTAATACCAGTACTTTTCAAGATATTTCAGGAAATAGAAAAAGAGAGAGAACTTCCAAATTCATTTTAGGAGGCCAATATCACCCTGATTCATAAAACAGACAAAGACACTTCAAAGAAACAAATCTACAGACCAATATCTCTAATGAACCTAGATGCAAAAATCCTCAATAAAATTCTGGCGAATCAGATACAAAAACATATTTAAAAAATTGTGCAACATGATCAAGTAGGATTCATCCCTGGGATACAAGGCTGGTTCAATATACGGAAATCAATAAATGTTATTCACCACATCAATAGACTTAAAAATAAGAACCATATGATCACCCCAATAGATGCAGAAAAATTATTCAACAAAGTACAGCATCCCTTTATGTTCAAAACTCTAGAAAAACTAGGGATAACAGGAACATACCTCAATATTGTAAAAGCAATCTATGCTAAGCCTCAGGCTAGTATCATTCTGAATTGTGAAAAAATTGAAAGCATTCCCTCTAAAATCTGGAACAAGACAGGGATGCCTTCTCTCACGACTTCTGTTCAACATAGTTCTCGAAACACTGGCCAGAGAAATTAGACAAATGAAAGAAATTAAAGGCATAAAATTAGGAAAAGAAGAACTTAAATTATCACTATTTGCAGATGACATGACTCTATACCAAGCAGACCCAAAAGGGTCTACAAAGAAACTATTAGAGTTAGTAAATGAATTCAGCAAAGTGGCATGATATAAAATCAACAATCATAAATCAAAGGCATTCCTGTATATCAGCAACAAATCCTCTGAAATGGAAATGAGGACTACCACTCCATTCAGAATATCCTCAAAATAAAAATAAAATACTTGGGAATCAACGTAACAAAAGATGTGAAAGACTTACACAATGAAAACTACAGAACCCTAAAGAGAGAAATAGAAGAAGATCTTACAAGATGGAAAAATATACCCTGTTCATGGATAGGCAGAATTAACATCATCAAAATGGCGATATTACCAAAAGTTCTCTATAGGTTTAATGCAATGCCAATCAAAATCCCAAGGGCATTTCTTGTAGAAATAGATAAAACAATTATGAAATTCATATGGAAAAATACAAAACCCAGTATATCAAAGACAACTCTAAGCAGAAAGTTTGAATCAGGCGGTATAGCAATACAAGTCCTCAAATTATACTACAGAGCAATAGTAACAAAAAGAGCATGGTACTGGTACCAAAACAGGTGGGTGGACCAATGGTACAGAATAGAGGACACAGAAATCAATCCACAAAATTACAGCTATCTTATATTTGATAAAGGAGCTAATAGCATGAAATGAAGGAAGGATAGCATCTTTAAAAAATGGTGCTGGAAAAACTGGAATTCCATATGTAACAAATGAAACTGAATCCCTTTCTCTCTCCATGCACAAAAGTTAACTCAAAATGGATCAAGGAGCTTGATATCAAATCAGAGACACGGCATCTGATGGAAGAAAACTTTGGCTATGATCTACATACTGTGGGGTCGGGCTCCAAATTCCTCAATAGGACACCCATAGCATAAGAGTTAATAACTAGAATCTACATACTGGACTTACTCAAACTAAATAGATTTTTCTCAGAAAAAGAAACAATAAGAGAGGTAAAAAGGGAGCCTACACCCTGGGAACAAATCTTGACTCCTCACACTTCAGATAGAGCCCTAATATCCAGAGTTATACAAAGAAATCAAAAAAATTAACAATAAGAAAATGAATTACCCAATCAACAAATGGGCCAAGGACCTGAACAGACACTTCTCAGAGGAGGACATACAATCAATCAATAAGTACATCAAACAATTCTCACCATCTCGAGCATTCACAGAAATGCAAAACAAACCCACCCTAAGATACCATTTCACTGCAGTAAGCTTAGCAGCCATTATGAAGTCAAACGACAACAAGTTCTGGCGAGGATGTGGGGAAAAGGGTACACCTGTACATTGCTGGTGGGACTGCAAATTGGTGCAGCCAATTTGGAAAGCAGTATGGAGATTTCTTGGAAAGCTGGGAATGGAACCACCATTTGACCCAGCAATTCCCCTTCTCGGTCTAATCCCTATAGACCCAAAAAGAGCATGCTACAGGGACACTGATAAATCTATGTTCATAGCAGCACAATTCACAATAGGAAGACTGTGGAACCAACCTAGATGCCCTTCAATAGATGAATGGATTTAAAAAATGTGGCATTTATACACAATGGAGTATTACTCTGCATTAAAAAATGACAAAATCATACAATTTGCAGAGAAATGGATGGCATTAGAACGTGTTATGCTACGTGAAGATAGCCAATCACTAAAATACAAATGCCAAATGTTTTCTTTGATATAAGGAGAGTAACTGAGAACAGAGTTGGAAGGAAGAGGATGAGAAGATGATTAACATTAAACAGGGGTGAGAGGTGTGAGGGAAAAGGAAAGAGAAGCACAATTGCATGGAAATGGAAGGAAACCCTCATGGTTATACAAAATTAAATACAAGATGAAGTGAGCGGAAAGGGGACGAAAACAAGGGGAAGAAATGAATTACAGCAGATGGGGTACATTGAGAGGATTGGAGGGGAGGGGATGGGAGATAGTAGAGGACAGGAAAGGCAGCAGAATACAACAGACACTAGTATAGAAATATGCAAAACAGTGGATGTGTAACTGATGGGATGCTGTAATCTGTATACGGGGAAAAATGGAAGTTCATAACCTACTTGAATCAAAGTGTGAAATATGACATGTCAAGAACTATGTAATGTTTTGAAGAACAAACAATAAATATCAAAGGAAAAAAACACATGGAGAACTATTTCAATTAAAAATTGACTAGGTTTATAACACCTACACTTTATCATGCAAAAGGCAAGTCCGACTATACACCATGCCTCTTCAGAACTGCTTGTTTTTCTATTCGGTTTGGGTCATCTTTCTCCATCATATTAGGATTAGTAGTCAGAGTTTTGTAGGGTATGTGTTAGTGTCAGGGATTCAGTTTTTGGAATGGAAAATTGGAAAATGAATCCAATGTGTATACAAATATGTGCTACACAAAAATCTTCCCACTTTCATCCAGAACAATGCCTTGATGTTACCATCTCCCCAAATAAGAAACAATTAGAGGAGAAGAGTTAGAAAATCTGTAAATACATATCTGGAATGGAAAATATTTAGGAGGTCACAAACTTGGAGGTGGTAGAGGAGTATCCCAAAGTAAGGTACAGGGTAAACACTCCACAAATATGGAGGTGTGCTGGCCTAAAGACTTCTAGAGAAACTTCCTCTGAGGATGGGCACTTGAAATATATGTTGTTGTCAGTAGCTTTAGCTTCCTTTGTAGTGAGATCATCAAAGTTGGGTCTGCATCTATGTGACCTGGAGGACATTCTTTCTTGCTTTCCAATGCACATGAGGCAGCAGTGCTGAATTCTCTCTTTGTATGTAAACTGTGGCCACTGGGGTCTAAGTGTCTCCCCGTGTGGACTGTGAAGCCTTTTGTTCATCCTCCAGTTTTCGTGGTGTTTCCTGCTGTAGCACTGGGAGTTTGGTATTTGCCTCACGAAATACAAGGGGTTCAACTGGAACACAGTGCTGGAGGGAGTTTTGTCACTTGTGGTTTTTCAGGGTCTACAAGAGAATGCACCAACCAGGCTTCATTCCCACATAGCTTGCCCCCTTGTCTATAGCAACCTGATTCTGCACATTGCCCTGAAAACTATCAATTTAACAAGACACCTTTACATATAAGTGTCTGGTCACTGCACCATGTCAGTGACAAGCCATTTGGAAATCAATGGCAAATCCACATGGCGCAACCACAGATGATTCATCACACACCTGCACACCACAGCTCAGGGATCACTACTCAGGAGGGTCCAACTTAATAGCATCTCTGTTCTACACCATTGTCATAAATCCCAGTCAATCAAGGCACTGTCTGGTACACTCATGATCAGTAAAAGTGCATCCAAATGTTCTCCAATACCATCTGGTCATGGGAATTTCAAAAATTTCTTGGTATTTATCTAGCCTCTTGGTAAATCCAAACAAGTGAGCCCACTTGGACTGGGACTGGGACTGGCTCTGGGTGCCTGGCTTCTTGGATCACAAAATTCAGAGATTTCCATCACCAAGGAAGTGAGGTGAGGTCACTTTCTTCAGAAAATGAATGAGGCCACTGTCTTGGCCACCACTTTGTCGTAACAGTTGCTTCCTAGTGTCTCAGGAAAAGGAGGCAGCCTCTATTTCCTGTGACACTTTCACAAGTTAGAATGGTATAGAAACATAGGCACCTGGGAACAGCTCTCCACACATGCCTGGTTTCATACATCATCCCTACATTAAGAAGAGATAGGCTGATTGAGACACATCCTTTCATCCTGATCGGGTGGTTTGCAAAGGAAGATGACTTTTGCTGTTTCAGGTCCTTCATAGCTGCCTACGTCTTCTCCAGGGATCATTTCTGCATGGATTTTGAGGTACTCAGCAGGTGAAAGATCTCCTAACTTCCTGTATTGTAATACTAACTTTGTCCCTGCTCTTCTGTAAAGTGAGATTGAGTGAAAAATCTCAGTTTACAGAATGGTTAGGGTTAATAGCATGTTCGATTTGGGTTATGAATCATTTTGCTGGATGAATAATGATATTGGGAACCTGCGATATTTTTAAGAATATGGAGGTGAAATATAAGTATGAAAACAGAAATCTAGGTAATATTTGAAGCCCAGAAGGACTTTGGGCCCTTGATTGGGATACATAGCTTAAATTATGTTCTGTGTGACCTTTGCATTTTGTGTCCAGAATATTACTGTGATAATATGTATATGTAGCTAAGGTGACATGAGTATTTCTTCCACCATTTCTGTGAGCAATATTTTGAAAACTTATAAATTAGTACTGGGGATACTAATAGGTTTACCCTGTTTTGATGAATATAGAGATGATGCATTAATAGACCCTACTGTGAATAAATTATATAACTGGTTCCAAATTTAAATAATGGATTGTATTGATATCTGAAAATATATAGGAAATCTTATATTGATATACATACATTCATTCCAACCAGTTATATATCTAATGGTAATGTTAGGGTTATCATTTATCATAAATAGTGTGTGAGTTTTGCTTCAAAAATGATTATGGAATCGAAAATAATATGTTTAGAAAGAAGTTTAGTAAAAAGACCAGTCAAGAAACATGGAGGAATATATGTCTTCCAAAGGAGGAAGTGATTGAAAGTGAACCAAATGTTTATAAATTTGTGAACTTGTGAATGAATGGATATATCTAATGATGTCCATAAACTGAAGAAATAATTACGTACCAGGTTTGAATAAAAATGAACTTTAACAAACACAATAGAAACATTACGAATTCTGGAAAAGTATAGTTCGCAGTGAAAGGTTAATAAAATAAGTACTTGTCACTTCCTGTTTTTCTGTATGCTTAACAAAACACTGTTGAAATCTTGAGAACTTTTTGATAGTCTTATTCCCAGAATGTGCTGTCCAAAACTGCCAAACTGCAGAATGTACTCCCTCAACCGGTTGCACACAAACCGCTCACTCGCCCGGACCCATCAATAAACTTCCCCCCCTGCCCTCTCCTAGGAAAATATATAAGCTCTGCTTAAGCTGTTCTCAAGGCTCTCTGCTCTATTCAAGTGAGCTCTGAGCCCCAGCATGCTGGACAACCAATAAACCCTTTGCTTTGCATGAGACAGTCTCTTGGTGGTCTCTTCACCCGATTGTCACCGGACCTTTACATATGGAGGTTCCACCGAGATCCGGCAGCCGTGGACAAGCGACCCCAACGAACTCCTCTCGGGGTAAGTAAGGTGCCTCTTTCTGGTTTCAGGTTTCAGGTCAGGGCTTGGCAAAATGGATGTCGATGAAGAGCATGAGCTCTCTCCGATGGTGGCTGACAGTCATGTCACAGAGCCACAGGCCAAGTCCCTGGGGGACGTCATAGAGGACTCAGAAAATCGAGGAACAATAGTCTCCATGACTCAGTGATATTTTGTTTCAGATTCGGTATTGCCAACCCATCGGGTTTTGCCAACTACTCAGTCCTGGTCTCAGTGTTGGACTTCCATATCCTGTCTTTATTGTCTTGTCTTGTCTGTGTCATGTGTTGTTGCTTTTACTGTTTGTGTATCTTTCATTATGGGACAGAGCACTTCAATGCCTCTGTCTCTGACCCTTGTTCACTGCAACAAAGTTTGTTTAAGGGATCAGAATCTTTCTTTTTCAGTAAAATGCTGGACCTGGCAGACTCTCTGTGCCTCAGAATGGCTCACCTTTGGATTTGGATGGACCCTAGAAGGATCTTTCTACTTCCCACTAATTTAAAAAGTTAGAGATATTGTCTTTCAGCCAGAGCCACATAGATACCTGTGAAGACAGATGGACACTGCCTACCAACCCGGTGACGAGGGGAATCAACATCAATATCAAGAAAGAGACTTTGTCTACATTAGACGACATCAGGTGTCATCCCTGCAACCCTGCTGGAAGGGACCATAGCAGGTGCTACTTATAACACCTACAGAAGTAAAGGTAGACAGAATCACTTCCTGGATCCATACCTCTCATCTCAAGCCTGTGCCCTGTCCAGACTCTGGCTGGAAACTGTAAAAGACTGGTAACGCTTTCAAATTGTGTATTTGCCATGTGGATAAGGCAATAGACTCTCCCCTTGACCACCAGTAGTCCTAACCCTCATCAGCCCATTCAGCAGCGATGGATGATCACAAATCTTACTGGACAAGAAGTATGGTCTATCTCGCATACAGCCCACTTAGGGACATGGTCGCCATCTCTCCACAGAAACATTTGTCAGCTGGCTATAGGTCTTTTCCATTGGGATATCCCTGATGAAGTGGATCCCACTAAAATTCCATTAAATCCCTTCTCTACCAGAGATAATGGAAACAAATATTATGGATGTAGGGACACGCGAGCCAGATGCAGGTTGGCTAGCCTAGATTACTATGTTTGCCCGGCGGACTATCAAAGCCACAAACAGTCAAGGCTGTGTTGGGGGAAAGCTGGCTTCTTCTGTAAGTCATGAGGATGTGAGCATACAGGGACTGCTTGATGGAACCCAAACTCCTCATCAAATTCTGTACACAACATTGGCCATATTACCAATTAGATAACCAAAATTGATGGCCCCCAGAGGGGTCTCTGGATCCTCAAATTCTGCGTGACCTTTTTAACTTCTGCAAGTGCTGAAAAGGGTAAAAGGAGATTCCCCTATGTGGAGGCCTTTTCCCTCCTTTGCTCACATCCTGAACTATGCTTCTCCAATAGATCCTCACCCTCAGCCTTCTGCTCCAGACTCTCTGCTCTTACTCTCACCTATGCAACCTGATTTCTCCCCTCCAATTACTAGATCAAAAACCCAAACCTCCGCCTGTTCTAAGACCGTTGCCCCCTTCTTGAGGTAGCAGGTACTGAGGTACACCTCAACCAACTCACTCCTCTCTTCTCCTGTCATTGCCCGCACTGGGTCCCACCAGGTCCTCTTACTACCTAACACAAAGCCCAAACCAGCTGAGAAGAGCCCTCACACCCTTATCCAAGATGCAATGTAAATGGCCTTTAAAGTTGCTTTTTCATCACTGAAAACATGTTACTAAGTATTTAAAGTCCCTCAAATGCTTTTTGGGATACTAACTCCCATCTGACCGTCTGCTGTACCTGTTGTACTGCTCAAGATTTGTTCCTAGAAAAATCCAAAACCCCTTTTCCATTATTCTTTTACATTTCTCCTACCTCATTCTCAGATCCACGGAACTGCTCACAGCCATGCCTTCCCCGTCTTCCCCCTCTGTACCAGGCCCACAGAAAAGTCTTAACTGACCTTCTCCAGAAATCTCCAACATAGCTGAATTTAGGAATTTCAGCAAAAGAGTCCCAATAAAAGATTTCTAAGTAGATAAAATTCCACTTTTCGTGTTGCCCTATTCTACTTGGCCACTGGCTAAAAAAATCTGCAATCCTAAGCTAGACACCCCCATACTAATTTTTCACAAAATATGTGAACAAGGCCTTGGCCTTGAGCTGAGGCTTCACATAGATGGCTACATTTGTAAGATAAAGAAGTTACCAACTGGGCTCCATGGTAACAGTTGGCAGGGGGAAAAATAAAGGGAATATAAAGCTCTCCCTCACCCAGGTGTCCTTGGAAGGTTAACTTTCCCAGAACAGATGAAAAAAAAAGAAGACAAGGCTTCTTGTGAACTTCTTAAGACTGTGAACTTCTGAGACCCTTCCCTTATATGTTGGGTACAAAATTCTGAAACTACCTAAACTTGGGATTCCGGGGATTTAATTGATTACAACAGAAGTAATGCCCTCTGAATATGGTTGCAAACAAATAGGACTGTTTTCCTCTCTTTGGTACTATCTTAGGTGCCTTGCCTTGTCCATCCCTACAACAGTATAATTCTATATACTTAAAACATTGTTTATGTTTTCATGAAGTGGTCAAAAGATGTGATTAATTGTGTAGTTGTGCAAATGTTTCCCAGAGTGCTCTATCATGACACAGGTTCATTTGAAGATCAAATAGGGGGGCATAAAACCTGGTTCCACTGGGAACATATATCCCTCACTTTCGCCATCCTATTAGGAATACATGTTGCTGCAGGGGTGGGCACAAGAACCACTGCCTTGGTCCATGGGACAAAACTAATGACCCAAATAGAAGCAGCAATAGGCCAAAACTTAAAGATATTAGAAACCTCCATCACAGCATTGCAGGAATCTTTAACCTATCTCTCTGAAGTTGTTTTACAGAACAGTCGAGGATTGGAATTTCTCTTCATGAGAGAAGAGGGCCTTTGTTTTGCATTGATGGAAGAATGTTGTTTTTATGCCAACCATACTGGAGTTGTAAAAAAATCTATGAGTAAATTAAAATGACGACTTGAAGAGCGTCAACGAGAGAGAGAGGCCCAAAAAGGGTGGTTTGAATCTTGGTTCACAAAGTCCCCCTGGTTAACTACGCATTTATCAACCCTGGCGGGTCCAATAATAATCCTCACATTATTGCTAACTATAAAACCCTGCTTGCTCAACCATGTAATTTATTTTCTCCAGGCTCAAATTGGACAAGTTAAACTAATGGTAATACCCCACTAGCAGACATGGAATGTGACACCACCCAATGATCATATTTATGATTAAAAGTAGCCAGAAAAAGAAGTGTCGAATGAAAGGTTAATAAAATATGTAGTTGTCACTTCCTGTTTTTCTGTACACTTAAAAAAACACTGTTGAAATCTTGAGAAATTTTTGCCAATCTTGTTCCCAGAATGTGCTGTCCACAACTGCCAAACTGCAGAATGTACTCCCCCACCAGGTTGCATGCAAACTGAACACTCGCCCTGACACATCAATTAACTTCCCTCCCTGCACTCGCAAGGAAAATTTTATAACATCTGCTTAAGCTGTTCTCAGGGCTCTCTACTCTTTTCAAGTGAACTCTGAGCCCCAGCATGCTGGACCCCCAATAAACCCTTTGCTGTTACATGAGATAGACACTTGGTGGTCTCTTCTTCCGACGCTCGCCCGACCGTTACTTGGATGATTGAATGTAGAATAGAACATCCAGTCAAAAAGGGATAGTCGGTAGGATTAGGAATATAGTCCGTAGGTTTAGGAAGAAGAGTGAGTATAGGATTTGGACCAAAAGTTCTTTAGCAATAGGGTTTCGGTTAGAGAGTGAATGTAAATGTCAGCACATGTTAAAAATGAGTCACAATGATGAAATGCGGAAAATATGTAGGAAAGCAGATATCAATAGAGACATTAGGAAATCAGGCAAAGTACAAAGTGAGTGATAGGATTAGACATTATCAACAGGGTTGAGTTTCAATATATAATCTTAGGAAGAAACAAATATGTAGTCACCAATAAGATTGACATTTGAGAGCATTAGGCAACCTGGACATGGATGATTTTAGTAATCCATGTTCACTTTCCATTTAGGCTTTTGGGAAAATCCTAAGTGTGACCTTTGCATTTTGTGTCCAGAATACTACTGTGATAAAATGTATGTATAAATCAGTTGACATGAGTATTTCTTCCACCATTTCTGGGAGCAATATTTTGAAGATATACAAATTATTATTGGGCGTACACAGAGGTGTACCCTGTGTCTATGAATATAGAAGTAATGCATGAATTGACAATACTGTGAATAAATAATATAACTGATTCCACTTTAAATAATGGATTGATTGAATTGATATTTAAAAATATATAAGAAATCTTATATTTATATAGAATCATTCATTCCAATGAGTTATACATCTAATGGTAATATTAGGGTTATATTTTATCATGAAAGGTGTGTGAGTTCTGCTTCAAAAGTGAGTATGGAAATGGAAAATAATGTGTTTGGAAAGAAGTCTCATGAAAAGACCAGTCAAGAAACATAGAGGAATGCATGTGTTCTGAAGTAGGAAGTAACTGAAAGTGACAAAAATGCAAATAATTTTGCTAACTTGTGGGTGAAATATAAGTATGGAAAAAGAAATCTAGGTATGATTTGAAGCCCAGAAGGGCATTTGCCCCTTGAGTGGTTTAATTAGCTTTGACTTATGTACTGCACATATGTCTCAGATAAAGCGATATACAATGGAACAGGAATTTGCACCTTGGATGATTGAATAACGAAGAGAACATCCAGTCAAAAAGGATTTGTCGTTAGGATTAGGAAGATAGTCGGTAGGTTTAGGAAGAAGATTGAGTATAGGATTTGGACCAAAAGTTCTTTAGCAATAGGGTGTCGGGTAGAGATTGAATATATATGTCAGCACATGTGAAAAGTCAGTCACAATGATGAACTGGGGAAAATAGTAGGAAAGCAGATATCAATAGAGATTAAGAAATCAGGCAAATTATAAAATGAGTCATAGGTTTAGACATTCTCAACAGGGTTGAGATTGAAAATGTAATCTTCAGAAGAAACACATATGTAGTCACCAATATGATTGACATTTGAGAGCATCAGGCAACCTGGACATGGATGAGTTTAGTAATCCATGTTCACTTTCCATTTAGGCTTTTGGGAGAATCCTAAGTGTGACCTTTGCATTTTGTGTCCAGAATACTACTGTGATAAAATGTATGTATAAATCAGTTGACATGAGTATTTCTTCCACCATTTCTGGGAGCAATATTTTGAAGATATACAAATTATTATTGGGCGTACACAGAGGTGTACCCTGTGTCTATCAATATAGAGATAATGCATGAATAGACCATACTGTGAATAAATAATATTACTGGTTCCACTTTACATAATGGATTAAATTGATATCTGAAAGTATACAAGAAATCTTATATTGAAATACAATCATTCATTCCAACCAGTTTTATATCTAATGATAATATTAGGGTTATGGTTTATCATGACGGTTGTGTGAGTTTTGCTTCAAAATTGATAATGGAAATCGAAAATAATGTGTTTATAAAGAAGTCTCTTAAAAAGAGCAGTCAAGAAACATGGAGTAATCCATGTGTTCTGAAGCAGGAAGTGATGGAAAGTAAAACAAATGCGTATAAATTTGCTAAATTGTGGATGAAATATACATCCTATCATGTGCATAAACTGGAGAAATAGTAATGTACCAGTTTTGAATGAAAATGAACGTCAAAATACACATTATATCCCATAGGAATCTTCATGCATTGATGTTAAACTGGGTCAGTTACTGTAGAAATATTTGATTTTTTTTGGTGTCATAATACACTTTATTTTAGCACTAGCATGCCACAGAATGTAGAGGAAAGAGCAATAGATTTTCAGTTATAGCACTAATAATCTAACATTTAATGACTATTTTGGGGAGTCTAGAAATTGCATAAGGCTATGTAACATAATTGTTTTTTATTTAACATTCATAAAAACTTGGAATTTTGGTAATATTTCTCCTTTTTCATTTTTTATTTTTTCAGTTGTTCATAGACCTTCATTTTATTTATTTGTGTGTGGTGATGAGAATATAACCCAGTGCCTCACACATGCTAGACAAGCATGTTAACACTGAGCCAGAAACCCAGCTCCTCCACTTTATCTTATCATCAAACACTCCTCACCCTCTTCATTACTCACTTTCTTAATCGTTTTCCCCCTTCTCTCTATTCTTTTTCACTTTCCCTCCTTATGTATTTTTCTCTCATGTCATTACAAACACTAGTATGCTATGAAATTTACATTTAAAACTGATTTTATAGTCATTCTTTTTTCTTGAGAAAATTTAAAAATTATAATCACCTGATAGATATATTACAATACATTTATTATACATATGCATCTATATTCATTCACATGTATTACATATATATATATATACATATATATTTAAAATTACTTTGATTAGCCTGTTAGAAATAATATATACCAAGTCTTTCTTAATTTTCAAGTCTTCCAGAATTAACATCTTACAGTGAAAATCAAATAAACATGTTTAAGTTAACAGGTATCATTCTTATTTATCAATACTGATAATTTAAGGTTTTATATCACATTAAGTTGTAATATGGCATATTAACTCTTATGAATTAGAGAAATTTTTTTTGAACAACCTATTATTTAAGGACCATATGCACTGACATTTCAAATGGCCTTCTTGTGATTTCAATTTCTATCAATTGTGTGTTAATTAAAAACTACTTATTTTAGTAATTTTCATATTCATAATTGATATAAAGTCAATTGTTTAATCCTTTTTGTAAGTAGTTACTTATTACAGTAGGGGCAGTATTAATAATTCTAAATCTTTATAAGAAAAATGGTACAAAGATATTTTTAGGCACAATTAAGAATAATTGCGATCTCTAAATGTTTGATTACTGATACATATAATACAGAGCTTTTGATGAGTCTCTTTCCCAGTAAAACATAAAATGCAAAGATACAGTTGGGTATGTATGTCCAAATAAAGATAAGAAAAAATACACATTATCAGTTAGAAACTATTAAATAAAAGATGAAAAGAACAATCCAACACATTGTACCAACTTGTCAGTTGAGTTAGTATTCTGGAAGAATAGCCTAAGACTAGAACTGGTCCATGACAAAATATTCACTAAAAAATGAAATATGAAAAATATAGGAAATACTATGAATTTTTCAGGAGGGTAGGTGGATTAACCTTTAATCTCAATTATGTGCATTTTTAAAACCAGTTTTCTGGTACAATAAATTTGTGATAGATACAACTAAACAAAACAAAGTTTCTGCTTAGCAAAATGAATGCATCTCAACACTTTTTTAGCTGATATCTTCCCACTCAATTTTAAACCATTATTTATTTATTTTTTATTGGTTGTTCAAAACATTACAAAGCTCATGGTATATCATCTTTCATACATTTGACTCAATTGGGTTATGAACTCCTAATTTTCCCCAAATACGAGTTGCAGAATCACAATGGTTACACATTCATATTTTTACAAAATGTCATATAAGTGACTGTTGTATTGTGCTACATTTCCTATCCCCTACTATATTCCCTCCCCTCCCCTCCCATCTTCCCTCTCTACCTCATCTGCTGTTTTTCACTTCTCTCCCTATTCCACCCCGCTTTCCCCTCACTACCTCTTATATATAATTTTGTGTAACATTGAGGGTCTCCTACCATTTCCATATGGTTTCCATTCTCTCTCCCTTTTGCTTTCCTCTCTCGTCTTTGATTAATGTTAATCTTTTCCTCAAGTTCTTTCTCCCTGTTCTATTCTTAGTTGCTCTCTTTATATCAAAGAAGACATTTGACTTTTGTTTTTTAAAAAGTGGCTACCTTCTCTTAGCATAATCTGCTCTAATGCCATCCATTTCCCTACAAATTCTATGATTTGTCATTTTTTAGTGCTGCATAATACTCCATTGTGTATAGATGCCACATTTTTTTTATCCATTCATATATTGAAGGGCATCTAGTTTGTTTCCACAGTCTACCTATTTTGAATTGTGCCACTATGATCATTAATGTGGCAGTATCCCTATAGTACGCTCTTTTAAGATCCTCAGGGAATAGTCTGAGAAGGGCAAAAGCTGGTTCAAAGGGTGGATCCATTCCCAGTTTTCCCAGGAATCTCCATTCTGCTTTCAAAGTTTGCTTCACCAATTTGCAGTCCCACCAGCAGTGTACAAGTGTACCCTTTTCCCCACATCCTCGTCAACACTTGTTGTTCTGTGACTTCATAATAGCTGCAAATCTTACTGGAGTGAGATGGTATCTTAGGGTGGTTTTGATTTGCATTTCTCTGACTGCTAGAGATGGTGAGCATTTTTTCATGTACTTGTTGATGGATTGTATGTCTTCCTCTGTGAAGTGTCTGTTCAGTTCCTTGTCCCATTTGTTGATTACATTATTTGTTATCTTATTGTTTAATTTTTTGAGTTCTTTGTATATTCTTGATATTAGGGCTCTATCTGAAGTGTGAGGGGTAAAAATTTGTTCCCAGGATGTAGGCTCTCTATTTACCTCTCTTATTGTTTCTTTTGCTGAGAAAAATCTTTATAGTTTAAGTAAGTCCAATTTGTTTATTCTTGTTATTAACTCTTGGGCTATGGGAGTCTTATTATGGAATTTGGAGCCCGACCCCACAGTATGAAGATCGTAACCAACTTTTTTTCTATCAGACGCAGTGTCTCTGATTTTATATGTAGCTTCTTGATCCATTTTGAGTTAACCTTTGTGCATGGCAAGAGAAAGAAATTCAGTTTCATTTATTTGCATATGGATTTCCAATTTTCCCAGCACCATTTGTTGAAGATGCTATTCTTTCTCCATTGCATGCTTTTAGCCCCTTTATCAAATATAAGAAAGTTGTAATTTTGTGGATTGGTTTCTGTGTCCTCTATTCTGTACCATTGGTCCACCTGCCTGTTTTGGTACCAGTACCACACTGTGTTTGGTACTATTGCTTTGTAGTACAGTTTGAACTCTGATATCGCTATAACTCCAGATTCACACTTACTGCTTAGAGTTGCTTTCGCTATTCTGGGTCTTTTGTTTTTCCATAAGAATTTCATGATTGCTTTATCTTTTTCTACAAGAAATGCTTTTGGGATTTTGATTGGCATTACTTTAAACCTGTAGAGAACTTTGGGTAATATTGCCATTTTGATAATGTTATTTCTGCCTATCCATGTACAGGGTTCATTTTTCCATCTTCTAAGATCTTCTTTTATCTCTCTCTTTAGAGTTCTGTAGTTTTCATTATATAAATCTTTCACCTCTTTTGTTAGGTTGATTCCCAAGTATTTTATTTTATTTGAGGATATTGTGAATGGAGTGGTTTTCCTCATTTCCATTTCAGAAGTTTTGTTGCTGATATACAAAAATGCCTTTGATTTATGTGTGTTGATTTTATATCCTGCCACTTTGATGAATTCATTTATTTACTCAAGCCGTTTCTTTGTAGACCCTTTTGGGTCTGTTAAATATATTATCATGTCATCTACAAATAGCGATAATTTAAATTCTTCCTTTCCTATTTTTATGCCTTTATTTTCTTTTGTCTGTCTAATTGCTCTGGCTAGTATTTCTAGAACTTAATTGAATAGAAGTGGTGATAGAGGGCATCCCTGTCTTGTTCCAGATTTTAGAGGGAATTTCTTCAGCTTTTCTCTATTTAGGATGATGCTAGCCTGATTTTTAGCATATATAGCTTTTACCATGTTGAGGTAAGTTCCTTTTATCCCTAGTTTTTATAGTGTTTTGAACATAAAGGGATGCTGTATTGTCGAATGCTTTTTCTGCATCAATGGAGATGATCATATGGTTCTTGTCTTTAAGTCTATTGATGTGGTGGATTACATTTATTGATTTCCATATATTGAACCAGCCTTGCATCGCAGGGATGAATCCTACTTGATCATGAAGCACAATTTTTTTGATATGCTTCTGTATTTGATTCGCCAGGATTTTATTGAGAATTTTTGCATCCAAGTTCATTAGAGATATTGTTCTGTAGTTTTCTTTCTTTAAAGTGTCTTTGTCTGGTTTCAGGATCAGGGTGATGTTGGCCTCATAGAATGAATTTGGAAGAGCTCTTTCTTTTTGTTTTTCTTGAAATAGCTTGAATAATATTGGTATTAGTTCTTCTTCGAAGGTTTTGTAGAACTCCGCTGTATACCCATCGAGTCCAGGGTTTTTTTTTGGTTGGCAGTCCTTTGATGGTTCTTCTATTTCTTCCTTTGTTATTGGTCTGTTTAAATTGTGTGTGTCTTCCTGACTCAATCTGGGCAGATCGTATGACTTAAGAAATTTATCAATACCTTCACTATCTTCAATTTTATTGGAATATAGTGTTTCACAATACTTTCTAAGTATCTTCTTTTTTCTGTAGTGTCTGTTGTGATATTGCCTTTTTCATCCCGTATTTTAGTAATTTGAGTTCTCTCTCTTCTTCTGTTCATTAGTATGGCTAAGGGCCTGTCGATCTTATTTATTTTTTCAAAAAACCAACTTTTAGTTTTATCAATTTTTTCAATGTTTTTCTTTGTTTCAATTTTGTTGATTTCTTCTCTAAATTTGAATATTTCTTGTCTTCTACTACATTTGCTGTTCTTTTGCTCTTCCTTTTCTAGGTTTTTGAGGTGTAGCATGAGTTCATTTATTTGCTGGTTTTTCTTTTTTTGAGGAAAGAACTCCAATAAATGAATTTCCCTCTTAAAACTGCTTTCACTGTGTCCCATAGATTCCGGTACATTGTGTCTGTATTGTCATTTGTCTCTAAGAATTTTTTTATCTCCTTCTTTATGTCTTCTGTTACCCATTGATCATTCAGTAGCATGTTGTTCATTTTCCATGTGATGCAGGATTTTTCCTTCCTTCTTTTATCATTGATTTCCCGTTTCATTCCATTATGATCAGATATGGTGCATGGTATTATTTCCATGCCTTTATATTTACTAAGAATTGCCCTATGGCATAATATATGGTCTATCTTTGAGTAGGATCAATGTGCTGCTACTGAGAAGAACGTGTATCCACTTGATGATGGTTGATATATTCTATATATGTCTGTTAAGTCTAGGTTATCGATTGTGCTGTTGAGTTCTATAGTTTCTTTATTCAGTTTCTCTCTAGAGGATCTGTCCAATGCCAAGAGTGGTGTGTTGAATTCACCCATAATTATTGTGTTGTAGTCTATATGACTCTTGAACTTGAGGGGAGTTTGTTTTATGAACGTTGCAATTCCATTGCTTGGTGCATACAAATTGATAATTGTTAGTCTTGTTGGTGGATGGTTCCTTCTAAAAGAATATAGTGTTCTTCTTTATCCCTTTGATTTACTTAGGATTGAAGTTGATTTTATTCCATATGAGTATGGCCACTCCTTCTTGCTTCCGAGGGCCATGTGAGTGGTATGATTTTTCCCAAACTTTTACCTTCAGCCTGTGTATGTCTTTTCCTATCATATGGGTCTCCTGAAGAGAACATATTGTTGGATTTTTTTTTCCACGTTACTAGCCCATGTCTCTTGATTGGTGAGTTTTGGCCATTAACATTTAAGGTTACAATTGAAATATGATTTGTACTTCCAGCCATGTTTATTTATTTATTATATTTTAGTTTGGCTAGTTTTTACTTTTTTGGTTATTTTCCTCCCCCTTTACTGAAATACCTCCTGCTGTTAGTTTTGGGCACTATTTTTCAATTCTTCTTCTTGTAGTATTTTGCTCAAAATGCTTTGCAGTGCTGGTTTTCTGGCTGCATATTCTTTTAGCTTTTGTTTATCATGAAAGACTTTAATTTCATTTTCAAATCTGAAGCTTAATTTTGCTGGGTACAGTGTTCTTGGTTGGAATCCATTATTTTTCAGCATTTGAAATACATTGTTCTAGGATCTTCTCTCTTTCAAAGTCTGTGATGAAAAATCAGTCGTTAACCTAATTGGTTTACCCCTGAATGTAATCTGCCTCCTTTCTCTTATAAGCGTTTAATATTGTCTCCTTGTTCTGTATGTTGGCTATCTTCATAATCATATGTCTTGGATTTGGTCTATTATGTTTTTGAATGTTTGGGGTCCTGTAGGCTTCCAGGATTTGGCAATCCAATCCATCTTTCATCTCTGGGATGTTTTCTAGAATTATTTCATTTAATATGTTGTCCATTCCTTTGGTTTGAATCTCTATGCCTTCTTCTATCCTGATGACTCTCAAGTTTTTTTTTTTTTTGACATCCCTTATCTCTTGAATAGATTTAAGCATCTTTTCTGTGTTGACTATATTCTTTTCAAGTTGATAAACTTTGTCTTCATTTTCTGATTTTCTGACTTCTACTTGATCTACTCTATTTGTAATATTCTTGTTTGAGTTTTTAATTTGGTTTATAGTTTCCTGCATTTCTAGAATTACTGTTTGAATTTTTTTAAGATCTCTATTTTTTGGTAAAGCTCATTTTTTGCCATTTGAATTTGTTTGTTTAATTCATTTTCAAAATATACTTTTATTCCTTGGACTTGCTGCCTCATGTCTTCTCTAATATTTCTTTCCATCTGAGTTTAGTATGCCTTGATTTCTTTCCCTATCCCTGTTTCTGGTGCTTCTAGGTCCTCCTGTAGAATTAAGTTGTCCTGCATTGTTTGTACTCCTTTTATTCCATTGTTTTTTCATGATGTTCACGTTACTTTCCAGCTCTATTTGATTGCTGTGTTTCTGCTTTATTCTAGAGATTTGTTTTGGTGTTGTATGTCTCTGTTGTCTCTCCTTTGTGTTGGTAGAGTATGCATGTTAAAGTGGATTCCGCTTGGAAGAAATTCCGAAGGCCGAGCTCCAGTGACGTCACCTCTCTGTTTTGGCAGGCCCAAGGCTCCTTGCTGAGGTGTCCGTATAGGGGCGTGGGACTGTACTGTCACTTGTTGGTTTCAGCTCCGGGTCACTGGCGGGCAGGCGGTCTCCAGCTACCCAGTCACTTGTGCAGCAGGTGGGCTGTCACTGGCGGGCGGGCGATCTCTAGCCACCCAGTGGTGCGGTCGGTCGCCGGCGGCAGGGCGTTCCGAAGCCGCCTAGTCACGCGGGCAGCGGGGGGACTGTCGCCTGTGGGCCTGAAGTCTCCCGCTGCCCAGTCACAAGGGCCTGGCCTCTAGTTCTCTGGTTTCTCCTGCTAGTCCTGGTTTTTCCTGCAAGACCAGATTTCCCCTGAGTGATGGCTC
The DNA here is from genome assembly GCF_048772815.1 of Callospermophilus lateralis. Classification (NCBI taxonomy): domain Eukaryota; kingdom Metazoa; phylum Chordata; class Mammalia; order Rodentia; family Sciuridae; genus Callospermophilus; species Callospermophilus lateralis. The sequence continues at coordinate 699,804 of NW_027513077.1, forward strand.
TCGGCAGTTCAAACTGTACTCTGGGCCTGATGTTTGTTGGTTGTGGAGGGTGTCTATTGGGAAGCCAGACACTCTATTGTTTTGATTTTTTCCACTTGCCCCTCCCCCAGCACTGGTTAGACAGGTTTTATTTTCACAGGTGATGAGAGGGGGAGTTGAAGGTCAGTTGCCTCTTGTTTTCCCCCATCTTTATGCAGGCTCGCTCTGATAATCTCTCCCCCGGAAATCCTAGGAGAGATTTTATGCGAATTCCCCGATATATGGGAGATGAGCTGAATAACACACTTCTGTTTTATTGTTGTAATCTGTAGGAGAGTGGCTGTGGTTACTTCAGCTCTCCAAGATGATGGCCATTGGTTTCCTTGGAAGAGTTTCCATTGTGGGAGATAGAACTGTACCGCTTCCTTCCCTGTCTGAAATCCTGAACTCAGCTCAGGGATCAGTGGGGGCTCTACCGGCAGGATTCCACAGAATCCTCATCAACGTTTCTCCCTGCTTATTGGGCCCATCTCGGTGGTGCCGCACCGTCTTTAGCCACTGGGTGGGCCGCGCGGATCAGTCAAATGGGATCTCGGGTCGCACATTTGGCTCGTGTTTGAGACTCAATTACCGGACCATGGTGCTAGAAATCCTTCTTCTAGGTTTTGGTGCACCCCCATTATGCTGTAATTTCCTAACAAGATAGTTTTTTTGTCACTCTAACTCGTTATTCACCTGTGCAGTGGTGCAGTACACTTGGTGTGATGCACTCTATTCGTGGCCATCTTGCAATGACGAAATGTTATGATTTGTATGCACCATTTACTGAAGTCAGTTTTCAGTTTTAGAAAACAAATATGAATTTCAGGTGTATGAATATTTCGGAGAATAATCTTGTGAAAAGTTGATTATAAATCCACATACATGAATATGAATGATTTTAGGGAGTGTATAATAAGACACATGTATTTTATATTTTGAAAAATCTGGAGATATACATATATATATATATATATATATATATATATATATATATATATACACACACACACAAACACACACACACACACACAGACATTAAAAAGAAGCAGTATATATGCCAATCGAAATTCATCATGAAATATATATCTTCCACATATCCAAAAATATACATTTTACTAAAAATGGATTTATGTATAATGTTGTTCAACTTGGAAGCTCACACTTAGGTTGAATTTTCAGTTCCAACAGCGTTTAGGAGGAGTGATCTCTTCTCACAATTTTTATGTGCCAAGTCACCCACCTCAGAAGAAGGTACGTGTGATACCAGGTAGGATTCTATATGTGCATATAATAATACATGAGCTGAAAAAGGCTAAAGAGAGACAGGAATTGACATATTTCTTAACTTTAAAAACACATGGTGAACTATTTCAATAAACATTGACTTATTTATAACTCCTATCCTATATAATGAAAAAGGGAAGTCCAAATATACACCATGCCTCCTCTGAACTGCTTGTATTTCTATTCTGTTTGAGTTACTATTCTCCATCATATTAGGATTAGTAGTCAGAGTCTAGTAGGGTATGGGTTAGTGTCAGAGATTCATTATTCCAAATGGAAAATAGGAAAATAAACCCAATGTGTTTTCAAATATGTGCTACACAAAAATCTTCCCACTCTCATCCAGAACAATTCCTTGATATTACCCTCGCCTGAAGTAATGCACAATTAGAGGAGAAGAGTTAGAAAATCTGGGAATACATATCTTGAATGGAATATGCTCAGGAGTTCACAACCTTGGAGGTGGTAGAGGAGTTTCCAAAAGTAAGGGACAGGGTAAACACTCCACAAACATGGAGCTCTGCAGGCCTAAAGACATCTTGAGAAACTGCCTCTGAGTTTGGGCACTTGAAATATATGTTGTTGTCAGGAGCTTTAGCTTCCTATGTAGTGAGAGCACCAAAATTGGGTCTGCATCTATGTGACCTGGAGGACATGGTATCTTATTTTTCAATGAACATGAGGCAGCAGTGCTGAATTCTCACTTTGTAGGTAAACTGTGGCAACTGCGGTCTAAGTGTCTCTCCGTGTAGACTGTGAAGCCATTTGGTCATCCTCTAGTTTTCCTGGTGTGTCTTGCTGCTTCACTGGGAGTTGGGTATTTGCTTCACGAAATACAAGGAGTTCAACTGGGACATAATGCTGGAGGGAGTTCTGTCACATGCGGTGGGTCAGGGTCTGGAGGAGAATGCACCAATCAGGCTTCTATCTCACATAGCTTGCCCCCAGGCCCATAGCAACCTGATTCTGAACATTGCCCTGACCCTCTCCATATAACAAGATGCCTTAACATATAAGGGTCTGCTAGCTGCACCATGTCAGTCACAAGCCATTTGGAAGCCAATGGCAGATCCACATGGCCCCAACACAGATTTTTTATCACACACCTGCCCACCACTGCTCTAGACCCGCTACTAAGCAGGCTCCAACTTACTGGCATCTCTGTTCTACACCATTTTTCATGAAACCCAGTCAATCAACGAATTGTCTGGTATACTCATGATCAGCAAATGGACATCAAAAGGTTCTCCAGTGACACCTGGACATGAAAATTTCAAAAATTCCATGGTATTTATCTAGCCATTGTTCGTGGATGAATTTGGAGGCACTATGATTTTCAATTTATTCAGGAACCATTAAATGTTGAGGAAGCTCATTTTAATGAAAGCACAGGAGAACACACACAGGCAAGTCTTCTCAAAGAGTGGCCAAATGGTCACATGAAGCCAGGCCCATTGAGGTCTACAATGTGAGGTCCATGTGTGTTTTGACTCTCAACTATGGCTGCCAAGTTTGTCAGAATAAAATCATGTGATATCCTTGCTGAGATTCCCCGTGCCTTGTGGAAAGCCTTCCTGGGCACACATCTCAATTCCAAGGGTGACTCTCATGCATGGCCTCCTAAAATCCCAACACAACTCATGGCAATACTTCTCTGAGGTCAGTTCCAGAACTCAGTCTGTAAGGAGAATTACAGCAGAGTTCAAGCCCAGGTGGAGCCAGTCATCATTTCCAACCATCAAACTAATAACCACAATTAAAACCAAAACACTTCCGCATGGCCCTCATCTTCTTCCATATAGACACTCATTATAACCTCTGACTAGAGGTTTCCATGAGGGGCGCAGCCCAAGACAGTGTCCAAAATAAGCTTCCTTTCCCCTCATTTGCCTAAAGTCGGGGTGGCCTGTACACCTTCCTGTGAACCAGGAGTAATCGAGTAGGCCTTCCGTTAATACTGCTCTGTTTCTCCAATTTGAGGAATACTGACTGTGGGGTTTAGATTCTTTATGTGAATTAGAAACATGAGAAAACCCAAGCACCTATGGGCTTCCCTCTTCAGGGCTTTGAAGAACTCATTTGACCCAAAGGATCCCTATTCTCACTTGATGAAGTTCAGGAACCTTACAGAGGAAGGCGAGAGACTTCATCCACAATGACTGCTCTTTTGGCCATTTTGGGTTTGGATGAAAACATGGGATCCATCAGGTGCTGAGAATCTAACCACAGCCTCACACAGGGCCAAGAGTCTGATTCAGACACATCCATTTCCGAAGCAAATAAGCAAAGAGCCACAGGTGAATCCCATTCATTTCCATTTGAAACTGTTTTCTTCAGGCTTCACAATGGAGTGGCCTGAGGGAAAGACCTTCCTGAAATTCAGGGCAACAAACAAGAGGTAAACAAAAGGCACAAAGCAGGGTTTCTCCACTGAGACTTTCCTGGTCACACTGATATCTGAGTTTTCTGAGATGCTCGCCATTGCCGTCAGTTATCCAGAACATGGCCATATCACAGAACTTGTAGGTGGTACATATCTTGGACACAAAACCATGAGGCTATTCTGGAGAGTGGCCAGAATTCAGGAAGAAAACAGAAACTTTGGAAGATAGCAGGTGTTACCCTTCGATAAGGCAAGCCACAGTCCATTCATAAATTTGGCAGGATGAATGCCTGGAAGCTTTCTACTAGACAGGACACATCCATTGATGCATTCTCTTTACTAATGTCTACAATCACGGACAGAGTGGGATGCACAGATATAGAAGCACTTGACTTGTCAAACGACTTACTAGAAACAGTCAACACCAATCCAAACAAACAGCCTTTCCTACCTATTCTCAGAACATGAGACAAAACCAGAAACACACATCCACACCCACAAAGGCACCTCTTTTGCCCAAGTAGGTCTGTGACTATCCGGAGTGTCCTCAGACTGATGGGCCATATTATATTCCCCCAAAATGGCCTCTCCTGTCTCAAATCTGGTCTCCTTGGACAACTCTGTGAAGTAGTCAGGAGCCATGGGTGAGCCACTACCTGCTTTCTCAGGAAAGTCCCCTCTTCAGAGCTTTCCTGGCATTTGGCCATCCTCACATCAGTAGGAACTAAGAAAGACTGACTCTGTCCTTGGTAAATTGAAACAAGTGAGACCACTGGAACTGGGACTGCGAGTGCCTCTGGGTGTGCATCTTCCTGGATCACAAGTTCAGAGAGTTCCATCGACAAGGAGGTGAGGTGAGGTCACTTCCTTCCGAAACTGAATGAGGTCACTGCCTTGGCAACCTCTTTGTCCTAACAGTTACTTCTAAGGGTCCCATGAGATGCAGGCTGCCCCTACTTTCTGTGACACTTTCACAAGTTAGAATGGTATTTCAACCATAGGCACCTGTGAACAGCTCTTCACACAGGCCTTGTTTGGTCCATCTTCTCTATATTTAGAGGTTGATTCAGACACATCCCTTCATCATGACCAGGTTGTTTGCCATAGAATTTAACTTTTGCTTTCTCATGTCCTTCATAGCTGCCTATATCTTATCCAGGGGTAGTTTCTGCATGGACCTTTGATGTTCTCAGCAGGTGGAAGATCCCCTACATTCCAGTATTGTAAGACCAACTCTGTCCCTCCTCTTTTGTAAAGTTAGATTGAGGGAACAGTGTATGTTTAGGGTTAATAACATGTTTTATTTGGGTTAAGAATGTCTCTGCCGGATGAATAATGGTATTGGGAACCTGTGATATTTACAAGAATATATAGCTGAAATATAAGTATAAAAACAGAAACCTAGGTAAGATTTGAAACGAGAAGGGCATTGGGCCCTTGAGTGGGATACTTATGTTTTAATAATTTTCTGTATATATGTCTCAGATAAATTGAAATACAATGGCTTAGGACCTTATACCTTGGACGATTGATTGTCGAATTGAACATCGAGTAAAAATGCAATAGTCAGTAGGATTAGGAAGATAGTCAGTAGGTTTAGGAATAAGAGTGAGTATAGGATTTGGACCAAAATTTCTTTAGCAATAGGGTCTAGGGTAGACAGTGAATGTATATGTCACCAAATGTGAAGTGTCAGACACAATGATGAACTGGGGAAAATATGTAGGAAAGCAGATATCAATTGAGATATTAGGAAATCAGGGAAAGTATAAAGTGAGTGATAGGATTAGACATTTTCAACAGGCTCGAACTATAATATATAATCTTAGGAAGAAACAAATATGTAGTCACCAATAGGATTTACATCTGAGAGCATTTGGCAACCTGGACATTGTTGTTTTAGTAATCCATGCTCACTTTCCATTTAGGGTTTGATACAATCATGATTGTGACCTTTGCTTTTTGTGTCCAGAATATTACTGTGATAAAAAATATATATAAATATATATATAGATAAGGAGATATGAGTAATTCTTCCACCATTTCTGGGAGCAATATTTTGAAGAGGTATAAATTAGTAATGGGGGGACAAAGAGGTGTACACTGTGTCTTTGAATATAGAGATAATGCATTAATAGACCATACTGTGAATAAATAACATAACTGGTTCCAACATTAAATAATGCATTGAACGGAAATGTGAAAATATACAGAAAATCTTTTATTGATATACATACATTTATTCCAACCAGCTATACATCTAATGGTAATATTAATGTTATGGTTTATCTTGAAGAGTGTGTGAGTTTAGCTTCAAAATTGATTATGGAAATCGAAAATGATGTGTTTGGAAAGAAGTCTCATGAAAGACCATTCAAGTAACATGGAGGAATACATGTGTTTTGAAGCAGGAAGTGACTGAAAGTGAAACAAATTCCTATAAATTTGTGAACTTGTGGATGAAATATATATCTTATGATGTGCAAAAACTGAATAAATAGTAATGTACCAGTGTTGAATTATAATGAACGTCAAAATAGAAATCATGTCCTATAAGAATCTACTTGCATTGATGTTAAACTGGGTCATTTACTCTAGAAATATTAGGATTTGTAAGCACCATTTATTGAAGTTACTTTTCAGAACTGGGAAACAAATATGTATTTCAGGTGGATGAGTATTTCTGAGAATAATCTTGTGAAAAGTTGATTATAAATCCACATACATGAACATAAATGAATTTACGGAGTTATATAAGACACATATATTTCATATTTTATAAAATGTGAAGAGTGTGAATATATATATATATATATATATATATATATATATATATATATATATATATATTGTATATATATATATATATTTATATATGTATTTATATATATTTATATATATTAAAAAACCACAAAAAATACATTAAAAAGTATCAATATCTATATGCCAATCGTAATTCATCATGTAATATAAATCATCCACAGATGCAAAATTATTTATTTTACTAAACATGGATTTATGTATAACATTGTTCTACTAGGAAGCTCACCCATTGTTTGAATTTTCAGTTCCAACAGCATTTAGGAGGAGAGATCTCTTCTCACAATTTGTTTCTGCCAATTCAGCCAACTCATAAAAATATACGTGTGATACCAGGTAGAATTCTATATGTGCATATAAAAATACATGTGCTGAGTAGGCTACAGAGAATGGGAGACAGGAATTCACATATTTGTTAACTTTAAAAACACATGGAGGACTATTTCAATTAAAAATTGACTAGATTTATAAAACCTACCCTTTATCGTGCAAGAGGGAAGTCCTACTATACACCATGCCTTCTCTGAAATGCTTGCATATTCATTCTGCTTGGGTATTTTTCTCCATCATATTAGGATTAGTTGTCATATTATAGTAGGGTATGAGTTAGTGTCAGGGATTCAGTATTTCGAATGGAAAATAAGAAGAAGAATCCAATGTTTATCAAATATGTGCTTCACAAAAAATTTTTCTACTGTCATCCAGAACAATGCCTTGACATTACCTTCGCCCCAAGTAAGACACAATTAGAGGAGAAGAGTTAGAAAATCTTTAAATACATATCTGAAATAGAAAATGCTTAGGAGTTCACAACCTTGGAGATGATAGAACAGTTTCCAAAAATAAGGGACAGTTTAAAAACTCCACAAACATGGAGATTTGCCTGCCTAAAGACGTCTGGAGAAACTGCCTTTAGGTTGGGGATTTGAAATACATGTAGTTGTCAGGAGCTTTAGGTTCCTTTCTAGTGAGACCATCAAAGATGGGTCTTCATCTCTGTGATTTGGAGGACATGGTTATAATTTCCCAATGAACATGAAGCAGCAGTGCTGAATTCTCTTTGTAGTGAGAGCATCAAAGGTGGGTCTGCATCTATGTGACCTGCAGGACATGGATTCTTATTTTACAATGAAAATGAGGCAGCAGTGCTGAATTCTCTCTTTGTATGTAATCTGTGGCCACTGGGGGCTAAGTGTCTCCCCACGTGGACTGTGAAGCCATTTCATCATCCTCCACTGTTCACAGTGTTTCTTGCTGCTGCACTCGGAGTTTGGTACTTGCTTCAGGAAATACAATGCGTTCAACTGGGACACCATGCTGGAGGAAGTTCTGTCAAATGTGGTGGGTCAGGGTCTGCAGGATAATGCACCAACAGGGCTTGTATACCACATAGGTTGCCCCCTTGACCAAAGCAACCTGATTCTGAACATTGCCCTGAAACCTCTCCATATAACAAGATGTCTGTACATATAAGGGTCTGCTAGCTGCAACATGTCAGTCACAGCGATTTGGAAGCCAATAGCAGATCCACATGACCCCACAACAGATGTTTGATTACACACTTGCTCACCACTGCTCTAGTCCCACTATTAAGAAGGCACCAACTTAATGGCATCTCTGTTCTCCACAATTTTCATGAAATCCAGTCAATCAATGCACTGTCTGGTACAGTCATGATCAGCAACAGGATATCCAAAGGTTCTCCAGTGCCATCTGGTCATTGGAATTTCAAAAATTTTATGGTATTTATCTAGTCAATTTTCAAGGATGAAGTTGGAGGCATTGTGGGTTTCAATTCATTCAGGAATCATTCAATGGTGAGGAAGCTGATTTCAATGAAAGTTTTGGAGAACTCTCACAGGCAAGTCCTCCCAAAGAGTGGCCAAAAGGTCACAAGAATCCAGGCCCACTGAGGTCTACAATTGAGGTCCATGTGTGTTTTGACTAGTAAATATGGCTTCAAAGTCTTTCAGAATAAAATTATGTGATATCTTGGCTGAGATTCCCAGTGCTCTGTGGAAAGCCACCCCGGGCCTAGTTCCCAGATTCCAAGGGCGAATCTCATGTGTGGCCTCCGAAAATCCCAACACAATTCATGGCAATACTTCTTTGATGTCTGATCCAGAACTCAGTCTTTCAGGGGAATGACACCAGAGTTCAAGCCCAGGTGGATCCAGTCATCTCTTCCAACTGCCACACGAATGACCACAATTTACCCAAAATACTCCCACATGGCCCTCATCTTATTAAATATAGACACTCATCATAACATTGTGGCTGGAGGTTTCAAAGCGGGACACATCCCAAAAAAGTGTCCAAAAAAATCTCCCTTACCCCTCATTTGCCTAAAGTCAAGGTGGCATGGACACCCTTCCTGTGAACCTGGAGTGATCCAATAGACCTGCCGTTAATACTGCTCTGCTTCTCCAATTTGAGGCCTACTGATTCTCAGCGATAGATTTTTTATGTGATTTGGAGTCATAAGAAAACACAAGCATCTCTTCAGGGCTTCAAAGAACTCATTTGACCCAAATGATCCCTATTCTCACTTGATAGAGGTCAGGGACCTAACAGAGGAAGGCAAGAGACTAATCAACAATGACAGATTTTTGGCCATTTTGCTTTTGATTGCACACATGGAATCTATCTTTAGATTCATCATGTGCTGAGAATCTAAGCCACAACCTCATACAGGGCCAAGAGGCTGATTCAGACACATTCCTTTCCAAAGCAATTAAGCAAAGAGCCACAGGTTATGCCCATTTATTTTCATTTGAAAACTGTTTTATTCAGGCTTCACAAAGGGGTGGCCTGAGGCAAAGACCTTCCTGAAATTCAGGGCAACAGAACCATAGGTAAGCAAATGAACCAAAGCAGGGTTTCTCCACTGAGAGTTTACTGGTCACACTGATATCTGAGTTCTCTAAGATGTTCCCATTCTCTACAGCTCTCAAGTATATGGACATGTCACATATCTTGGAGATGGTACATATCTTGGACACAAAACCATGAGCCTATACTAGAGAGTGTCCAGAATTCAGGAAGAAAACATTAACTTAGGAAGTTAGTAGGTGTTGCCCATCCATAAGGCACACCACAGTCCATTCATCAATTAGGCAGAATAAATACTGGAGAGTTTTCTACTAGACAGGACACATGCATTGATGCATTCTCTTGTCTAATGTCTACAACCACAGACACAGTGGGATACACAGACATAGAAACACTAGCCCTGTCAAACGACTTATTAGAAACAGTCCACTCCAATCCAAACAAAGAGCCTTTCCTACCTATTCTCAGAAATTGAGAGAAAACCACAAACTCACACCCACACGCAAAAAGGCACCTCTTTAACACAAGTAGGTCTGTGACTATCCAGAGGGTCCTCTAACTGGTGGGCCATACTATGTTCCCCTGAAATGGCCTGTCCTGTCTCAGATCTGGTCTCCTTGGGCAACTTTGTGAAGTTTTCAGGAGCCAGTGGTGAACCAATACCTGCTTTCTCAGGAAAGGTCCCTCTTCAGAGCTCTTCTGGCATTTGACAATCCTCATAACAGTAGGTACCAAGGAAGACTGACTCTGTCCTTGGTAAATCCAAACAAGTGAGACCACTGGAACTGGGACTGGGACTGGCTCTGGGTGCCTGGCTTCCTGGATCACAAGTCCAGAGATTTCCATGACCAAAGAAGTGAGGTGAGGTCACTTCCTTCAGGAACTGAATGAAGTCACTGCCTTGGCCACCACTTTGTACTTACAGTTGCTTCCAAGGGTCCCATGAAATGGAGGCTGCTCCTACTTCCTGTGACACTTTCACAAGTTAGAATGGTATATCAAGCATAGGCACCTGGGAACAGCTTTCCACGCAGGCATGGTTTGATCAGTCTTCTCTACAATAGGAAAGGAGAGGCTGATTCAGACACATCCCTTCATACTGACCAGGTTGCTTGCCATGGAATATGACTTTTGATCTCTTAGGTCCTTCATAGCTGCCTGCAACTTCTCCAGGGTATCATTTCTGCCTGGAACTTTGATGTTCTCAGCAGGTGGAAGACCCCCTACATTACTATTGTAAGACAAACTCTGTCCCGGCTCATCTGTAAACTTAGTTTGAGGGAACAGTGTATGTTTAGGGTAATAACAGGTTCGATTTGGGTTAGGAATCATACTGAGGAACAAACAATGGTATTGGGAACTTGCGATATTTACAAGAATATATTGGTGAAATATATGTATGAACACAGAAATCTAGATAAGATTTGAATCCAAGAAGGGCATTGGGCTGTTGATTGGAATACTTAGCTTTGAATTATATTCTGCATAGATGTCTCAGATAAATCAATATACAATAGCTTAAGATCTTGTACCTTGGATGATTGATTGTAGAAGAGATCATCCAGTCAAAAAGGTATAGTTGGTAGGATTAGGAAGATAGTCAGTAGATTTAGAAAAAAAGAGTGAGTATAGGATTTCAACCAAAAGTTCTTTAGCCATAGGATTTCGGATAGAGAGTGAATGTAAATGTCAGCACATGTGAAGAGTCAGTCACAATGATGAACTCGTGAAAATATGTAGGAAAGCAGATATCAATAGAGACATTAGGAAATCAGGCAAAATACAAAGTGAGTGATACGATTAGTCATTTTCAACAGGGTTGAGGTTCAATATATAATCTTAGGAAGAAACAAATATGTAGTCACAAATAAGATTGATTTGAGAGCATTAGGCAACGTGGACATGGATGTTTTTAGTAAACCATGCTCACATTCCATTTAGGCATTGGTGAAAGGTTAATAAAATAGGTACTTGTCACTTCCTGTTTTTCTGTATGCTTAACAAAACACTGTTGGAAACTTGAGGACTGTTTGCTAATCTTGTTTCCAGAATGTGCTGTCCCCAACTGCCAAACTGCAGAATACACACCCTCACCCGTTTGCACGCAAACCTCCCCCTTGCCCTGACCCATCAATAAACTTCCCTCCCTGCCATCTCCAAGGAAAGTATATAAGCTCTGCTTAAGCTGTTTTCATTGCTCTCTGCTCTATTCAAGTGACCTCTGAGCCCCAGAAAGCTGGTCTCCCAATAAACCCTTTACTGTTACATGAGACATTCTCTTGGTGGTCTCTTCCTCTGTCGCTCACCCAATCTTTATATCTGGAGGCACCAGCGAGATCCAGCAGTGGCGGACGAAAGACCCCCAAGGGGCTCCTTTCAGGGTAAGTAAGGTGACTCTTTCTGGTTTCAGGTTGCAGGTTAGGGTTTTGCAAAATCGCTATCGGTGTTGAGCATGAGCTCTCTCTGACGGTGGCTGACAGACGTGTCACAGAGCCACAGGCCACATCCCTGGGGGACGCCCCAGAGGACTCAGAAAATCAAGGAACAATAGTCTCCTCGACTCTGTGATATTTTGTTTCGGACTCAGTATTGCCAGCCCATCAGGTTTTGAGGGCTACTCAGTCCTTGTCTCAGTATTGGACGTCCATTGTCTGTCTTTATTGTCTTGTCTTGTCTGTGTAGTATGTCGTTGCTTTCACTGTTTGTGTATCTCTCATTTTGGGACAGAGCACTTCAACACTTCTCTCCCTGACCCTTGATCACTGGACCAAAGTCTGCTTAAGGGCCCAGAATCTTTCTTTTTCATTAAAACGCTGGACCTGGCAGACTCTCTGTGCCTCAGAATGACACACCTTTGGAGTTGGATGGCCCCCAGAAGGATGTTTCTACTTCCCACTAATTTGAAAAATCAGAGATATTGTCTTTCAGCTGAGGCCACATAGCCATCCAGATCAACAGCCATATATCTTAACTTGGCAGGACCTCTGCAAATCTCCTCCTCCATCGGTGAAGCCTTTCCTTGTCCCTGCCTACGCTCCTACTCCTTCCACCACGATTCTATCTCTCAAACCCTCTGCTCCTCCTCCTCCACCCTCTGTTCTCCCTGAGTCTCAAGATTCTACTGGACTCTCCTCCTCCTTCTTATCCCCTGCCCTTGTCCCCAACCCCCAACAACCTCTAAGTGATTCCCCTGCTGACTCTGCTTCTCTGCCATTGGAGGAAGTTAGGCCGGCCCAGTGCCCTCCAGATGACTCCCCCGCGTCACACACAGCCCCTCCTTCCCTGGAGGAAGCTGGCCCGGCTAAAAGAACTCAAAGAACTCCCTGGGGTTTTCACACTTGCCTACTTGGGATGACTGCCAACAAATCCTAGGGACTCTCTTTACGGCAGAGGAATAAGAGAAAAACCTCCTGGAAGCTAAAAAATATATTCTCGGACCATATGTGTGACCATCACAACTTCCCAACATAATCAAAGCCAGCTTCCCCTTGAATTGACCCAACTGAAATCCCAACACCTTTGAAGGTAGGGAGCATCTGTCCACTTATTGCCAGGCCCTAATAGTGGGTTTCCAATCGGCCGCTAGGGAACCACCTAATTTGGCCAAGGTAAGAGAGATAATTTAAGGGCCTGATAAATATCCCTCTATGTTTCTAGAGAGAATTATGGAGGCATATAGGAGATTTACTCCTATTGATCCTCAGGCAGAGGATCAAAAGGCATCTGTCATGATGGCCTTCATTGGGCAAGCTGCCCTGGATATTAAAAGAAAGTTACAACTCTTAGAGGGATCACAAGATATGACTTTGGGAGATTTAGTCAGAGAAGCCGAGAAAGTATACTATATGAGAGAAACAAAGAGAAAGAAAGGGAGCAAAGGGAAGATGAGAGATGCAAAAGACAGAATAAGGCATTGACTAAGGTCCTGGTCACAACAATAAATAGGCCAGAAATTAACAAACAGGAAGACAGGAACGGAAACCTGGGCGCACGCCAGAGGCCACCCCTGGCCTCAGATCATTGTACCTACTGTAAAGGAAAAGGTCACTGGGCCAAAGAGTGCCCTAGAAAAGAGTCAGCCACGACAGCCAGCCATTCTGACTCAAAAGGATGACTAAGAACGTTGGGGCTCAGATCCCTTCCACGAGCTCAGGGTAACTTTTGAAGTGGAGAGGACCCAGGTAAACTTTGAAGTGGATACAGCAGCAGTATACTCAGCCCTTAAGGCCCCACTGGGCACACTATCAAATAAAATGTCTCTAGTTCAAAGGGCTAATGGCAGTAAATATCAGACATAGGCAACTAAGAGGACCATGGACATGGGGAAAGGAAAAATCCATCACTCCTTCCTAGTAATCCCAGAATGCCTGGCCCCATTGATGGGCAGAGATCTGCTCAGTAAGCTCCAGGCCAAAACAACTTTTAACCCCGAAGGCCCCAAAATGAAATTTCTAAATCCTTCAGTAAAAACTCCTATAGTCTTGGCTTTATAAATGTCAGTAGAAGATGAACATCCACTCTTCACACCCCCCAAGACTGCTCAAACAAGCAAGCTACCCCAGAAATGGATAACAGATTACCCAGATACCTGGGCAAAAACGGCTAGGTTAGGCCTAGCCGTGAAACAACCTCCAAGAACAGTGGAGTTAAAAACCTCAGCCTCCCCAATCAATGTCAAACAATATCCTCTGAGCAGAAAAGCTAAAGATGGGATAAGGCCCCATATTCAGAAATATCTGGCCTTAGGGTCCTAAGGCCCTGTCAATCGGCCTGGAAGACTCCCCTGCTCCCAGTAAAAAAAGCCAGGAACCGGGGACTATCCCCCGTTCAAGACCTAAGAGAGATTAATAACAGAGTGCAGGACATTCACTCCACGGTAACTAATTCGTACAATCTGCTTATCACTCTGAACCCTTAGCAGAAATGGAATACTGTTCTGGACTTAAAAGATGCTATCTTTTGTTTGCCTCTGCATAAAGATAGTCAGTTGCTGTTTGCTTGCTAGTGGGTAGACCCAGAAACTGGAACGTCTGATCAAATAACTTGGACTAGACTCCCACAGGGGTTCAAAAACTCTCCCACTCTCTTTGATGAAGCCCTCCACAGAGATCTCAACAACGTCAGAACTACACACCCCAAAGTCACCCAGCTTCAATACGTGGATGACCTGCTACTGGCAGCCAACACCAAAGAAAACTGTGAGTCTGGGACCCAAGCACTATTATATGAGCTTGCTCAACTCGGGTATAGAGCTTCTGCCAAATAGGCCCAAATTTGCCAGCAAGAAGTAATCTTCCTGGGCTATTCCCTTAGGGGCAGTAAACGATGGCTCACTGAGCCCAGAAAACAAACGGTTGTGCAGATACCACCCCCATCTAGCAGCAGACAACACAGAGAGTTTCTTGGGACTACTGGGTTTTGCAGGTTATGGATTTCTGTGTTTGCGTCCTTAACTTCTTCTTTATAGCCGCTGTTAAATGGAGATACCCAATTCCAATGGACCCCTGAGCACCAGAACGCTTTTGATAACATCTAACGACACTGGCACTGAATTCCTCAACTTGACTGAGCCAAGCCTGCAATTTCAGAAAGCCCTACACTACGTTAAAAATGTACATTAATTCACACACCTTGGTTCAAAGAAACTGCAGGCATTCCTGAAGGATCAAGAACAGAGTTTTCCACTAACCCACTCACAGCAAAAGGAAATAACTGAACAGGTAACAAAAGTCTGTCCGGTCTGTCAATAGGTTAATGCTTATCTTTCCAAGCTTTCCGCAGGAAAGCACCTATTAGGAACCAGACCAGTACAATTCTGGGAAGTGGACTTTACTGAAATTAAGCCAGCAAGGTATGGACTTAAATATCTCCTAGTCTTTGTAGATATATTTTCAGGATGGATTGAAGCCTTCCCCACAAAAAAGGCACAATTGGTGGTCAAGAAGATCCTGAAAGATATTTTTCCAAGACACGGCCTGCCTAAGGTAATAGGGTCTGATAATGGCCCGGCGTTCATGGCCCAGGTAAGGCAGGGGTTAGCCAGGACACTGGGGATAAATTGGAAGTTACATTGTGCTTATAGACCCCATAGCTCAGGACAGGTAAAAAAAATAAATAGAACCATTAAAGAGACCTTAACGAAATTAAGCTTAGAGAGCGGCATAAAAGATTGGACTATGCTCCTGCCTTATGCACTGTTTCATGCAAGAAATACTCCCTCTATTTCTTTGTGTAACCTCACCCCCTATGAAATTCTTTATGGAGCCCCTCCTCCATTAAGGGACCTAACCCCAACTCTAAGACCTAGTGATCCCCTCCACAACCCCTTGTTTGACAGACTTAAAGCTCTTGAAAGAACTCAGCGATACCTGTTGAAACAGCTGGCCACTGCCTACCAACCTGGTGAAGAGGGGACTCCACATCGATATCAAATAAGAGACATCCACTACATAAGACAATATCAGGTGTCATCCCTGTAACCCCGCTGGACAGGACCATACCAGGTGCTACTTATAAAACCTACAGTGGTAAAGGTAGAAGGAATCAATTCCTGGATCCTAATTCTTATCTCAAGCCTGCGCCCTGTCCAGACTCTGGCTGAAAAACTGGAAAAGACTGGAAACCCTTTCAAATTGCATATTCGCCATGTGGATAAGGCTATAGACTCTCCCCTTGTCCACCAGTAGTCCTTACCCTCATCAGCCCGTTCATCAGTGATGGCTGATCACAAATCTTACTAGACAAGAAGTATGGTCTATCTCGCATACAGTCCCCTTAGGGACCTGGTGGCCATCTCTCCACCCAGAATTTGTCAGCTGGCTATACGTCTTTCATATTGGGATATCTCTGATGAAGAGGATTCAACTAAAATTCCATTAAATCCCTACTGTACCACAGATAATGGAAACAAACATTATGGATCTAGGGACACGCGAGCCAGATGCAGGTTGGCTAGCCTAGAATACTATGTTTGCCCGGCAGACTATCAAAGCCACAAACAGCCATGGCTGTGTGGGGGAAAAGCGGACTTCTTCTGAAAATAATGGGGATGTGAGCATACAGGGGCTGCCTGGTGGAACCCAAACTCCTCATCAAATTCAGTACACAGCATTGGCCATATTACCAATTAGACAACTAAAACTGATGGCCCCCAGAGGGGTCTCCAGATCCTCAAATTCTGTGTGACTTTTTCAACTTTGGCAAGTGTTCAAAAAGATCCATCAATTGGGAATTTCCTTCCAAGGAAATTCCCCTATGTTTATGCCTTTTCCCTCCTTTGCTCACATCCTGAACTATGCTTCTCCAATACATCCTCACCCCCCGCCTTCTGCTCCAGACTCTCTGCAGTCACTCTCACATGAGCAACCTGATTTCTCCCCTACAATTACTAGATCAAAAACAAAAACCTCCGCTGGATCTCATACCATTGCCTCCTTGCTGAGGTAGCAGGTACTGAGGTACCCTTCCACCCACTCACTCCTCTCTTCTCCTGTCAGTGCACGCACCGGGTCCCACCAGGTCCTCTTACCAGCTAACACAAAGCTCAAACCAGCTGAGGAGTGCCCTAAGAGCCTATCCAAGATGTAATGAAAATGGCCTTTAAAGTTGCTTTGTCATCACTGAAAACAGGTTACAAAGAATTTAAAGTCCCTCAAAGGCTTTTTGGGATACTCACTCCCATCCTCCCCTCTGCTCTACCTGTTCTACTGCTCAAGTTTTATTGCCAGGAAAATCCCAAACCACTTTCCCATTATTCTTTTATATCTCTTTTTCCTCATTCTCAGAACCACGGAGCTGCTCTCACCCCCCACCTTCCTTGTCTTTCCCTCTGTTCCAATCCCACAGAAAAATCTTAAATGGCCTTCTCCAGAAGCCTTGATCATGGCTGACTTTAGGACTTTCAGCAACAGAGGCCCTATACAAGAGTTCAGTGTAGATAAACTTCCTCTTTTTGTGTTGCTTTGTTCTACATGGCCACTGGCTGGAAAAATCAGCACTCCTAAGCTAGACACCCCCTTACTATTTTTTCACAAAATATGTGAACAAGGCCTCTGGCGTTAAGCTGGGGCTTCCAGAGATGGCTACATTTCTAAGATAAAGAAGTTACCAACTGGGCTCCATGGTAACAGCTGGCAGGAAGAAAAAAAAAGAAGAAAAAAGCTCTCCCCCTACCAGGTGTCCTTTAAAAGTTAACTTTCCCAGAGCAGAGGAAAAAAAAACAGAAACAAAAACTGCTTTTTGTGAACTTCTGCAGACTGTGACTTTCTGAGCCCCTTACGTTACATGTTGGGTACAAAATTCTGAAACTACCTAAACTTGGGGTTCAGGGGATTAAAAGATTACAAAAGAAGCAATGCCCTCTAAATCTGGTTACAACCAAATAGGACTGTTTCCCTGTCTTCTGTGCTATCTTAGGTGCCTTGCCTTGTCCGTCCTTACAACAGTATAATTCTATATA
Organism: Callospermophilus lateralis; assembly: GCF_048772815.1. Lineage (NCBI taxonomy): Eukaryota > Metazoa > Chordata > Mammalia > Rodentia > Sciuridae > Callospermophilus > Callospermophilus lateralis. The sequence continues at coordinate 717,602 of NW_027513077.1, forward strand.
CTTAAACATTGTTTATGTTTTCATAAAATGATCAACATATGGCTGTTGCATGAGACAGTCTCTTGTGGTCTCTTCCTCTGATTAAGTATGTAATGGTGCAGATGTTTCCCAGAGTCCTCTATCATGACGCAGGATCATTTAAAGTTCCAATAGGGGGGCATACAACCTGGTTCCACCAGGAACCCGTATCCCTCACTTTCTCCATACTATTAGGAATAGGAGTTGCTGCAGCGGTGGGCACAGGAACCACTGCCCTAGTCCATGGGACACAACAAATGACCCAATTAGAAGTAGCAATAGACCAAAACTTAAAGATATTAAAAACCTCCATCACAGCTTTACAGGAATCTTTAACCTCTCTCTCTGAAGTTGTTTTACAGAACAGGCAAGGGTTCGACCTCCTCTTATTGAGAGAAGGGGCCTTTGTCCTGCATTGAGTGAAGAATGTTGTTATTATGCCGACCATACTGGAGTTGTAAAAAAATCTATGATTAAATTAAGAAGACGCCTTGTAGAGCATCAACAAGAGAGAGAGGCCCCAAAAGGGTGGTTTGAGTCTTGGTTCACAGAGTCCCTCTGGTTAACTACGCATTGATCAGCCCTGGCTGGTCCATTAATAAACCTCATATTATTGCTAACTGTGAGACCCTGTTTGCTCAACCGTGTAGTTTCCTTTTTCCAAGCTGAAAATTGGACAAGTTAAAATTATGGTAATAAGAAAACAATATACCACACTAGCAGACATAAAATGTGACACCACCAATGATCACTTTAATGATTAAAAGTAACCAAAAGAAGAAGTGGGGAATGAAAGGTTAATAAAATAGGTACTTGTCACTTCCAATTTTTTGGTATGCTTAACAAAACATTGTGGATATCTTGAGAATTGTTTGCTAATCTTGTTCCCTGAATGTGCTGTACCAACTGCAAAACTGCAGAATGTACTCCCTCACCTGTTTGCATGCAAACTGCCCACTCTCCCTGAGCCATCAATAATCTTCCCTCCCTGCCCTCTCCAAGGAAAGTATATAAGCCCTGCTTAAGCTGTTCTCAGGGCTCTCTGCTCAATTCAAGGGAGCTCTGAGCCCCAGCATGCTGGACCCCCATAAACCCTTGGCTGTTGCATGAGACAGTCTCTTGTGGTCTCTTCCTCTGACACTCGCCTGACCATTACATTGGTAAAATAATAAGTGTGACCTTTGCTTTTCGTGTCCAGAATATTACTGTGATAAAATGTACATGTAGATAAGGTGACTTGAGTATATCTTCCACCATTTCTGGGAGCAATATTTTGAAGATGTACAAATTAGTATTGGGTGTACAAATAGGTGTACCCTGTGACTATGAATATAGAGATAATGCAAGAATAGACCATACTGTGAATAAATAATATAATGGGTTTCAAATTTAAATAATGCATTCAATTTATATCTGAAAATATAAACGAAATCTTATATTGATACACATACATTCATTCCAACCACTGATACATCTAAAGGTAATATTAGGTTTATGGTTTATCATGAAGAGTCTGTGAGTTTTGCTTCAAAACTGATTATGGAAATTTAAAATAATGTGTTTGGAAAGAAGTCTCATGAAAAGACCATTCAAGAAACACGGAGGAATCCATGTGCTCTGAAGCAGGAAGTGATTGAAAGTGAAACAAATGCCTATAAGTTTGCTAACTGGTGGATGAAATATATATCCTATGATGTGCATAAATTGAAGAAATAGTAATGTACCAGTGTTGAATAAAAATGAACATTAAAATACACAACATGTCCCATAGGAATCTACTTGCATTGAGGTTAAACTGGGTCAGCTACTGTATAAATATTAGTATTTGTATGCAACATTAACTGAAGTTAGTTTTCAGTACTGGAAACAAATATGTATTTCAGGTGGATGAATATTTCTGAGAATAATCTTGTGAAAAGTTCATTATAAATCCATATACAAGAATATGAATGAATTTACAGAGTGGGTATAAGACACATATATTTCATATTTTGAAAAATCTGGAGAATATATATATATATATATATATATATATATATATATATATATATATATATATATATATATATCTTGTGTGTGTGTGTGTATATACATATATATATATATACACACACACACACAAACACACATACAGAGATATTAAAAAGAGCAATATATATGCCAATCGAAATTCACCACGAAATATATATTATCCACAGATCCAAAAATATTCTTTTTACTGATCATGGATTTACGTATAGTGTTATTCAACTAGGAAGCTAACCCATAGGTTGAATTTTCAGTTCCAACACTGTTTAGGAGCAGTGATCTCTTCTCACAATTTGTATCTGCCAAGTCAGCCACCTCACAAGTATGCATGTTTCATACCAGGAAGGATTCTATATGTGCATATAAATATACATGTGCTGAATAAGCTACAGAGAAACGGAGACAAGAATTCACATATTTCTTAACTTAAAAACACATAGAGACCTATTCCAACAAAAAATTGACTAGATATATAACTCCTACCCTATGAAATGCAAAAGGAAAGTCCAAATATACACCATGCCTCCTCTGATCTGCTTGTATTCCTATTCTGTTTGGGTTATTTTTCTCCCTCATATTAGGATTAGTAGTCAGAGTCTAGTAGGGTATGTGTTAGTGTCAGGGTTTCAGTATTTCGAATGGAAAATTAGATAAGGAATCCAATGTGTATGCAATATGTGCTACACAAATTTATTCCCACTCTCATCCAGAACAATGACTTGACATTACCTGTGTGGGTAAACACTCCACAAACATGGAGCTCTGTTGGCCTATAGACTTTTTGAGAAACTGCCTCCAAGGTTGGGCACTTGAAATATATGCTATTCTCAGGAGCATTAGCTTCCTTTCTAGTTAGACCATCAAAGCTGGGTCTGCATCTATGTGACCTGGAGGACATGGTTTCTTATTTTACATTGAACTTGAGGCAGCATTGCTGAATTCTCTCTTTGTAGGTAAACTGGTGCCACTGGAGGCTAAGTTTCTTCCCATGTGGACTGTGAAGCTATTTGGAATTCCTCCACTTTTCGTAGTTTTTATTGGTGCTGCACTGGGACTTTGGTATTCGCTTCATGAAATACAACAAGTTCAACTGGGAGACAGTGCTGGAGGGAGTTCTGTCATGTGTGGTGGGTCAGGATCTGCAGGAGAAAGCACCAACCAGGCTTCTATCCAACATAGCTTGCCCCCTTGTCCATAGCAACCTGATTCTGAAAATTGCCCTGAAATCTCTCCAAATAACAAGATGCCTTTACATATAAGGGTCTGTTGGCTGCACCATGTCAGTCCCAAGCCATTTAAAAGCCAATAGCACATTCACATGGCCCCACCACAAATGCTTTATCACACACTTGCACACCACTGCAATAGGCCCACTACTCAGCAGGCTCCAACTTACTGGCATCTCTGTTCTACTCCATTTAAATGAAACACAGTCAATCAACGCTTTTGCTGGAACACTCAAGATCAGCAGCAGGACATCCAAAGGTTCTCAAGTGCCACCTGGTCATGGGAATTTAAAACATTTCATGGTATATATCTTCCCCGTTTTTCAAGGATGAAGTTGGAGGCACTGTGGGTTCAAATCATTCAGGGACCATTAAGAGTTGAGGAAGCTAATTTCAATGAAAGCTCTGGAGGACTCTCACAGGCAAGGCTTCCCAAAGAGTGGCCAAAGGTCACATGAAGCCAGGTACATTGAGTTCTACAATGTAAGGTCCATGTGTGTTTTGACTTTCAACTATGGCTGCCAATAATTTCAGAATAAATCATGTGATATCCTGGATGAGATACCCAGTGCTCTGTGGAAAGCCACCCTGGGCCTAGATCTCAGTTTCCAAGGGTGACTCTCATGTGTGGCCTGCTAAAATCCCAACAAAATTCATGACAATACTTCTCTGAGTTCAGTACCACAACTCATTTTCTAAGGGGAATCACTCCAGAGTTCAAGCCCAGATGGACACAGTCATCTCATTCAACTGCCACGCAAATGACCACAATTAAAACCAAAACACTCCTTCATCGCCCTCATACATAGACACTCATCATTACCTATGGCTGGAGTTTTCCATGAGGGGTGCAGCCCAAGACAGTGTCCAAAATAAGGTCCCTTTCCCCTCATTTGGCTAAAGTCATGGTGGGCTGGACACCCTTTCTATGAACCAGGAGTGGTCAAATAGGCTTGCTTTTAATACTGCTCTGCTTCTCCAATTTGAGGCCTAATGACTGTCAGGTATAGATTCTTAATGTGATATGGAGTCATGAGAAAACCCAAGCACCTATGGGCTAGCCTCTGCAGGGCTTTGAAGAGCTCATTTGAAAGAAAGGATCCCTATTCTCACTTGATGGAGATCAGTAACCTAACAGAGGAAGGCAAGAGACTTCATCCACAATGACTGAACTTTTTGCTATTTTGGTTTTGGATGTACAAATGGGATCATTCTTTGGATCCATCAGGTGCTGAGAATCTAATCCACGGCCTAACACAGGGCCAAAAACCTGATTTAGACAAGTCCCTTTCCAATGCAATTAAGCAAAGAGCCACAGGTGATGCCTATTCAATTCCATTTAAAAACTGTTTTCTTCACGCTTCACAAAGTGGTGGCTTGAGGCAAAAACCTTCCTGAGATTCAGGGCAACAGAACAATAGGTAAGCAAAAGGCCCAAAGCAGTGTTTCTCCACTGATATTTTCCTGGTCACACTGATATCTGAGATTTCTGAGATGCTCCCCATTCCCTTCAGCTATCCAGTGCATGGCCATGTCCCAGAGCTTGGAGGTGGTACATATCTTGCACACAAAACCATGAGCCTATTTTGGAGAGTGGCCAGAATTCCTGATAAAAACAGGGACTTAGGAAGGAAGTAGGTGTTGCCCATCCCTAAGGCAAGTGACAGTCCATTCATAAATAGGGTAGGATGAATGCTGGGAAGCTTTCTACTAGACAGGACACATCCGTGATGAATTCTCTTTTCTAATGTCTACAACGAAGGACACAGTGGGATACACAGATATAGAAACACTCACCTTGTCATAAGTCATACTAGAATTTGTCCACTCCAAACCAAACAAACCGCCTTTCTTACCTATTCTCAGAACATGAGACAAAACCACAAACTCACACCCACACCCACAAAGGCACCACCTTCCCCCTAGTATGTCTGTGACTATCCAGGGTGTCCTATGACTGGTGGGCCCTACTATGTTTTCCTGAAATGGCCTGTCCTGTCTCGGGTCTGGTCTCCTTGGCCAACACTGTGAAGTTGTCTGGAGCCAGCGGTTAGCCACTACCTGCTTTCTCAGTAAAGGCCCCTCTTCAGAGCTCTTCTGGCTTTTTCCATCCTCACATCAGCAGGTACCAAGAAAGACTGACTCTTTCCTTGGTAAATAAAAACAAGTGAGTCCACTGGGACTAGTACTGCAACTGGCTCTAGTGCCTGGCTTCCTGGATCCCAAGTTCAGAGAGTTCCATCACCAAGGAAGAGATGTAGGTCACTTCCTTTAGGAACTGAATGAGCTAACTGCCTTGGCAACCACTTGGTCCTAAGAGTTGCTTCCAAGTGTCCCATGAGATGGAGGCTGCCCCTACTTACTGTGACACTTTCACAAGTTAGAATGGTATATCAACCATAGGCACCAGGGAACAGCTCTCCAAACAGGCCTGGTTTGGTCCATCTTCTCTATATTAAGAACAGAGAGACTGATACAGACAAAACCCTACATCCTGACAAGGTTGTTTGCCATTGAAGATGACTTTTGCTCTCTCAGGTCCTTCATAGCTGCCTACAATTTCTCCAGAGTTCATTTCTACATGGATCTTTGAGTTTCTCAGCATGTGGAAGATCTCCTACATTCCTGTATTGAAAGACCAACTCTGGGCCTGCTCTTTTGTAAAGTTAGATTGAGGGAACAGTGTATGGTTAGGGTTAATAACAGGTTCGATTTGGGTTAGGAATCATTCTGCGTGATGACTAATAGTATTGGGAATCTGCAATATTTACAAGAATATATAGGTGAAATATAAGTATGAAAATATAAATCTAGGTAAGATTTGAAGCCTAGAAGTGCATTGGGCCCATGATTGGTATACTTAGCTTTGAATTACATTCTGCACAGATGTCTCAGATAAATCGATATAAAATGGGATAGGACCTTCTACCTTGGATGATTGAATGTCGAAGAGAACATCCAGTCAAAAAGGCATAGTCGGTAGGATTAGGAAGATAGCCTGTAGGTTTAGAAAAAAGAGTGATTATGGCATTTGGACAAAAGTTCTTTAGCAATAGATTTTTGGGTAGTGAGTGAATGTCAGTGTCAGCACACGGGAAGGGTCAGTCACAATGATGAACTGGGGAAAATAAGTAGGAAAGCAGATATCAATAGAGACATTAGGAAATCAGGCAAAGTATAATGTAAGAGGGTTAGACATTTTCAACATGGTTGAGGTTGAATATATAATCTTAGGAAGAAAGACATATGTTGCCTCCAATATGATTAACATTTGAGAGCATTAGGCAACCTGGACATGGTTGTTTTTAGTAATCCATGCTCACTTTCCATTTTGCTTAGGTGAAAGGTTAATTAAATAGGCACTTGTCACTTCCTGTATTTCTGTATGCTTAACAAACCACTGTTGAAATCTTGAGAACTGTTTGCTATTTTGTTCCCAGAATGTGCTGTCCCCAACTGCCAAACTGCAGAATATACTCCCTCACCCGGGTGCACGCAAACCGCACACTCGCCCTGACCAATCAATAAATTTCCCTTTCTGCCCTCTCCAAGAAAAGTATGTAAGCTCTGTTAAAGCTGTTCTCAGGGCTCTCTGCTCTATTTAAGTGAGCTCTGAGCCCCAGCATGCTGGACCCCCAATAACCTCTTTGCTGTGGCCGAGTGAAAATTGTATACTGTTCTGTACTTAAAAGATGCTTTCTTTTGCTTGCCTCTGCATAAAGATAGTCAGTTGCTGTTTGCTTTCGAGTAGGTAGACCCAGAAACCGGAACGTCTTTTCAACTAACTTGGACTAGACTCCCACAGGGGTTCAAAAACTCCCCCACTCTCTTTGATGAAGCCCTTCACAGACATCTCTACAACTTCAGAACTACGCACCCCGAAGTCATTCTGCTTCAATATGTGGATGTCCAGCTACTGGCAGCCAACACCAAAGAAAACTGTGAGTCTGAGACCCAAGCACTATTATCTGAGCTTGCTCAACTCGGGTAGAGAGCTTCGGACAAAAAGGCCCAAATTTGCCAGCAAGAAGTAATCTTCCTGGGGTATTCCCTTAGGCACGGTAAATGATGGCTCACTGAGCCCAGGAAACAAACCGTTGTGCAGATACCACCCCCATTTAACAGGAGACAACATAGAGAGTTTCTTGGGACTGCTGGCTTTAGCAGGTTATGGACCTGGGTTTGTGTTCTTAGCTGCTCCTTTATACCCGCTGTTAAATGAGAATGCCCAATTCCAATGGACCCTTGAGCACCAGCAAGCTTTTGATAACATCTAAGAACACTGACAATGAACTCCTCAACTTCAGTGAGCCCAGCCTGCAATTTCAGAAAGCCCTACACTACGTTAAAAATGTACATCAACTCAATCAACTTTGTTCAAAAAAACTGCATGCATTACTATAGGATCAAGAACAGAGTTTTAGACTAACTCACTCACAGTGAAAGGAAATAATTGAATGGGTAACAAAGCCTGTCAGTTCTGTCAATTGGTTAATGCTTACACTTCCAAGCTTCCTACAGGAAAGCACCTATGAGGAACCAGACCAGGACAATTCTGGGAAGTGAACGTTACTGAAATTAAGCCAGCAAGGTATGGGCTTAAATATCTCCTAGTCTTTGTAGATACATTTTCAGGATGGATTGAAGCCATTCCCACCAAAAAAAAAATAAAAGAAAACCGGCACAAATTGTGGTCAAGAAGATCCTGAAAGATATTTATCAAAGACACGGCCTGCCTAATGTAACATGGTCTGATAATTGAAGACCCTTTATGGGCCAGGTAAATCAGGGGTTAGCCAGGACCCTGGGGATTAATTGGAAGTTACATTGTGTTTATAGACCCCAGAGATCATTACACGTAAAAAAATAAATAAAACCATTAAAGAGACCTTAACGAAATTAAGCTTAGAGACCGGCATAAAAGATTAGACTATGCTCCTGCCTTATGCACTATTTCATCAAGAAATACTCCCTTTGTTTCTTTGTGTAACCTCACCCCCTATGAAATTCTCTATGGGGCCCCTCCTCCACTAAGAGACCTAACCCCGACTCTAAGACCTAAGGATCCCTTCCACACACCCTTGCTTGACAGACTTAAATCTCTTGTAAGAACTCAGATATACCTGTGGAAACAGATGGCTACTGCCTTCCAACCTGGGGACGAGGGGAATCCACATTGATATCAAGAAAGAGACTTCCTCTACATAAGATGACATCAGGTGTCATCCCTGGAACCCCGCTGGAAAGGACCATTCCAGGTGCTACTTATAGCACCTACAGCAGTAAAAGTAGAGGGAATCACTTCCTGCATCCATGCGTCTCATCTCAAGCCTGTGCCATGTCCAGACTCTTCCTGGAAACTGGAAAAGACTGTTAACCCTTTCAAATTGCATATTCGCCACGTGGGTAAGGCTATAGACTCTCTCCTTGGCCACCCGTAGTCCTAACGCTCATCAGCCCCTACTGCAGCGATGGCTGATCACAAATCCTACTAGATAAGAAGTATGGTCTCTCTTGCATACAGCCCACTTAGGGACCTGGAGGCCATCTCTCCACCCAGACATTTGCCAGCTGGCTATAGGTCTTTCCTATTAGAATATCCCTGATGAAGAGGATCCCATTAAAATTCCATTAAATCCTTTCCGTACCATAGATAATGGAAACAAACATTATGATTGTAGGGACTGGCAAGCCAGATGCAGGTTGGCTAGCCTATATTAGTATGTTTGCCCGGCAGACTATCAAAGCCACAAACCGCCACGGCTGTGTGGGGGAAAAGCCGACTTCTTCTGTAAGTCATGGGGATTTGAGCATACAGGGGCTGCCTGGTGGAACCCAAAATCCTCATCAAATTCAGTACACAGCATTGGCCATATTACCACTTAGACAACCCAAACTGATCGCCAACAGAGGAGTCTCTAGATCCTCAAATTCTGTGTAACCTTTTTAACTTCTGCAAGTGCTCAAAAGGGTGAAAGGAAATTCCCCTATGTGAAGGCCTTTTTCCTCTTTCACTCACATCCTGAACTATGCTTCTCCAATAGTTCCTCAAACTCAGCCTTCTGCTCCAGACTCTCTGCTGTAAGTCCCACCTCAGCAAACCTGATTTCTCTTCTCCAATTACTAGATCAAAAACCGAAACCTCCGCCGGTTCTCAGAGCATTGCCCCCTTGCTGAGGTAGCAGGTACTGAGGTACCCATCCACCCACTCACTTCTCTCTTTTCCTGTCAGTGCCCACACCGGGTCCCACCAGGTCCTCTTACCGCCTAACCCAAAGCTCAAACCAGCTTAGGAGAGCCCTCAGACCCCTATCGAAGATGTAATGAAAATGGCCTTTAAAGTTGCTTTGTCATCACTGAAAACAGGTTACTAAATTTTAAAGTCCCTCAGAGGCTTTTTGGGATACTCACTCCCGTCTTCCTTTCTGCTCTACCGTTTCTACTGCTCAATTTATGTTGCTAGGAAAATCCCAAAATCCTTTCCCATTATTCTTTTACATCTCTCCTTCCTTATTCTGAGATCCACGGAGCTGCTCTCACCTCCCGCCTTCCCCATCTTCCCCCTTTGTACCAGGCCCTCAGAAAAATCTTCACTGAACTTCTCCAGAAGTCTTCACCATGGCTGACTTTAGGACTTTCAGCAAAAGAGTCTCTATAAATGAGTTCAGTGTAGATTAACTTCCTCTTATTCTGTTGCCCTGTTCTACTTGCCTACTGGCTGGAAAAATCAGCACTCCTAAGCTAGACACCCCCTTAATAGTTTTTCACAGAATATGTGAACAAGGTCTCTGGCCTTGAGCTGGGGCTTCACAGAGATGGCTACATTTCTAAGATAAAAAGTTACAAACTGGGCTCCATGGTAACAGTTGGCAGGGGGATAAAAGAAAAGGGAAAAAAAAGCTCTCTGCCTCCCAGGTGTCCTTGAAAAGTTAACTTGCCCACAATAGAGGAAAAAACAGAAAAAAAAAGCTTCGTTTTGTGAATTTCTGCAGACTGTGAACTTCTGAGTCCCTTCTCTTTCATGTTGGGTACAAAATTCTAAAACTACCTAAAATTGGGGTTCAGGGAGTTAATTGATTACTATAGAAGCAATGCCCTCTGAATCCGGTTGCAACCAAATAGGACTGTTTCCCTGTCTTTGGTGCTATCTTATGTGCCGTGCCTTGTCCGTCCCTACAACAGTATAATTCTATATACTTAAACGTTGTTTATGTTTTCATGAAATGGTCAACAGATGTGATTAATTGTGTAATGGTGAAGATGTGTCCCAGATTGCTCTATAATGACCAAGGTTCATTTGAAGTTCAAACAGGGGGCATACAACCCGGTTCCACTGGGAACATATATCCCTCACTTTAGCCATCATATTAGGAATTGGAGTTGTGGCAGGGGTAGTCACAGGAACCACTGCCCTGCTCCATGGTACACAACAAATGACCCAAATAGAAGCAGCAAGAGACCAAAACTTAAAGATAATAGAAACCTCCATCACAGCTTTGCAGGAATCTTTAACATCTCTCTCTGAAGTTGTTTTACACTCAAGTTGAGGGTTGGACCTCCCCTCCATGAGAGAAGGGGGCCTTTGTGCTGCATTGATGTAATAATGTTGTTTTGATGCCGACCATAATGAGGTTGTAAAAAAAAAAACCTATGAGTAAAATAAAAGGATGCCTTGAAAAGCGTCAACGAGAGAGAGAGGCCCAAAAAGGGTGGTTTGAGTCTTGATTTACACAGTCCCCCTGGTTATCTACGCTTTTATCAACCCTGGCCTGTCCAATAATAATCCTCATATTATTGCTAACTATAAAACCCTGTTTGCTCAACCATGTAAGTTCTTTTCTCCAAGCTCAAATTGGACAAGTTAAACTTATGGTAATACCCCACTAGCAGACATAGAATGTGACATGCCCCAATAATCACCTTTATTATTAAAAGTAGCAAGAAGAAGTGGGGAATAAGAGGTTAATAAAAAAGGTACTTGTAACTTCCTGTTTTTCTGTATGCTTAACAAAACACTGTTGAAATCTTGAGAACTGTTTGTAATCTTGTTCCCAGATTGTGCTGTCCCCAACTGCCAAATTGCAGAATGTATTCCCTCACCCAGTTTCACACTAACCGCCCACTCACTCTGACCCATCAATAAATTTCTGTCCCTGCCCTCTCCAAGGAAAGTATATAAGCTCTGCTTAAGCTGTTCTCAGGGCTCTCTGCTCTATTCATGTGAGTATATTCAGAAGGAGTATAAAGTGAGTGACAGGATTAGACATTTTCAACAGGCTTGAGGTTGAATACATAATCTTAGGAAGAAACAAATATGTAGTCACCAATAGGATTTATATTTGAGAGCATTAGACAAAGGTGAAATGGATGTTTTAGGAATCCCTGCTCACTTTCCACTTAGGATATGGTACAATCATAAGTGTGAACTTTGCATTTGTGTCCAGAATATTACTGTGACAAAATGTATGTGTAGATCAGGTGCATGAGTATTTCTTCCACCATTTCTGGGAGCAATATTTGAAGACTATAAATTATTATTGGGGGTGCAAATAGATGTACCCTGTGTTTATGAAAATAGAGATAATGCATGAATTGACCATACTGTGAATAAGTAATGTAACTGGTTCCAACTTTAAATAATGGATTGAATTCACATCTGAAATTATACAGGGAATCTTATATTGATATACAATCATTCTTTCCATCCAGTAATACACCTAATGGTAATATTAGGGTTATGGTTTATCATGATGTGTGTGAGTTTTGCTTCAAAAGTGATTATGGAAATTGAAAATAATGTGTTTGGAAAGAAGTCTCATGAAAAGACCAGTCAAGAAACCTGGAGGAATGCATGTGTTCTGAAGCAGGAAGTGATTGAAAGTGAAACAAATGCATATAAATTTGTGAACTTTTGGATGAAATATATATATTATGAAGTGCAAAAACTGAAGAAATATTAATGTACCAGTGTTGAATGAAATTGAACGTCAAAAGACTCATCATGTCCCATAGGAATTCACTTGCATTGATGTTAAACTGGGTCAGTTACTGTAGAAATATTGATATTTGTAACCACCATTCGCTGTAGTGAGTTTTCTGTTATAGAAAACAAATATGTATTTCAAGTGGATGAATATTTCTGAGATAAATCTTGTGAGAAGTTGATTATTAATCCACGTACATGAAAAAGAATGAATTTTGAGAGTGTATATAAGACACATGTAATTCATATTTTGAAATATTTTTAGAGTGTATATATATATATATATATATATATATATATAAACACACACACACACACACACATACATCACATACATACACACAAAATTCACACAGACATTAAATAGTAGCAATATATATGAAAAACGTAATTCATCATAAAATATATACCAACCACAGATGGAAAAATAATATTTATTTTACTGAAAATGGATTTATGTATAATGTTCTACTAGGAAGCTCACCCATAGGTTGAATTTTTAGTTCCAACAGCGTTTACGAGAAGTGATCTCTTCTCACAATTTGTATCTGCCAAGTCAGGCACCTCACACAAATGTACGTGTGATACCAGGTAGGATTCTATATGTGCATATAAAAATACACGTGCGGAATAGGCTAGAGAGAAAGGGAGTCAGGAATTGACATATTTGTTCATTTTTAAAACACATGGAGAAATATTTTAATAAAAAATTCACTAGATTTATAACACCTACCCTTTATCTTGCAAAAGGCAATTCTAGTATACACCATGCCTCCTCTGAAATGCTTGTATTTCAATTCTATTTGGGTTATTTTTCTCCATCATATTAGTATTAGTAGTTAGAATCTAGTAAGCTATGGGTTAGTGTCAGGGATTCAGTATTTCGAATGGAAAATTGGAAAATGAATCCAATGTATATGCAAATATGTGCTGCACAATAATCTTCCCACTCTCATCCAGAATAATGTCTTGACATTACCTTGTCCTCAAGTAAGACACAATTAGAGGAGAAGAGTTAGAAAATCTGTGAATACATATCTGGATTGGAAAATGCTCAGTAGTTCACAACCTTGGAGGTTGTAGAGGAGTTTCCAAAAGTAAGGGACACGGTTGATACACCCAACCTAAGCTTTTATTAAAATTAGGAGCCATCTTTCCACAAAACCATGAAAAGATAATTTTGGCTTTAGTATAAATTACTGCAAATTCTGAACCTGCTTGAAATGCCTGCCCGTGCCTTGAACTCCCCCATGCCTAGCTCTCTGACCAGATCGCAGCCCTCTCTGAAACTTCAGTGACACCTCATAAATAATGGCCTTCCCTGACCATACAACGACCCTCTCTGAGGCTCTAATGGTCCTCATAATTTCTGATTCTAGGGCCAGCAAAAAAAAATGTAAACAAAAATTAGTGTGATGCTTATCAAAATTCTGTTTTCTGTAACGCCCCTTTTGTGTAACTTTCTGGGCTATAAAGCTGGGCTGTAGGAGAGGTGGGTTTGCTGTCTTGTTTCCACTATTTTGAGAGGAAGATGCAGCCCGGCCACTGAAAATAATAAGCTTGTCTTAATTTGACTTTAATTTTCTTGAATCGTGGTCTAACATTTTGTAGTTCCGCAGCGAGATGAACCTGCCCCAACAGATCACAAGACCAGACTGCTGGAAATTCTGAAGCTGGCCTTCCCTCCAGGGCTCCGTCCTGGAGAGGCAAGTTCCAAGGCCTTGGAGTGAGCTTTTGGTGCGGGGAGAACTGCAGTGAACCACCGCACTAAAACAATTAGCAAGCTCATGGTGGAGGAGGCCTCCATTGGTAAGTAGCACCTATATAACATTTGATATCCGGTAAAGGGAGGTCTCTTCTGATGACAGAGAGGTGGCCTGGGGAGGCACACATATACTCCTGTCTGGGACAGTAACGAGAATCATTCTGTCCTCTGTTCTATTCTGTAGTGAATTCCTCTGAAAGGGTAGAGAGGTGCCAACAGACACACAGAAGTTCCTATCCCGGAGCATTAGCAAGATGTTCCATTGCTCCTCTGTTTTTCTGTTTCTGCGCCGAGTTTCTGGTTTTTTTTGTGTTTTTTTTTCTGTGTTCTACATGTTTTTTGTTTGTTTGTTTTTGTGTGTTTTGTTGTGTGATTTCTGTGGAAAAAACTTAAGGATATTGGACATGAAAATGGGTAATAAAGCATGTAAGACTGACATCCCTTTGAACTGTGTTTTAAAGAACTGTGATGAACTTTACCCCCCTTTGTTAAGCAGGATAAGAGAAGCCACTAGCTGGCTGCCTGGAGCACACACACTGCACAGGGCAATGCCTGCTGGGGACGTAAGAACTGAGTATCTCCCAGGTTAACAATTGAAACTCCTTTAAAACCCCTTGTCCCTTCAGACAAAGAGAGTTACAACCTTTGGGCAGAGACCCCTGTGTTTTTCCTTTGTTAGCAAAGCAGTAAAACTCCCTTTTTCTTTTTCTCAAACCCTGTCCTCATTATTAAATTGGCATGAATTGACTTCAAATTCAGGAAGTGAACTTTAAGTTACAAATTTTGGTACCCCCCACCGCCCCGGAAATTTTTGAGAGCTGACTACTGAAATGTTAGGAGATGGAGCGTGCTTGGGGTGGAACGAAACCAGAAGAGCTAATCCTGTAAGTATAAGGAGGGACTGAGCGACTCCCAGCAGCTGCCAAAGCCCTGTTTTTTCAGAGAATTACCTCCTTCCTTCCCTGCACTGTAAGGATAATGCCACCTCTGTTTTTTTAAAAAAGAGAAAAAGAAAAAGGGGACACTAAATGCAGTAAAGTAAGCATGGAGACCCTTGATATTACATTTCAGGTTGTCCCTCTGTGAAAACATCTGGTTCCCTTGTGGGGACATCTATGGTTCCACTGGTGTAGTTGATTTTTCTCTTATCTGCTCTGTTTTAAAGGCTTCTGTCTGTCAGCCATATTCTGGAGCTCCTTTCTGTCTGTCTTGTGTCTTTTTTTCTGGCCCTTTAAGACATGTGCAATGATATGTTGATATTATAAATTGTTTCTTGGGAATGATCTTAGCTGAATGTGTGTCTAAATGATGATGTTTTATTGTAACAATCTGGTATCTGAATGGGTTTTTAAAGCATTGCACAATCTTGCAGTTAAAAGTCGGGTTTAGGTAATTGTTTAGTTTATGATTTCAGATAATTCATGTCAGAGAACTTAAATACTTAGGATGGAAAACTAAACAACACAACTTCCAAGTTGGCAAGTAACTTCCCAATCATTCAGGCTATTTTTCACCAATTTTGAACTGGGTAGCCTGGGAAAATGTCACTGTGTGTAGCAGTGCATTAAATTGGACAAGGATAGTAAATCATAGTATGGTATCTGTTGACAAAAAAAAGATGTAAAGATATAAAATTTTGTGAATTGTATCTTAAACTTGTATGATAATTTTCAACATCCAAACCTGAATATTATGGTTGAAATGCCATAGGCCTGAGGTGTCTGCTCAGATTAGCAGCTTTTCCCTGTTCCTTCTGGACCTCAGCCAGGACTTATGTTGAAATGCAAATGAAAGAAGCCTGCTAACTTAGTAGGAGACAGATCTGAGGCCTAAGAGAAAAAAAAAAGTTAAATTGTATGGTATTTACTAATTAATTACCAGTCATTTTTTCTAGAACTCTTATTTTTTTCCTTAGATTCTTTATTTTTTTTTTGAGCTCATGATTTTGATCCTACAGACCTAGGTTAATGTTTTTCTGATCAGTTCTATCTTTGACCAACTGTGGAGTTTTTGAAACATTGCAATGGATATTTCACCTGTGAAAAGCTACAAGACCTTTACTATTATTATGTGTACACACTGTTGTTATGTGTTGTATTTCTATATATACATATGTCCGTATATCATATATATGATACACAAATTAACATATATAAAGTGCACTCATAAAAACAACGCTCATAAAAACAAATTTTACAAACTGGATCTAAAGATCTTTAATTCACGTGATTTAAATTGTTGAATTTAAATTGGATAAACAGATAAAAATAAATGTCTTTAAAACTCAGCTTACAAGTTTTTCTAGGTGTTCAAAAATCTAATAAAATATTAATGTCTACAAAAATTCTAATATGACTTGGTTCTAGGACTTTTTCTTCAACAAAAAAAATGGTTTACAATCTTCAATACATTTGTCTAATATTTTGATAAATAAGTAAAGTAAATTTGATATGGGATTACTCATTCATGAGTACTTTTGTTAGATATCTGATTGATTTACTAAGGTCTGTAGAAGTGTGTAATAGAGTCTGTATAAGATTGTAAAAATCAGTCATGTGTTAAAGAGACAAAAATTTCTGAAAACATAAGTTTACCCATAAAATTGTGTTTTATTAAGTTTTATTTTTTCTAGAGCAAGCAACCATAAAAATTAAACAACTGATTAAATAAGAACTGTTATTTTAGAGCCCTGTACTGCCATTTCTTTAAAAGCTAAACTTGCTTAATGTAGAAACATCAATGTAATTGTGATGCTATTAATGTGCTCCTATCTTTCAGGTATACAAGTCTGTAAGGTAGAAAGTTTAAAAGAGCATTATACCAAGCTGGTGTTCTGAAGTTGTATAGTAAAAAAAATATATTGGGCATTCATTTACCTGTTTTCAATAAGATATGTAAAGTTTTATGTTACTTTTTACATTGGGGAACAATTTAAATGTATTTTTATGTTAATGAGAGCCTTATCTATGCAAAGGTTAAAAACGTTCAGTGTTTATTAAATTCATGTTTTAAATGTGATATCCTATGGTGTTAGCTAATGTTCATGTGACCTCAAACAATTTATATAAAATTTGTAAAATGATATTTAAAAAAACAAAGTTCATCTTTAGAACTAAAACACTTAATATTTATAAAGAGCCCAGCCTTACCTGAGATAAGGCTCTGTGTCCCATATTACTACATGTGAGAATGACTACGAAAGCTGTAGGTAAGATTATGTTTCATTTAAAGTTATGTTCAAAAGTTGTTTTGTTTTCTGTTAAGATTACTAGGATCTCAAACAGGGGATATAATGTATAACTCAGCTAAAAAATTCAGGGGAGCTATTACACGAACTAAGTATTTTTACACTTGTTAAAAAATTTTATTTTGTAATTTCCTTATAAGTGATCTAAAGATTCCCTGTTAGTGTTTTACAGAAGTGTTGCTTTAAGAACACAGCATGGGTTAATTTAAGATAATAAGTCATCACCTACAAGACACCTACAATACAGATCCCAATTAATAAAAAGATAAATAATTATAAACTTATAGACATTAAACCCCAGTACTCTTAATATAAGGCTGTTAAAATTTATTTGCTGGATAATTAAGATTAGGATTTAAAATTAAATTTACATGAAAAGAGCCAAGAAAACCAATATTTGGCTCTTGCCCTCTGAGTCAGTCTGAATCCATTGAACAGGGGACTTCTCTAAAAGCTTTGCAACTCTGGGCCTCATAACCTCCCAATCAGGGAGATTAATGAGACCACTGGAAAACAGAAAGCCAATCAGGGCATTTGCTATGAAGAAGAGAGTCATCAGTGAAGGGAGACATCTTTGATGCTTCCGAGGGAAGCCCATTGGTCAAGCAAGACCTGGACCCACCTAGCGCAAATGGCACCAGCAGAACTGAGAAGCTGCTCTCAAGTTTCCCCAGGAATGACTTTCATAAAACTCAGCTAATGTTAACAATAGATAGAAACAAAAGTCAGTTTGACAGCTTCATCTTAAACACTTAGCAAAGAGAGTTAAAACCAAAATACAGCCATTCCTGACATTTTAAATAATAATAATAATAATAATAATAATAATAATAATAATAATAATAATATTTTAAGGTATTCACTTTATGCTATCCTCCCAAAATAAGTAAGACTGGAGGCCACAAAGAAGGATTCTCAGTCAGCAATGCCTGATAACTATAAAAAGTGACTATCAAGAGGAGCTGCCAGAGGCACAAATTTTAAGTTTAAGGCCTACAGATATTCCTAACCTACACAGGTAGGCTTGGTGTTTGCTAGTATGATTATCCAGCCCTGAGTAACAGAATTAAAGGTTTCTCTATTACACACAGAGGTCATACTAGTAAAAGAATTTTGCAAGATCAGATGACATTAAATTATTAAACTGTATCTTATGGGGAGGGACAAATGTAACACTAAATGTTAAATATTAAGTTGACATTCTGATAACTGGGGATATTAAAGCCTGCTGAGGGAACTTCTATACAGTGACATGTTCCAGCTGCTGCAACATTTTTTCAGTACTCATGGTTTTTGTTTCTCACATAGAAGAACCCATCCCCAGATGACTTTACAACCTGTTCTTCCCCAACCAGACTTCAAACCGAACTGATTTCTAAAAGGCAACCCATGTCCCTCAACTGACTTCTAAAAGACAAGTCATGTCCCATATGCTGTGCCCACTCACGTCACCCTCTCTCAGCTCTGAAGACGCCAAAATGAGTGACGCCTCTTGTCTAACAACTATGGAGCCAAAAATAAATAGACTATCAAGATAAGTAATTAATTATGTCAGGTAAAATCAGGAATCCAGTTTTGGGTGAGTTCTAAAAATTTGGAGACTGTTACCTGAAAAATTAAAATTCCCTCATTGCTCTTTTCCTACCCTATCAAAGATTTGGAAGGGGCACATTAGAAAGGGGGAATGATAGACCCAACATGATCATTTATTAAAATTGGGAGCCATCTTGCCACAAAACCATGAAAAGATAATTTTGGCTTTACTATACATTACTGCAAATTCTGAATCTGCTTTGAATGCCTGCCCATGCCTTGAACTCACCCATGCCTGGCTCTCTGACCAGATAGCAGCCCTCTCTGAAACTTTAGTGACACCTCATAAATATTGGCCTTCCCTGGCCAGACAACGACAGTCGTTGAGGCTCTAATGGTCCTGATAAATTCTGATGAGGGGCCAGCAAAAAACAAAAAATGTAAACTAGCATTAATGTGATGCTTCTCCGAGTTCTCTTATCTGAAACCCGCCTTTGTGTAACTTTCTGGGCTATAAAGGTGGGCTGTAGGAAAGGTGGGGTTGCTGTCTAGTTTCCACCATTTTTAGAGGGAGAGGAAGCCAGTGGAAATAATAAGCTTGGTTTAATTTGATTTTAATTGGAGTCAGTGGTCTTTTGTCATGTCCTGGTCTAACAGGTAAACACTCCACAAATATGGAGCTCTGCCGGCCTAAAATTTCTTGAGAAACTGCCCCTGACCTTGGGCACTTGAAATATATGTTGTTGTCAGGAGCTTTAGCTTCCTTTGTAGTGAGACCATCAAAGCTGGGTCTGCATATATGTGACCTGGAAGATATAGTTTCTTATTTTCAAATGAACATGAGGCAGCAGTGCTGAATTCTCTCTTTGTTGGGAAACTGTGGCCACTGAAGGCTAAGTGCCTCCCCGTGTGGACTGTGAAGCCATTTGCTCATCTTCCACTTTTCATGGTGTTTCTTGCTGTTGCACTGGGAGTTTGGTATTTGCTTCACAAAATACAAGGAGATCAACAGGGACTCAGTGCTGGAGGAATTTCTCACACGTGTGGTGGGTCAGGGTCTGCAGGAGAATACACCAACCAGGCTTCTATCCCACATAGCTTGCCCCCTTAACCATTGCAACCTGATTGTGAACATTGCCCTGAAACCTCTCCATATAACAAGATGCCTTTATATGAAGAGGTCAAACGTATAAGGGATTACGCGCTGCACCATTTCAGCCACAAGCCATTTGGAAGTCATTGGCAGATCCACATGGCCCCACCAGATATGTTTTATCACACACCTGTGCACCACAGCTCTGTGTCACTATTCAGCAGTCTCCATCTGAGTTTGCCTAGATCTCAGTTTCCAAAGGCGACTCTCATGAGTGGCCTCCTAAAATCCCAACGCAATTCATGGCAATTCTTCTCTGAGGACAGTTCCAGAACTCAGTTTCTAAGGGGAATCACACCAGAGTTCCAGTCATGGTGGCCACAGTCATGTCTTCCAACCACCACAAAAATGACCACAATTAAAACCAAAACACTCCCACATGGCCCTTATCTTCTTCCATATAGACACTCATTAAATTCTCTGGCTGGAGGTTTTCATAAGGGGCGCAGTCCAAGACAGTGTCCAAAATATGCTCCCTTGCCCCTATTTTCCCTAATGTCAGTGTGGCCTGAACACCCTTCCTGTGAACCACGAGTGATCAAATAGGCCTGCCCTTATTACGGCTTCACTTCTCCAATTTGAGGCCTAATGACTGCCAGTTATAGATTCTTTATGTGAATTGGAGTAATGAGAAAACCCAAGCATCTATGGTCTAGCCTCTGCAGGCATTTGAAGAACTCATTTGTCCCAAAGGATCCCTATTTTCACTTGATGGATGTCAGAAATATTACAGAAGATGGCGAGAATCTTCATACACAATGACTGCTATTTTGACCATTTTGGTTTTGTAGCACACAGGGAATCTTTCTTTAGATCCATCAGGTGCTGAGAATCTAAGCCACAGCCTCACACAGGACCAAGAGGCTGATTAAGAAACATCCCTTTCCAAAGCAATTAAGCAAAGAGCCACAGGTGATGCCAATTCATTTCCATTTGAAAACTGTTTTGTTCAGGCTTCACAAAGGGGTGGCCTGAGGCAAAGACCTTCCTGACATTCAGGGCAATGGAACAATAGGTAAGCAAATGGCCCAAAGCAAGGATTCTCCACTGAGACTTTACTGGTCACATTCCTATCTGAGTTTTCTGAGATCCTCCAATTCCCTTCAGTTATCATGTACATGGCCATGTCACAGAGCTTGGAGGTGATACATATCTTGGACACAAAACCATGAGCCTAGTCTCGAGAGTGGCCAGAATTCATGAAGAAAACAGCAAGGTAGTAAGATAGTAGGCATTGCCCATCCATAAGGCGAGTCAAAGTCCATTCACAAATTGGGCAGAATGAATGCTGGGAAGCTTTCTACTAGACAGGACACATCCATTGATGCATTCTCTTTTCTAATGTCTACAACCACGGACAAAGTGGGATACACAGACATAGAAACACTCGCCTAATCAAACAACTTACTAGAAAAAGTCCACTCCAAACCAAACAAACCGCCTTTTCTACCTATTCTCAGAACATGAGAAAAAACCACAAACTCACACCCACACGCAAAAAGGCACCTCCTTCCCCCAAGTAGGTCTGTGACTATCCGGAGTGTCCTCTGACTGGTGGGTCATACTATGTTCCCCTGAAATGGACTATCCATTCTCAGATCTGGTCTCCTCGGCCAACTGTGTGAGGTTGTCAGGAGCCTGTTGTGAGACACTACCTGCTTTCTCAAGAATGACCCTGGCATTTGGCCATCCTCACATCAGTAGGTACCAAGGAAGAGTGACTCTGTCCTTAGTACACAAAACAAGTGAGCCCACTGGGACTGGGACTGGGATTGGCTCTGGGTACCTGGCTTCCTGGATCCCAAGTTTAGAGAGTTCCATTACCAAGGAAGTGAGGTAGGTCACTTCCTTTAGGAACTGAATGAGGTCACTGCCTAGCCAAACACTTTGTTCTAACAGTTGCTTCCAAGTGTTCCATGAGCTGGAGGCTGCCCCTACTTCCTGTGACACTTTCACAAGTTAGAATGATATATCATTCATAGGCAACAAAGAACAGCTCTGCACAAAGGCCTGGTTTGGTCCATCTTCTCTACATTAAGTAGAGACAGGCTGATTCATACACTTCCCTTCATCCTGACCAGGTTTTTTGCCATGGAAGATGACTTTTGCTCTCTCACGTCCATCATAGCTGCCTACATCTTCTTCAGGGATCCTTTCTGCATGGACCTCTGAGGTTCTCAGCAGGTGGAAGATCCCCTACATTTCTGTATTTTAAGATCAGCTCTGTCCCTGCTCTTCTCTAAAGTTAGATTGAGGGAACACTGTGTAGTTAGGGTTAATATCAGGTTTGATTTGGGTTAGGAATCATTCTGTGGGATGAATAATGGTACTGGGAATCTGTGATATTTATAAGAATATAGACGTATGATTCAAGTATGAAAAACAGAAATCTAGGTAAGATTTGAAGCCCAGAAGAGAATTGGGCCCTTGATTGGGATACTTAGCATTGAAATACTTTCTGCACAGATGTCTCAGATAAATCGATATACAATTGCATAGGACGTTGTACCTTGGATGATTGAATGTCAAAGAGAACCTCCAGTCAAAAAGGGATAGTTGTTAGGATTAGGAAGATAGTCGGTAGGTTTAGAAAGAAGAGTGAGTATAGGATTTGGACCAAAGTTCTTTATCAATAGAGTTTCAGTTAGAGAGTGAATGTTAATGTCATTCCATGTGAAGAGTCAGTCACAATGATGAACTGGGGAAAATATGTAGGAAAGCAGATATCAATAGAGACATTATGAAATCAGGCAAAGTATTAAGTGAGTCATAGGATTAGGCATTGTCAACAGGGTTGAGGTTGAATATATAATCTTAGGAAGAAACAAATATGTAGTCACGAAGAGAATTGACATTTGTGAGCATTAGGCAACCTGGACAAGAATGTTTTTAGTAATCCATGCTCACTTTACATTTAGGCTTTGGTGAAATTACATAAAATAGGTAGTTGTCACTTTCTGTTTTTCTGTATGCTTAACAAAACACTGTTGAAATCTTGAAAACTTTTTGCTAATCTTGTTTCCAGAATGTCCTGTCCCGAACTGCCAAACTGTAGAATGTATTCCCTCTCCTGTTTACACGCAAACCGCCCACTCGCACTGACCCATCCATAAGCTTCCCTCCCTGCCCTCTCCAAGGAAAGTATATAAGCTCTGCTTAAGCTGTTCTCAGGGCTCTCTGCTCTATTCAAGTGAGCTCTGAGTCCCAGAATTCTGGACCCTTGGCTGTTGCATGAGACAGTCTCTTGGTGGTCTCTTCCTCCAACGCTCGCCCGAACTTTACATCTGAGGGCCGCAGGGAGATCCAGCAGTGGTGGATGAAAGACAGACAATGGGCTCCTCTCAGGGTGAGTAAGGTGCCTCTTTCTGGTTTCAGGTTTCAGGTTAGGGATGGGCATAATGGCTATCGGTGATGAGCATGAGCTCTCTCTGAGGGTGGCTGACAGACGTGTCACAGAGCCACAGGTCATGTCTCTGGGGGACGCCCTGGAGGTCTCGGGAAATCGAGTAACAATAGTCTCCTCGACTCAGTGATATTTTGTTTTGGATTCGGTATTGCCCGCCCATCAGGTTTTGCCGGCTACTCTGTCCTGGTCTCAGTACTGGACGTCCATTGCCTGTCTTTATTGTCTTGTCTTGTCTGTGTCGTGTGTCATTGGTTTCACTGTTTGTGTATCTTTCATATGGGACGGAGCACTTCAACGCCTCTGTCCCTGACCCTTGATCAGTGGACCAAAGTCTGCTTAAGGGCTCAGAATCTTTCTTTTTCAGTAAAACGCCGGACCTGGTAGACACTCTGTGCCTCAGAATGACCCACCTTCGGAGTGGGATGGCCCCCAGAAGGATGTTTCTACTTCTCACTAATTTAAAAACTCAGAGATATTGTCTTTCAGCCAGGGCCACTTAGCCATCCAGATCAACAGCAATATATCTTAACTTAGAAGGACCTCTGCAAATCTCCTTCTCCATATGTGAAACCTTTCCTTGAACCTGCCCCCGCTCCTACTGCTTCCCCCACGATTGTATCTCTCAAACCCTCTCCTCCTCCTCCTCCACCCTCTGTTCTCCCTGAGTCTCAAGACTCTACTGGACTCTCCTCCCCCTCCTTATGCCCTGTCCTCGTCCCCCAACCCCCAACTCCCTCTAAGTGATTCCCCTGCTGGTGACTCAGACTCTCCACCATTGCAGGAATCTAGGCCAGCCCAGCTCTCTCCAGATGACTACCCCGTGGCACACACAGCCCCTCCTTCCCTGGAGGAAGCTGGCCCTGCCAAAAGAACTCAAAGAACTTGCCGGCAGTGAGTAAATTTTGAAGTGGACACAGGGGCAGTATACTCAGCCCTTAAGACACCATTGGGCCATCTATCAAATAAAATGACTCTAGTTCAAGGGCCTAATGGCAGTAAATATGGGGCTTAGACAACTAAGAGGACCATGGTCCTGGGGAAAGGAAAAATCCATCACTCCTTTCTAGTAATCCCAGAATGCCCCCCCCCATTGATGGGCAGAGATCTGCTCAACAAGCTCCAGGCCAGAATAACTTTTATCCCTGAAGGCCCCCAAGTGAAATTTCTAAAACCTTCAGTAGAAACTCCAATAGTCACGGCTTTAACTATGTCAGTAGAAGATGAACATCAACTCGTCACCCCCCCCAAGACTGATCAAACAGGCAAGCTACCCCAGAAATGGATAACAGATTTTGCAGATGCCTAGGAAAAAACTGCTGAGTTAGGCCTAGCCATGAAACAACCTCCAATAACAGTGGGGTTAATAACTACAGCCCACCCAATCAATGTCAAAAAATATCCTCTGAGCAAGAAAGCTAAAGATGGGATAAGGCCCTGTATTCAGAAATATCTGGCCTTAGGGGTCCTAAGGCCCAGTTATTCAAACTGGAACACACCCCTGGTACCAGTAAAAAAATCCAGGAACTGGGGTCTATCGCTTCCTTCAAGACCTAAGAGAGATCAACAACAGAGTGCAGAACATTCACCCCACGGTACCTTATCTGTACAATCTGCCTAGCACTCTGAACCCTGAGCAGAATTGCTATACTGTTCTGTACTTTAAAAAAATGCTTTCTTTTGCTTGCGTCTGCATAAAGATAGTCATTTGCTATTTGCTTTCGAGTGGGTAGACCCAGAAACCAGAACGTCTGGTCAACTAACTTGGACTAGATTCCCACAGGGGTTCAAAATTTCCCCCACTCTCTTTGATGAAGCCCTCCCCAGAGATCTCAACAACTTCAGAACTACGCACCCTGAAGACACCCTGCTTCAATATGTGGATGACCTGCTACTGGCAGCCAACACCAAGGAAAACTGTGAGTCTGGGACCCAAGCACTATTTTCCGAGCTTGCTCAACTCGGGTATAGTGCTTCTGCCAAATAGGCCCAAATTTGCCAGAAAGAAGTAATCTTCCTGGGATATTCCTTTAGGGGCAGTAAACGATGGCTCACTGAGCCCAGAAAAGAAACCATTGAGCATATACCACCCCCATCAAATACCAGACAATTCAGAGAGTTTCTTGGGACTGCTGGCTTTTGCAGGTTATGGATACGCGGGTTTGCGTCCTTAGCTGCTCCTTTATACCCGCTGTTAAAAGGAGATGCCCAATTCTAATGGACCCCTGAGCACCAGCAAGCTTTTGACAACATCTAATGACACTGAAACTGAAATCCTCAACTTCACTGAGCCCAGCCTGCATTTTCAGAAAGCCCTATGGTACGTTAAAAATGTACATCAACTCACTCACATTGGTTCAAAGAAACTTCAGGCATTCCTGAAGAATAAAGAACAGAGTTTTCCACTAACCAACTCAGAGCGAAAGGAAATAACTGAACAAGTAACAAAAGCCTGTCAGGCCTGTCAATTGGTTAATGCTTACCCTTCCAAGTTTCTTGCAGTTAACCACCTACAAAGATCCAGACCAGGACAATTCTTGGAAGTGGACTTTACTGAAATTAAGCCAGCATGTTATGGACTTAAATATCTCCAAGTTTTTGTAGGTACATTTTCAGGATGGATTGAAGCCTTCCCACAAAAAAAAGGCACAAATTGTGGTCAAGAAGATCCTGAAAGATAATTTTCCAAGATACGGACTGCCTAAGGTAATAGGGTCTGAAAATGGATTGGCGTTCATGGCCTTGTAAGTCAGGGGTTAGCCTGGACCCTGGGGATTAATTGGAAGTTACAATGTGCTTATAGACCCCAGAGCTCAGGACAGGTAAAATAAATAAATAGAAGCATTAAAGAGACCTTAACAAAATTAAGCTTAGATATCAGCATAAAAACTTGGACTATGCTCCTGCCTTATGCACTGTTTCATGCAAGAAATACTCATACTCCCTCTGTTTCTTTGTGTAATCTCACGCGCTATGAAAATCTCTATGGTCCCTCCTCCAGTAAGGGACATAACCCCAACTCTAAGACCTAATGATCCCTTCCGCACCTCCTGAGTTGACAGAGTTAAAGTTCTTGAAAGAAGACAGTGATATCTGTGGAAACAGCTGGCCACTACCTACCAACCTGGGGACGAGGGGACTCCATATCAATATCAAGTAAGAGACTTCATCTACATAAGACGACATCAGGTGTCATCCCTGGAACCCCGCTGGAAAGGACCATACCAGGTGCTACTTATAACACCTACAGTGGTAAAGGTAGAGGGAATCACTTCCGGGATCCATGCCTCTCATCTCAAGCCTGCGCCCTGTCCAGACTCTGGCTGGAAAATAGAAATGACTGGTAATCCTTTCAAATTGTGTATTCGCCATGTGCATAAGGCTATAGACTCTCCCCTTGGCCAATAGTAGTCCTAAACCTCATCAGCCTGTTCAGCAGCGATGGCTGATCACAAATCATACTGTACTAGAAGTATGCTCTATCTTGCATACAGCCCCCTTAGGGACCTGGTGGCCATCTCTCTACCCAGACATTTGTCAGCTGGCTATAGGTCTTTCCTATTGGGATATCCCTGATGAAGGGGATCCCACTAAAATTCCATTAAATCTTTTCCGTGCCATACGTAATGGAAACAAACATTATGGATGTAGGGACACGTGAGCCAGATACAGGTTGGCTAGCCCAGATTACTATGTTTGCTCAGCGGACTATCAAACCCACAAACAGCCAGGGCTGTGTGGGGGAAAAGCCGACTTCTTCTGTAAGTCATGGGATGTAAGCATACAGGGGCTGCCTGGTGGAACCCAAACTCCTCATCAAATTCAGTACTCAGCATTGGGCATATTACCAATTAGACAACCAAAACCGATGGCCCCCAGAGGGGTCTCTAGATGCTCAAATTCTGCATGACCTTTTTGACTTCGGCAAGTGCTCAAATGGTGGAAGGAAATTCCCCTATGTGGAGGCCTTTTCCCTCCTTCACTCACATCCTGAACTATGCTTCTCTAATAGATCCTCACCCTCTGCTTTCTGCTCCAGACTCTCTGCTGTCACTCCCACATAAGCAACCTGATTTCTCCCCTTCAATTACTAGATCAAAAACCGAAGCCTCTGCTGGCTCTTAGACCATTGCCCCCTTGCTGAGGTAACAAGTACTAAGGTACCCATCCACCCACTCACTCCTCTCTTCTCCTGTCAGTGCCCTCACCAGGTCCCACCAAGTCCTCTTACCAACTAAACCAAAGCTCAAAAAGCTAAGGAGAGCCCTCAGCACCCTATCCAAGATGTAATGAAAATGGCCTTTAAAGTTTTTTTTTGTCATCAGTGAAAACAGGTTACTAAAAATTTAACATCGCTCACAGGCTTTTTGGGATACTCACTCCTGTCTTCTCCTCTGCTCTACGTGTTCTACTGCTCAACATTTTGTTGCCTGGAAAATCCCAAACCCCTTTCCCATTATTCTTTTACATCTCTCCTTTCTCATTCTCAGACCATTCTCTTAAACCTCTCTCTCTGAATTTGTTTTACAGAACAGGCGAGGGTTGGACCTCCTCTTCATGAGAGAAGAGGGCCTTTGTGCTGCATTGAGGGAAGAATGTTGTTTTTATGCCGACCATACTGGAGTTGTAAAAAAATTTATGAGTAAGTTAAAAAGATGCCTTGAAGAGCATCAACAAAGGAGAGGGGCACATAAAGGTTGGTTTGTGTCTTTTTTCACATAGTCCCCCTGGTTACCTACGCTTTTATCAACCCTGGCCAGTCCATTAACAATCCTCATATTAATGCTAATTGTAGGAACCTGTTTGCTCAACCGTGTAGTTTCTTTTCTACAAGCTCAAATTGGATAAGTTAAACTTATGGTAATCAGACAACAATATACCTCACTAGGAGACATAAAATCAGAGACCCCCCAATGATCACTTTTATGATTAAAAGTAACCAGAATGAGAAGTGGGGAATGAAAGGTTAATAAAATAGGTACTTGTAATACCTGTTTTTCTGTATGCTTAACAAAACACTGTTGAAATCTTGAGAACTGTTTGCTAATCTTGTTCCCAGAATGTGCTGTCCCCAACTGCCAAACTGAAGAATGTACTCCCTCTCCCATTGGCACGCAAACCACTCACTCGACCTGACCAATCAATTAATTTCCCTCCCTGCCCTCACCAAGTAAAGTACATAAGCTCTGCTTAAGATGTTCTCAGGGCTCTCTTCTCTATTCAAGTGAGCTCTGAGCCCCAGCATGCTGGACCCCCAAAAAGCCCTTTGCTGTTTCATGAGACAGTCTCTTCCTGGTTTCTTCCTCCAATGCTCGGCCGACCTTTACATTGGTACAATCATAAGTGTGAACTTTCCTTTGTGTGTCCAGAATATTACTGTAATAAAATGTATATGTAGATCAGGTGACAGGAGTATTTCTTCCACCATTTCTGGGAGCAATATAATGAAGATGTATGAATTAGTATTGGGGATAGAATTAGGTGAACCATGTGTCTATGAATATAGAGATAATGCATGAATAGACAATACTGTGAATAAATAATATAACTGGTTCCAACTTTAAATAATGGATTGAATTGATATCTGAAACTATACAGAAAATCTTATATTGATATAATACATTTAATCCTACCCGTTATATATCTAATTGTAATATTAGGGTTATGGATTCTCATGAAGAGTGTGTGAGTATTGCTTCAAAAGTGATTATGGAAATTGAAAATAATGTGTTTGGAAAGAAGTCTCATGAAAAGACCAGTCAAGAAACCCGGAAGTGTACATGTGTTCTGAAGCAGGAAGTGATTGAAAGTGAAACAAATGCCTAAATATTTGCTAACTTGTAGATAAAATATATATCCTATGATGTGCATTAATTGAAGAAATAGTAATGTAGCAGTGTTGACAAAAATTAACGTTAAATACACATCATGTCCCATAGGAATCTACTTGAATTGATGTTAAACTGGGTCAGTTACTGTAGAAATATTAGGATTTGTATGCACCATTCACTCAAGTTAGTTTTCAGTACTAGGAAAGAAATATGTATTTCAGGTGGATGAATATCTCTGAGAATAATCTTTTGAAAAGTTGATTATAAATCCACATATTTGAATATTAATTAATTTAGGGAGTGTATAATAAGACTCATACATTTCATATTTTGAAAAATCTGGAGAGTGTGTGTGTATACACACACACACACACACTGAGACATTAAAAATAGCAATATATATATATCAATCGAAATTCACCATGAAATATATATCATCCACAGATCCAAAAATATTCATTTTATTGAAGATAGATTTATGCATAATGTTGTTGAACTAGCAAGTTTACCCATACATTGAATTTTCAGGTCCAACAGCATTTAGGAGGAGTGATCTCTTCTCACAATTTGTATCTGCCACGTCAGCCACCTCACAAAAATGTACATGTGATACCAGGTAGTATTCTATATGTGCATATAAAAATGCATGTGCTGAATAGGCTACAGAGAGAGGGAGACAGGAATTCACATATTTGTTAACATAAAAACACATGGAGAACTATTTCAACAGAAAATTGACTATATTTATAACACCTACCCTTTTTTATGCAAAAGGCAAGTCCAACTCTACACCATGCCTCCACTGAACTGCTTGTATTTCTATTCTGTTTGGGTTATTTTACTGCATCATATTAGGATTAGTAGTCAGAGTCTAGTTTGTAATGGGTTACTGTCTGGGATTCAATATTTCAAATGGAAAATACGATAATGAATCCAATGTGTATGCAAATATGTGCTACACAAAAATCATCCCACTCTCATCCAGAACAAAGCTTTGACATTCCCTTCGTCTGAAGTAAGTCACAGTTAGAACAGTGGTGTTAGAAAATCTGTGAATACATATCTGGAATGGAAAATTCTCGGGAGTTCACAACCTTGGAGGTGGTAGAGGAGTTTCCAAAAGTAAGGGACATGGTAAACACTCCTCAAACATGGAGGTCTGCTAGCCTAAAGACATCTTGAGAAACTTCCTCTGAGGTTGGGCACTTGAAATATATGTTATTTTCAGGAGCTTTAGCTTTCTTTGTAGTGGGACCATCAAAGCTGGGTCTACATCTATGTGACCTGAAGGATATGGTTTCTTATTTTCCAGTAAACTTGAGGCAGCAGTTCTGAATTCACTCTTTGTAGGTAAACAGTGGCCACATGGGTCTAAGTGTCTCTCCGTGGGGACTGTGGAACCATTTGGTCATCCTCCACTTTTCGTGGTGTTTTTTGCTGCTGCACTGGGAGTTTGGTATTTCCTTCACAAAATACAAGAAGTTCAACAGGGACACAGTGCTAGACGGAGTTCTGTCACTTGCGGTGGGTCAGGGTCTGCAGGAGAATGCACCAACCAGGCTTCTTTCCCACATAGCTTGCCAACTTGTGCATAGAAACTTGATTCTTAACATTGCCCTGAAACCTCTCCATATAAAAACATGCTTTTACATATACGGGTCTCCTGCCTGCACCATGTCAGTCACAAGCAATTTGGAAGCCAATGGCAGATCTACATGGCCACAACACAAATGTATTATCACACAACTGCACACCACTTTCTAGGCCCACTACTCTGCAGGCTCTAACTTAATGGCATCTCTGTTCTACACCATTTTCATGAAACCCAGTCAATCAAGGAACTGTCTGGTACACTCTTGATCAGCAACAGGACATCCAAAGGTTCTCCAGTGCCACCTGGTCATGGGAATTTCAAAAATTCCATTTTATTTATCTAGCCATTTTTCAAGGATGAAGTTGGAGGCACTGTGGGTTTCAATTCATTCAGGAACCATTAAATGGTGAGGAAGCTCATTTCAATGAAAGCTCTGGAGAATGATAACAGGCAAGGTTTCCCAAAGAGTGTCCAAAAGGTCACATGAAGCCAGTGCTGTTGAGGTCTACAATGTGAGGTCCATGTGTGTTTTGACTCTCAACTATGGCTGCCAAGTTTTTCAGAATAAAATCATGTGATATTCCGGCTGAGATTTCCAGTGCTCTCTGGAAAGCCACCTGGGCCTAGATCTCAGGTTCCAAGGGTGACTCTCATGCATGGCCTCCTTAAATGCCAACACAATTCATGGCAATACTTCTCTGAGGTTAGTTCCAGAACTCAGTCTCTAAGGGAAATCACACCAGAGTTCAAGAGCAGGTGGACCCAGTTATCTCTTCCAACTGCCACACAAATGACCACAATTTAAACCAAAACACTCCCACATGACCCTCATCTTTATCCATATAGACATTCATCATAACCTCTGGCTGTATGTTTCCATGAGGGGTGCAGCACAAGACAGTGTCCAAAATAGACTTCCTTGCCCCTCATTTGCCTAAAGTCTGGGTGGCCTGGAAACACTTCCTGTGAAACAGGAGTGATCAAATAGGCCTGCCCTAAATACTGCTGTGCTTCTCCAATTTGAGGCCTACTCACTGTCATGTATTGATTATGTATGTGATTTGGAGTCATGAGACAACACAAGCAACTATGGGCTAGACTCTGCAGGGATTTGAAGAGCTCATTTGACCCAAAGGATCCCTATTCTCACTTGATGGAGGTCAGGAACCTTACAGAGGAAGGCGAGAGACTTCATCCACAATTACTGCACTTTTTGCCATTTTGGTTATGGATGCAAACATGGGATCTTTCTTTAGATCCATCAGGTGCTGAGAATCTAAGCCAAAGCCTCACACAGGGCCAAGTGGCTGATTCAGACACATCCCTTTCCTAAGCAATTAAGCAAAGAGCCACAGGTGATGTCCATTCATTTCCATTTGAAAACTGTTTTGTTCAGGCTTCACAAAGGTGTGGCCAGAGGCAAAGGCCTTCCTGACATTAAGGGCAACAGAAGAATAGGTAAGCAATAGGCCCAAATCAGGGTTTCCCCACTGAGACATTCCTGGTCACATTGATATCTGGGTTTTCTGAGATGCTCCAATTCCCTTCAGCTATCCAGTACATGGCTATGTCACAGAGATTGGAGGTGGTAAATAATTTGGACACAAAACCATGATCCTATTCTGGAGAGTGGCAAAATTCAGGAAGAAAAGAGAAACTTAGGAAGATAGTAGGCATTGCCCATCCATAAGGCAAGCTGAATTCCTTTCATAAATTGGGTAGGATGATATCTGGGAAGATTTCTACTACACAGGACACATTCATTGATGCATTCTCTTTTCTAATATCTACAACCAAGGTCACAGAGAGATGGACAGACATAGAAACACTCGGCTCCTCAAAGGACTTACCAGACACAGTCCACTCCAAACCAAACAAACCACCTTTCCTACCTATTCTCAGAACATGAGACAAAATCACAAACTCACACCCACACCCACAAAAGCACCTCGTTTTCACAAATAGGTCTGTGACCATCAGGAGTGTCCAATGACTCGTGGGCCCTACTGTGTTTTCCCGAAATGGCTTGTCCTGTCTCAGATCTGGTCTCCTTGGCCAACTCTGAGGAATTGTGAGGAGCAAGCGATGAACAACTACATGCTTTCTGAAAAAGTACACTCTTCAGAGCGCTGCTGGCATTTGGCAATCCTCACATAAGTAGGTACCAAGGAAGACTGACACTGTCCTTGGTTATTTCAAAAAACTGAGCCCACTGGAACTGGGACTGGGACTCGCTCTGGGTGCCTGGATTCCTGGATCCCAAGTTCAGATAGTTCCATCACCAAGAAAGTGAGGTAGGTCACTTCATTCAGGAACAGAATGAGGTCACTACCTTGGCGACCACTTTGTCATAACAGTTCCATTCAACGGTCCCAATAGATGGAGGCTACCCCTAATTCCTGTGACACTTTCACAAGTTAGAATGGTATATCAACCATAGGCACCCAGGAACATCTCTCCACACAGGCCTGGTTTGGTCCATCTTCTCTACATTAAGAAGAGAAAGGCTGATTCAGACACAAACCTTCATCCTGACCAGGATGTTTGCCATGGAAGATGACTTGTGCTCTCTCAGGTTCTTCATGGCTGCCTACAACTTCTCCAGGGATTATTTCTGCATGGACCTTTGAGGTTCTCAGCAGGTGGAAGATCCCCTACATTCCTCTTTTGTAAGACCAACTCTGATCCTGATCTTCTGTAAAGTTAGATTGAGGGAACAGTGTATGTTTAGGGTTAATAGCATGTTCAATTTGAGTTAGGAATCATTCTGTGGGATGAATAATGGTACTTGAAACCTGTGATATTTACAAGAAAGGGGAAATATAATTATGAAAACAGAAATTTAAGATTTGAAGCCATGAAGGGCAAATTGGGCCCTTGAGTTGAATACTTATCTTTGAATTATGTTCCGCACAGTTATCTCAGATAAATCCATATACAATGGCATAGGACCTTGTACCTTGGATAATTGAATGTAGAAGAGAACATCCAGTCAAAAAAAGATATTCAGTAGGATTAGGATGATCGTCCGTAGGTTTAGGAAGAAGAGTGAGTAAATGATTTGGACCATAAGTTCTTTCGCAAGAGGGTTTCGAGTAGAGAGTGAATGTAAATGTCAGAACATGTGAAGAGTCAGTCACAAAGATGAACTGGGGAAAATATGTAGGAAAGTAGATATCAATAGAGATATTAGGAAATCAGGAAAAGAATAAAGTGAGTGATTGGATTAGACATTTTCAACAGGCTTGAGGTTGAGTATATAATCTTAGGAGGAAACAAATATATAGTCACAAATAGGATTTACAATTGAGAGCATTAGGCAACCTGGAGATGGATGATTTTTGTAATCCATGCTCACTTTCCATTTAGGATTTGGTACAATCATAAATGTGACTTTGCATTTTGTGTCCAGAATATTACTGTGATAAAATGTATATGTACATCAGGGAACATGAGTATTTCTTCCACCATTTCTGCAAACAAGTTTTTGAAGACATATAAATTAATCTTGGGAGTAAAAATAGGTTGCCCTGTGTCTCTGAATATAGAGAAAATGCATGAATAGATCATACTGTGAATAAATAATATAACTGGCTCCAACTTTAAATAATGGATTGAATTGATATCTGAAAATATACAGGAAATTTTATATTGATATACATCCATTCATTACAACCAGTTATACATCTAATGGTAATTTTAGGGTTATGCTTTATCATGAAGAGTGTGTGAGGTTTGCTTTAAAATTGATTATGAAAATCGAAAACAATGTGTTTGGAAAGAAGTTTCATGAAAAGGCCAGTCAAGAAACCTGGAGGAAATCATGTGTTCTGAAGCAGGAAATGATGGAAACTGAAACAAATGCCTATACATTTGTGAACTTGTGGATGAAATATATATACTATGATGTTCAAAATCTTAAGAAATAGTAATATACCAGTGTTGAATGAAAATGAACCTCAAAATACACACCATGTCCCATAGTAATCTACTTGCATTGATGTTAAACTGAGTCAGTTAGTGTAGCAATATTAGGATCTGTAACCACCATTCACTGTAGTGAGTTTGTTGTACTAGGAAACAAACATGTATTTCACGTGGATGAATATTTCTGAGAAAAATCTTGTGAAAAGTTGATTATAAATCCACATACATGAACATGAATGAATTCAGGGAGTGTATATAAGACACATATATTTCATATTTTGAAAAATCTGGACAGTATATATATATATATATATATATATATATATATATATATATATATATATATATATACAAAACACACACACAGAGACATTAAAATGTAGCAATATATATGCCAATCGAAATTCATCATGAAATATATATCCTCCAGAGATGGAAAAATTTATATTTTAATGAAAATGGATTTATGTATAATATTCCACTAGGAAGGTCACCCATAGGTTGAATTTTAAATTCCAAAAGTGTTTAGGAGGGCTGATTTCTTCTCACAATTTGTATCTGCCAATGCATGCACTCACAATAATGTACTTGTGATACCAGGTAGGATTCTATATGTGCATATAAAAATACATGTGCTGAATAGGCTACAGAAAAAGGGAGACAGAAATTCACATAGTTGTTAACTTTAAAAACTCATGGAGAACTATATCAATTAAAATTGACAAGATTTGTAACACCTACAATTTGTTATGCAAATGGCAAGTCCAAATATATGTGATACATCCACTGAACTGCTTGTATTTCTATTCTGTTTGGGTTATTTTTCTCCATCATATTAGGATTATCAGTAAGAGTCTAGTTGGGTATGGGTTATTGTCAGGGATTCAGTATGTCGAATGGAAAATAGGAAAATGTATCCAATGTGTGTGCAAATATGTGCTACACAAAAATCTTCCTACTCTCATCCAGAAAAATGCCTTTACATTACCTTCACCCCAAGTAAGACACAATTAGAGGAAAATAGTTAGAAAATATGTGAATACATATCTGCAATGGAAAATAATCGGGAGTTCACAACCTTGGAGGTGGTAGAGGAATTTCCAAAACTAAGGGACAGGGTAAACACTCCACGTACATGGAGCTCTGCCGGAATAATACTTCTTGAGAAACTGCCTCTGTGGTTGGACACTTGAAATATTTGTTGTTCTCAGGAGCTTTTCAGAAACTATGTTCCTTTGTAGTGAGAACATCAAAGCTGACCCTGCATCTATGTCCAATGAACATGAGACAGCAGTGCCGAATTCTCCATTTGTATGTAAACTGTGGCCACTGTGGGTAAGTGTCTCCCCGTGTGGACTGTGAAGCCATTTGGTCATCCTCCAGTTTCCATGGTGTTTCTTGCTCCTGCACTGGGAGTTTGGTATTTGCTTCATGAAATACAAGGAGTTCATCTGGGACACAGTGTTGGAGGGAGTTATGTCACATGTGGTTTGTCAGGGTCTGCAGGAGAATGCACCAAACAGGCTTCTATCCCACATAGCTTTCTCCTTGACCATAGCAACCCTATTCTGAAGATTGCCCTGAAACCTCTCCATATAAAAAGATGCCTTTACAAGAAAGCGCCTGCTGGCTGCACCATATCAGCCACAAGCTATTTGGAAGTCAATGGGAGATCCACATGTCTCAACCACAGATATTTTTTCACACACCTGCACACCACAGCTCTTGGCCCACTACTCTGCAGGCTTCAATATACTGGCATCTCTGTTCTACACCATTTTCATGAAACCCAGTCAAACAAGGCACGGTCTGGTACACTCATGATCAGCAACAGAACATCCAATGGTTCTCCAGTGCAACCAGGTCATGGGAATTTCAAAAATTTCATGGTATTTATGTAGCCATTTTTCAAGGATGAAGTTGGAGGCACTGTGGGTTTCAATTCATTCAGGAACCATTAAAAGTTGAGGAAGTTCATTTCAAAGAAAGCTCTGGAGAACTCTCACAGGCAAGGCTTCCAAAAGAGTGGACAAAAGGTCACATGAAGCCAGGCCCATTGAGTTCTCCAATATGAGTTCCATGTGTGTTTTGACTCTCAACTATTGCTGCCAAGTATTAAAGAATAAAATCCTGTGATATCCTGGCTGAGATTCCCAGTACTCTGAGGAAAGCCACCCTGGGCCAAGTCTCTGTTTCCAAGGGCTACTCTCATGCGTGGCCTCATAAAATCCCAACACAATTTATGACAATACTTCTCTGAGTCAGTTCCAGAACGCAGTCTCTAAGGGGAATCACACCAGAGTTCAAGCCCAGGTTGACCCAGTCATCTCTCCACACCGCCAAACAAATGACCACAATTAAAACCAAAACACTCCCACATGGCTTCCATCTTCTTCCATGTAGACACTCATCATAACCTCTGGTTGGAGCTTTCCATGAGGGGCACATTCCAAAGAGTGTCCAAAATAAGCTCAATGTCCCTCATTTGGCTAAAGTCAGGGTGGGCTGGAAACCCTTCCTGTGAAACTGGAGTGATCAAATATTCCTGCCCTTAATACTGCTCCGCTTCTCCAATTTGAGGCCTTCTGACTGTGGGGTTTAGATTCTTTATGTGAATTGGAATCAGGAGAAAAGACAAGCCCTTCTGCAGAGATTTGAGGAACTCATTTGACCCAAAGGATCCCTATTCTCACTTGATGGATTTCAGGAACCTAACAGAGGAACGCAATAGAATTCATTCACAATGACTGAACATTTTGCCATTTTGGTTTTGGATGCACACATGGAATCTTTCTTTAGATCCATCAGGTGCTGAGAATATAAGCCACAGCCTCACACAGGGCCAAGAGGCTGATTCAGACACATCCTATTCCAAAGAAATTAAGCAAAGAATCCAAGGTGATGCCCATTCATTTACATTTGAAAACTGTTTTCTTCAGGGTTCATAAAGGGGTGGCCTGAGGCAAAGACGTTCCTGAAATTCAGGGCAACAGAACAATAGGTTAGCAAATGACCCAAAGCAGGGTTTCTCCACTGAGAGTTTCCTGGTCACACTGATATCTGAGTTTTCTGAGATACTGGCCATTCCATTCAGCTATCCAGTACAAGGCCATGTCACAGACGTTGGAGTTGGCACCTATCTTGGACACAAATCCATGATCCTATTCTGGAGAGTGGCCAGAATTCAGGAAGAAAAAATGGGACTTAGGAAGGTAGTAGGTTTTGCCCATCCATAAGGAAAGCCACACTCCATTCATAAGTTAGACAGGATGAATTCTGGGAAGTTTTCTAGTAGACAGGACACATCCATTGTTGCATTGTCTTTTCTCGTGTCTACAACCACAGACACAGTGGGATACACAGACATAGAAACACTCACCTTGTCAAACGACTTACTAGAAACAGTTCACTCCAAACAAACAAACAAACAAATAAACAAACAAACAAAAAAAAACGCCTTTCCTACCTATTCTCAGAACATGAGAGGAAACAACAAACCCACACTCACAAAGGCACCTCCTTCCCCCAAGTAAGTCTTTGACTATCTGGTGTGTCCTCTGACTGGTGGGCCATACTATGTTCCCCCAAAATGGCCTGTACCCTCTCTTGTTTCCTTGGCCAACACTGTGAAGTTGTCAGGAAAAAGTGGTGAGCCACTACCTGCTTTATCAGGAAAGGTCCCTCTTAAGAGCTCTCCTGGCATTTTGCCATCCTCACATCAGTAGGTACCAAGAAAGACTAACTGTCCTTGGTAAATCCACACAAGTGAGCCCACTGGGACTGGGACTGGGAATGCACCTGGGGGCCTGGCTTCTTGGATACCAAGTTCAGAGAGTTCCATCACCAAGGAAATGAGGTACATCACTTTCTTTGGAACTGAATGAGGTCACTGCCTTGGCAACCCCTTTGTCCTAACAATTGCTTCCAAAGGTCCAGTGAGATGGTGGCTGTCCCTACTTTCTCTGACACTTTCACAAGTTAGAATGGTATATCAATCATAGGCACCCGGGAACAGCTCTCCACACAGGCCTGGTTTGGTCCATCTTCTCCACAATAAGAAGAGAGAGCCTGATTCAGAAACATCCTTTCATCCTGACCAGGTTGTTTGCCATGCAAATTGGCCTTTGCTCTCTTAGGTCCTTCATACCTGCCTACAACTTCTCCAGGTATCATTTCTGCATGGACCTTTGAGGTTCTCAGCAGGTTGAATGTCCCCTACTTTCCTGTATTGTAAGAACAACTCTGTCCCTGCTCTTCTGTAAAATGAGATTGAGGGAACAGTGTATGTTTAGGGTTAATAACAGGTTTGATTTGGGTTAGAAATCATTCTGCTCCATGAATAATTGTATTGGGAACCTGCGATATTTACAAGAATGTAGAGGTGAAATATAATTATGAAAACAGAAATCTAGGTATGATTTAAAACCCACAAGGGCATTGGGCCCTTGATTGGGATACTTAGCTTTGAATTATGTTCTGCACAGATGTCTCAGAAAATTTGATATACAATGGCACAGGACCTTGTACCTTGGAAGATTGAATGTAGAAGAGAACATCCACTCAAAAAAGGATAGTCATTAGGATTTGAAAGATAGTCGGTAGGTTTAGGAAGAAGAGTGAGTATATGATTTGGACCAAAAGTTCTTTAGCAATAGGGATTCAGTTAGAGAGCGAATGTATATGTCAGCACATATGAAGAGTCAGTCACTATCATGAACTGGGGAAAATATGTAGAAAAGCAGATATCAATAGAGGCATTACTAAATCAGGCAATGTATAAAGTGAGTGAGAGGATTAGACATTTTCAACAGGGTTGAGTTTGAATATATAATCTTAGAAAGAAAGAAATACGTAGTTACCAATAGGATTGACATTTGAGAGCATTAGGCAACCTTGAAATAGATGTTTTTAGTAATCTATGTTCACTTTCCATTTAGGCTTTGGTAGAATCATAAGTGTGACCTTTACAATTTTTGTCCAGAATATTACTGTGATAAAATGTATACATAAATCAGGTGACATAAGTATTTCTTCCACCATTTCTGGGAGCAATATATTGAAGACGTATAAATTAGTATTGGGGGTAAAAATAGGTGTACCCTGTGTTTATGAATATAGAGATAAAGCATGAATAGACCATACTGTGAATAAATAATATAACTTGTTCCAACTTTAAATAATGGTTTGAATTGATATCTGAAAAATTACAGGAAATCTTATATGGATATACAATCATTCATTCCAACCAGTTATTCACCTAATGGTAATATTAGTGTTTTGGTTTATCATGAAGAGTGTGTGAGTTTTGCTTCTAAAGTGATTATGGAATTCGAAAATAATGTGTTTGGAAAGAAGTCTCATGAAAAATCCAGTCAAGAAACCCTGACAATACATGTGTTCTGAAGCAGGAAGTGATTAAAGTTGAAACAAATGCCTATAAATTTGCTCACTTGTGGATGAAATATATATCCTATTATGTGCAAAAACTGAAGAAATAATAATGTACCAATGTTGAATAAAAATAAACATCAAATTACATATCATGTCCCATAGGAATATACTTGCATTGATGTTTGACTGGGTCAATTACTGTAGAATTATTAGGATTTGTATACACCATTCACTGAAGTTAGTTTTCACTACTAGTAAACAAATATGTATTTAAGGTGGATGAATATTTCTAAGAATAATATTGTGAAAAGTTGATTATAAATCTAAGTCCATGAACATGAATGAATTTAGGGAATTTAAATAAGACACATATATTTCATAGTTTGAAAAATCTGGAGAGTGTATATATATATATATATATATATATATATATATATATATATATATACACAAAACACACACACAGACATTAAAAAGTACTAATATATATGCCAATCGAAATTCATCTTTAAATATATATCATCCACATATTTAAAAATATTTATTTTACTGAACATGAGTTTATGTATAATGTTGTTCTACTAGGAAGCTCCCCTATAGGTGGAATTTTCAGTTCCAACAGCGTTTAGGAGGAGTGATCTCTTCTCACAATTTGTACCAGCCAAGTCAGCAACCTCACAAAAATGTACCTATAATACCAGGTAGGATTTTATAAGTGCATATAAAAATACATGTGATGATGAATAGGCTACAGAGAAAGGGAGACATGAATTCACATAGTAGTTAATTTTAAAAACACATAGAGAACTATTTTAATTAAAAATTGACTAGATTTATAACACCTACCGTTTATCATGCAAAAGGAAAGTTCAACTATATACCATGCCTCCTCTAAACTGCTTGTATTTGTATTCTGTTTAGGTAATTTTTCTCCATCATATTAGGATGAATAGTCAAAGGCTAGTAGGGTATGGGATAGTGTCATGTATTCAGTATTTCAAATGGAAAATTGAAAAATGGATCCAATGTGTATGCAAATATTTGCTACACAAAAATCTTTTCAATCACATCCAGAACAATGCTGTGACATTACCTTCGCCCCAAGTATGACACAGTTAGAGGAGAAGAGTTAGAAAAATCTGTGAATATATATCTGCAATGAAAACTGCTCAATTTTCACAACTTTGGGGGTGGTAGAGGAGTTTCCAAAAGTAAGGGACAATGTAAACACTCCACAAATGTCGAGACCCCTTGCCCACAAGGAAGACGCAACTCAGGAATCTTCTTTCAGCAGTTTATTCAGGCCCTTGATATTTCTTCTTCTTCCTTGTTGGATGCCCCTCCCAGCCTTAATAAAGCATCCCAAGCCCCAATGCAAAGCTGCCACGTGGAACTTTCTCACAGGGTGCTGAAAAACCATGCACCAACTCTCCCAAACAAGGAGTTGTTTGTTACAGACCACAGTGGAGCCAGCGCCATCCTGCAATGGCGACCATAATCTGCAGAAGTGGCTCACCACAGTTCCCCCTTTCTGTTTTCTGAAATAAATACAGGAGAGAGTACAGGTCCTATCCCACTGTGCAGAAGTGGCTGCATAGTATGGCTCAGTCCTAAGGAGGGCCCTTCCCCAGATCTGAAGCCATATCAGCCGACGCCTTTTTCGTGGGGCGGGGCGTGGACATCAAACCCGCATGCAATAGGACATGCTCTCCTTGAGGTCCACTTCAAGGATCACTCAAGTGCAGTGCCTTGCCTCGCATCCTGTATCATGACGAAGGTGGATGAAGGGGGACAGCTGAGGCTGAACTGTGGCTGTACACAACGACAAACGAGTTGACAGCACCCTGAAAGAAAGACACGGACTTTAAGGCGATAGAGAAGCATTAGTGTGGAAACCCACCTGCGTGCAATGGCAGCAAGACCGGCCGAGTGCAAGGGCTTTCCAACACTAAGAGAATAACGAGGAAAGACATGCCGATCCCAGTGCAATGTTATAATAACTTGGGGTGCAACGACCATGTCAAAGATTTACTGTTTAAGATGCGCAGGCCAGACTTGAGGTGAATTGCCATTTTCTAAAGCTGCAAGAGCTTGGATGATCATAGCCTTATCGTGAGCATTGCGGGCCTTGAGGCAACAGAGAAACCACAAACAGAGAAACATACCGAAGCAACACATTGCACCAAAAATGCCTACCCCCACCCACTCTTTAAAAAAGGAAAAAGCAGAAGATATCCAATCGGTGAATTGACCCAAAGTCACGGGATCAACACGGGTGTTATTCAAGACACCTATCTGGGTTAGTTGAGACTGGATCATGTCTTCCGCTTCCATGGACCAATTTCCAGCCAAATATTCGCCAATGATGCGGGAAACATTCCTGGAATCATTAAATCTGACAGAGGTTATGCATAAATGTGCACGTTGGTCAACACAACCCAAAAGCACTAAGTCAGCCAATTCTTCTACCTGAGCTTGGAGTAAATCTATTCTTTGGTTGGCAGCTAAAATTCCTGACAAAATATGTTGATTAATTGTATTTTGGGATTCAAGTATGGTGGAAGTTTGTTGGACAACTTGATTAATGGTGGCAGCAGTTTGTACTTGATTGGCCATAGCCACTCCGGCCGTAACCGCTGCAGCAGCAGATACCGCCACGGCTGTCACTATAGCCGCTGTGATTCCAAAATCTCTGTGGACTCTAAGTAGCTCAACAATAGGGAATTTATTAGGATCCGCAGTGACCGGGATTGGGACAAAAGTTGGAATTTTCATAACCACTGCTACAGTCCAGGAACCATTCCAACACTCAGATAAGAGACTGGTAGTATGAGAACAATCCAGCATCCCCGACAAGGTGGTCTTAGCCAAAAGGAATAAGAAGGGGGATTGGACACAGACCATTGCAGGAGGCATTGTGGCATTATACAACAGAGAGTTGAATGAAACAGATGTAAGTCTATTACCTCGTTCACTTTCCCTAACAGTACCAGAAACATTAGTCAGCCAACTTTTGGCTCCTACCAACTGAGCCAATGCAGAAATATCGGCTGAAGCCCCCTTTTCATTGGAAATCAGCCATTGAAACCAGGACCAACGTACTCCTGTAGAGGAGCTGGCACTATTGTTAAAGTTATAAACATACCTCTTAAGAGAGGGGGAAAGGGAGAAACCTTTAGCAACTTGATGTTTCTCCCAAGAATGATCCTGACAAGGCGTAAATGTTGGGGGGAAACCAAGATTAGGGGAACAGTAAGGGGAGGCCTTGAAATGAGTGGCATCATGAATACTACTAGAAGAAGGAGGCTCTGGGATTAGTACCTCGGAGATAATAGCCAAGGTAGTTATGTTAAGAGCAGAGCTACTGTTTGCGGGGGTTCTTGAGCCTGATTGCTTCCCCGAAGCTACCTTGCTCAATACAGCACTGATAATGCTCCCTGAGACCTGATTGGACCACAATGGGTCCTCCCAGTTAGTCAAATTTTTGGTCTTAAGGCTAATGCAATTAGCGTTTTTAAGTCTGAAACAAAAAACTCCTGTTAGATTAACTTGAGATTGATTAAAAATTCTCTCCATGTCCCCTCTAGGAGAGGCACAGGGAGCAGACATCTCACATGAGGTAGAAAAAAGAGTGGGG
This sequence comes from Callospermophilus lateralis, assembly GCF_048772815.1. Classification (NCBI taxonomy): domain Eukaryota; kingdom Metazoa; phylum Chordata; class Mammalia; order Rodentia; family Sciuridae; genus Callospermophilus; species Callospermophilus lateralis. The sequence goes on from NW_027513077.1 coordinate 761,338, forward strand.
AGGACACTAGAATTACCATGAACCGGCATCGGCATTGGCCATGCCCGTGCCACTGCCCACCACCGCATTGGTGTCACCTGTGCCATCGGCACCAGCACCAGAGCCAGAGCACTTAGCAGAATGAAGATCCTCATCACAGAATTGTTGTGGTATCTCTTGTTGCTGGTCAGTTGATGTCGAGACTCTTCTTGTCAAGCGTTCAGGGACCCACAACAGTACCGTACGATCCTGGGGAAAAACACATACAGATCCTCGTGCCCATGTCAGCACGGGTTCAGGGCCGTTCCATTGGCCCGTAAGAACATCCTTCCACTTAACATAGCCAATCACAGAGGGCTGAGGGGACACATGTCTATCGGACGCAAAGCCACCATGAATATCCAAATTCAAAAAATTAATGGTAAAGAGAGCTAAGGACAGGCGTTCTTTAGGAGTGTGTTCAGCTCCTATTCCCCCTTTTTGTTTTTGTAAAGTTTCCTTTAAGGTGCGATGAGCACACTCAACAATGCCTTGTCCTTGAGGATTGTAAGGCAAACCATGAGTAAGTTGCACTCCCATAGTAGAACAAAAAGCTGTAAATTGTCTGCCAGTGTAAGCAGGTCCATTATCAGTCTTAAGGGATGCAGGTGCACCCCATGCTGCCCATGCCTCTAAACAGTGAGTAATGACATTACGTGCCTTTTCTCCTGATAAAGCAGAAGCATGGATAATTCCAGAGCACGTATCAACGGAAACATGCACATACTTGAGGTTACCAAAGTCAGGTATATGTGTCACATCCATTTGCCAAACAACCAATGGCTTTAATCCCAGTGGGTTTACTCTATAATTAGGGGGATGAAGAAATGTGACACAGTGGGGACATTGCAATACTATCTGCCGAGCATCCACTCTTGAAATGGAAAAATGCCTGTGCAGCGTTAATGCATTAACATGGAAAATTTGGTGAAACAACTTAGCCCCCTCTAAGGAGGAAGCCAAGCATATCAATTGACCTCTAGTGGCTAAGTCCGCACGCACAGGCATTACCCTGGGATAACGGACCAGGAAGAGAGGTGTGAGCCCTGATGTGCATTGGATAAAAAGAAGCAGTGCGGTTAGAGATAAGCTGTTGAAGCTGAGTAAAGTAAGCAGACACATTGTGGGCATCACTAATAGCTCCCACGGCCTCCAGGACTTTTAGTGCTTGTACCACATAGCTGGAGTCCGAAATAAGATTAAAAGGAAAAGAACACTGTTTAAAAACTTCAATAACAATTTGTAGTTCTATCCATTGTGGATTTCCAGGAGCAAATTGATGCTGGATAGGGGGAGAGTCATTAATTACATAAGCTCCCATTCCAGACTTGGAGCCATCAGTAAAAATGTTAACAGCCCCCGGAATTGGACTGTATGAAGTTACCTTAGGGAAAATGATGGGATGTTCTTTAACAAAATGGAGTAATGGATGAGAAGGGTAGTGATTATCAATACCCCCTTGAAACGAGCAACACAGAATAGCCCAGTTGTCTAGAGTAGCACATAAAACATTAAGTTGAGCTTTAGTGTAGGGTATGATAAGAGAAGAAGGTGATTGGCCGAAAAATTGAATGCTTTGTTGAATCCCTTTAAGTGCCAATGCTGCAACAGCATCAGGATAATATTCTAAGGATTTTCCTGGGGATACATGTGGGTGGATCCATAGTAAAGGCCCATCTTGCCACAGTACTCCAGTAGGCTGCCACATAGTGGCAAGCACACATAACTGGAAAGGTTTATCACTCTGGAGCCTGCATAGAGTGGCATGCTGTATAGCTTGTTCTACTTTTATAAGGGCCGCTCTAGCCTCAGTAGTGAGGCTACGAGGGGAAGCAAGATCTGGATCACCGTTAAGAGTAGCATACAAAGGCTGGAGCACAATATTAGGAATATGTAAATATCCTCTTATCCAATAAATGTCTCCCAGCAATTTTTGAAAATCATTTAGAGTTTGGAAATCTTGAGTCCTGATGGTAATTTTTTGTGGTTTTAATTTGTCATACCCAATTGTCGCTCCCAAATACCTGATAGAATCCCCTGTTTGAACCTTTTCAGGTGCGATGTGCAGTCCATGTTGAGCCAACAGCATCACGAGTTCTTTATAAGCCTCATTAACTGTCTGTTCTAATTTTGCGGCCAATAACACATCATCCATATAATGAATGATCTTGGTGGAGGAATACTTATGTCTGAGAGGTGCGAGTGCCTTCCCCACATACATTTGGCACATCGTGGGACTGTTAGCCATCCCTTGTGCCAACACCACCCACTCAAACCTTTGATCTGGTTCCTCGTGATTACATGAGGGAAGGGTGAAAGCAAAACGTTGTGAATCTTTAGGATGCAAAGGAATGGAAAAGAAACAGTCTTTAATGTCAATAACAATTATATGCCAGCCTTGAGGAACAGAGGAGAGCAGAGGCAGCCCTCTTTGAATGGGTCCCATAATTTGCATCTGAGCATTAACTGCTTGTAGATCATGCAGTAGGCGCCACTTCCCTGATTTTTTCTTAATGACAAATATGGGAGTATTCCATGGAGAAGTAGAAGGTTGGATGTGACCCAAATCAAGTTGTTCTTTGACTAGATCATGGGCTGCTGCCAGTTTAGCCGAGGGAAGAGGCCACTGAGGCACCCAAACAGGCTCCTCGGTGAGCCATGTTATGGATATTTGAGCCCCAGTGGCCCCTAGGAAAAACCCAGACCAAACCTGTTAAGCTTTTGATGAGCTAGCACAGTATGCTTACGCCCCTGTAGGTGCCTATTAGGGTCCCCAAAAATCTTTCCAGCGGCATCCACCATCCTTGCTACAAAATCTGAAAAGGGTTCTGTAGAGCCCTGCAGAATCTTAGTCAAGTAACCAGACACCTCTCCTCTATTTGGAAGTGACTTCCATGCCCGAATGCAAATGTTGTTAATTTGATCATATGCCTCAGGAGGGAATCCTGTCTCTTGATTAGCAAATCTGCCTTGTCCTAAAAGCATATCCTTGTCCCAATGGGGGTGTCCCGCCGCATAGTTTTGGGCGGCCTTCTCAACAGCGCCCTCTAGCAGAAAGGCTCTCCAGTCCAAATATTTACCTGGAGAAACACAAGCCCGAACAAGGCTAGCCCAATCTGAAGGAGTCATACAAAATCTAGCAAGTCCCTCCACCTGAGTAAGGGTGAAAGCGGCATCCACGCCATAAGTGCGGAAAGATTCCGCCAAGGTTTTAATTTTCTTAAAGTCTAAAGGCTCATGATATCTTCCCCTGTTATTGTCCTGAAATACAGGGTATGCAAGTCCCATATCTGTATTAACTGTCCTCCAAACTTGCACATGAAAATATCTCCCGGAATTTTCGCTCCCCCCCACATACGGGGGTGGGGCAACCGGCACCATATCTTCTTTGAGATATTCTACCTCCTCCTCCTCAGAGTGTTGTTGACCGATATTGGATCCCGTCCCCTTTTTACAATAGGCCTGCGTGCCTGTATCCCTTTTTTCTTTTTCTTCACTTTTATCTTTCATAGTTGTTGTAACAATATATCAAGGTCCTCAGAACTCTCTGAGCCGCCTGTGTTCTCAGGCGTTTTTAATTCAGCCAAGTCTGGGTAGAGCCTTCTCCTATTTTTAGTTTCAGGCTCTTTTGCCTTCTCACTACTCTTACTCCCAATGTTCTCTGCCACTTCACTATGTGATGCTTCAGACTTTTCCTCATGTAGTTGCTCAAAAACTTCTTGTCCTTTAGTAAGTGCTTCCTGACATCTGCCATCTGGGAGGCAACTACGGATAATCTTCCAAAGGGGTATCACCCCACCCTCTAATATGCCCTGCTCAGAAGCAAAGTCAAGATCTGTGCCTAACTTATCCCAGCTAGGTATAGTAAGGTGCCCGAGAACGCAAACCATGGTGCAGCAATATCTGTCTTCCGTAAAAATCTCTGTAAAGTACTACGTTTCACTTCTAGGCCCTTGCAACGTAACAGGTTATCTAGGGCCAGGAGAAGCGGACTTGAAGATATGGCACTCATGACACAACAAAAGACACACAAAAAACAAAAGTGAAAGTAAGAGCGAAAGTACACAGTGCAGCTGCAATAAGATGTAATGCTCTCTCTGGCTTTACAGAGGAGCTGCCGCTTTGATAGCGGGTCCCACTTACCTGGGACTAATCCCCGCTTTGACCGCGGGTCCCACTTACCTGGGACTAACCTCCGCTTTGACCGCGGGTCCCACTTACCTGGGACTAACCGGTGCACCACCCCTGACAGCTGAAAGTTCTGGTTCCCGGGTTTTCAGCACCACTTGTCGCGACCCCTTGCCCGCAAGGAAGATGCAACTCAGGAATCTTCTTTCAGCAGTTTATTCAGGCCCTTGATATTTCTTCTTCTTCCTTGTTGGATGCCCCTTCCAGGCTTAATAAAGCATCCCAAGCCCCAATGCAAAGCTTCCACGTGGATCTTTCTCACAGGGTGCTGAAAAACCATGCACCAACTCTCCCAAACAAGGAGTTGTTTGTTACAGACCACAGTGGAGCCAGCACCATCCTGCAATGGCGACCATAATCTGCAGAAGCGGCTCACCACACACAAACATGGAACTCTGCTGGCCTAAAGTCTTCTTAAGAAACTCCCTCTGAGGTTGGGCACATGTAATATATGTTGTTCTCAGGAGCTTTAACTTCCATTGTAGTGAGACCATCAAAGCTGGGTCTGCATCTATGGGACCTGGAGGACATGGTTACTTATTTTAAAATGAACATGAGGAAGCATTGCTAAATCCTCTCTTTGTAGGTAAACTGTGGCCACTGGGGGCTAAGTGTCTCCCCATGTGCACTGTGAACCCATTTGTTCATACTCCATCTTTCGTGGTGTTTCTTGCTGCTGCACTGGGAGTTTGGTATTTGCTTCACGAATCAAGGAGTTCAACTGGGACACAGTGCTGGAGGGAGTTCTGTCACGTTTGGTGGGTCAGGGTCTGCAGGAAAATGCACCAACCAGGTTTCTAACCCACATAGTTTACCCCTTGAACATAGCAAGCTGATTCTGAACATTGCCTTGAAACCTCTCCATATATCAAGATGCCTTTACATAGAAGGGTCTGCTGGCTGCACCATATCAGTCTTAATCCATTTGGAAGCCAATGGCATATCCACATGGCCACACCACAGATTTTTTATCACACACCTGCCCACAATTTCTCTAGGCCCTCTACTCAGCAGCCTCCAACTTACTAGCATGTCTTTTCTATATTATTTTCATGAAACCCAGTCAATCAAGGCACCTTCAGGTATACTTATGATCAGAAACAGGACATCCAAAGGTTCTCCAGTGCCACCTGCTCATGGGAATTTTAAGCATTTCATGGTATTTATCTAACCATTTTTCAAGGATGAAGTTGGAGGCACTGTGGGTTTCAATTCATTTAGGAACCATTAAATGGTGAGAAAGCTCATTTCAATGAAAGATCTGGAGAACTCTCACAGGCAAGGCTTCCCAAAGAGTGGCCAAAAGTTCACATGAAGCCAGGCCCATTGAGGTCTACAATGTGAGGTCCTTGTTTGTTTTGACTCTCAACTATGGTTGCCAAGTCTTTAAGAATAAAATAATGTGATATCCTGGCTGAGATTTCCAGTGCTCTGTGGAAAGCAACCCTGGGCCAAGACTCATTTTCCAAGGGCGACTCTCATGCGAGGCCTCCTAAAATCCCAACACAATTCATTGCAATACTTCTCTGAGGTCAGTTCCAGAAATCAGTCTCTAAGTGGAATCACACCTGAGTTGAAGCCCAGGTGTAACAAATCATCTCTTCCAACCGCCACACAAGTGATCACATTTAAAACCAAAACACTCCCACCTAGCCCTCATCTTCTTCCATAAAGACACTCATAATATCCTCTGGCTGGAGGTTTACTTGAGAGGCACAGCCCAAGACAGTGTCCAAAAGAAGCTCCCTTACCCCTCATTTGCCTAAAGGCCCGGACTCCCTTCCTGTGAACCAGGAGTGATTAAAAATGCCTGCTGTTAATACTGCTTCACTTCTCCAATTTGTGGCCTACTGACTGTGGAGTTTAGATTCTTTATGTGAATTGGAGTTATGAGAAAACCCAAGCACCAATGGGCTAGACTCTACAGAGCTTTGAAGAACTCATTAGACCCAAGGAATCCCTATTCTCACTTGACGGAGGAAGGAACATTACAGAGGAAGGTGAGAGACTTCATGCACAATGACTGCTCTTTTGGCCATTTTCGTTTTGGATGCACACATGGGATCTTTCTTTAGACCCAACAGGTGCTGAGAATCTAAGCCACAGCCTCACACAGAACCAAGAGGCTGATTCAGACTCATCCCATTCCAAAGCAATTAAGCAAAGAGTCCAAGGTGATGCCCATTCATTTCCATCTGAAAACTGTTTTCTTCAGGCTTCACAAAGGGGCGACCTAAGGCAAAGACCTTCCTGACATTCAGGGCAACGGACAAATAGGTAAGCAAAAGACCCAAAGCAGGGTTTCTCCACTGAGACTCTCCTAGTCACACTGATATCTGAGTTTTCTGATATGCTCCCATTCCCTTCAGCTATCCAGTACATAGCCATGTCACAGAGCTTGGAGGTGGTACATAACTTGGAAACAAAATCATGAGCCTATTCTAGAGAGAGGCCAAAATCAGGAAGAATACAGGAACTTAGGAAGATTGTAGGTGTTGTACATCTATAAGGCAAGCCACTGTCCATTCATAAATTAGGGAGGATGAATGCTGAGAAGCTTTCTACTAGACATAACACATCCATTGATGCATTCTCTTTTCTAATATCTACAACCATAGACACAGTGGGATACACAGACATAGAAACACTCGCCTTGTCAAAGGACTTACTAGACACAGTCCATTCCAAACCAAACAAACTGCCTTTCCTACGTATTCTTAGAACATGAGACAAAACCACAAACTCACACCCATACCCACAAAGATACCTCTTTCCCGCAAGTAGGTATGTGACTATCCAGAGAGTCCTCTGACTGGTGGGCCATTTTTTGATCCCCCGAAATGGCCTGTCCTTTCTAAGATCTGGTCTACTTGGCCAACTCTGTGAAGTTGTCAGGGCCCAGCAGTGAGCCACTACCTGCGTTCTTAGGAAAGGACGCTCTTCAGAGCTCTCCTGGCATTTGGCCATACTCACATCAGTATTTACCAAGAAAGACGAACTCTGTCCTTGGTAAGTCTAAACAAGTGAGACCACTGGGACTGAGACTGGGCCTGCCTCTGGGTGCTTGTCTTCCTGGATTCCAAGTTCAGAGAGTTCCATCACCAAGGAAATTAGGTAAGGTCACTTCCTTCAGAAACTGAATGAGGTCACTGCCTTGGCAACCACTTTGTCCTAACAGTTTCTTCAAACAGTCCTTTGAGATGGAGGCTGCCCCTATTTCCTGTGACAATTTCACAAGTTAGAATGTTATATTAACCATAGGCACTTGGAACAGCTCTCCACACAGGCCTGGTTTGGTTTATCTTCTCTACATTAAAAAGATAGAGGCTGATTCAGACACATCCCTTCGTCCTGACCAGGTTTTTTTTTGCCATGTAATAGGACTTTCGCTTTCTCAGATCCTTCATAGTTCCCTACATCTTCTCCAGGGATCATATCTACATGGACCTTTGAGCTTCTCAGCAGGTGAAAGATTCCCTATATTCCTGTATTGTAAGACCAACTCTGTGCCTGCTCTTTTGTAAAGTTAGATTAGGGAACAGTGTATGATTAGGGTTAATAACAGGTTTGATTAGGGTTAGGAATCATTCTGCTGGATGAATAATGGTATTGGTATTCTGTGATATATAATAATATAGAGGTGAAATATAAGTATGAAAACAGAATTCTAGGTAAGATTTGAAGCCCAGAAGGGCATTGGTCACTTTAGTGGGATACTTACCTTTGAACTATGTTCTGCACAGATGTCTCAAATAAATAGATAAACAATGGCAATGGACCATGTACCTTGGTTGATTGAATGTCTAAGAGAACATCCAGTCAAAAAGGCATAGTCGATAGGATTAGGAAGATAGTGTTGGTTTAGATAGAAAAGTGAGTATAGGATTTGGACCAAAAGTTCTTTAGCAATAGAGTTTTGGTTAGAGAGTGAATGTAAATGTCAGCACATGTGAAGAGTCGGTCACAGTGATGAACTGGAAAAAATATGTAGGAAAGCAGATATCAATAGAGACATTAGGAAATCAGGCAAAGTATATCTTGAGTGATAGGATTAGACATATTCAACAGGCTTGAGATTGAATATATAATCTTAGGAAGAAACAAATATGTAGTCACCAATAGGATAGACATTTGAGAGCATTAGGCAACCTGGACATGGGTGTTTTTAGTAATCCATGCACACTTTCTATTTAGGATTTGGTACAAACATAAGTGTGACATTTGCTTTTTTTGTGTCCAGAATATAACACTGATAAAATATATATGTAGATCAGATGACATGAGTATTTCTTCCACCATTTCTAGGAGCAATATATTGAAGACATATAAATTAGTATTGGGGGTACAAATAGGTGCACCCTTTTTCTATGAATATAGAGATAATGCATGACTAAACCATACTGTGAATAAATAGTATCACTGTTTTCAACTTTAAATAATGGATTGAATTGATATCTGAAAATATACAGGAAATTTTATATTTATGTACATACATTCATTCAAACCAGTTATATATCTATTGGTAATATTAGGGTTATAGTTTATCATGAAGTGTGTGTGAGTTTTGCTTCAAAATTGATTATGGAAATCGAAAATAATGTGTTTGGAAAGAAGTCTAATGAAAAGACCAATCAAGACACCTGGAGAAATACATGTGTTCAAAAGCAGGAATTGATTGTAAGTGAAACAAATGCCCATAAATTTGTGAATTTGTGGATGAAATATATATCCTATGATGTCCATTATATGAAGAAATATTAAGTACCAGTGTTGAATAAAATTGAACATCAAAATACACACCTTGTCCCATCGGAATCTACTTGCATTGATGTTAAACTGGGTCAGTTACTGTAGAAATATTAGTTTTTGTATGCACCATTCATTCAACTTAGTGTTCAGTACTAGGATACAAATATGTTTTTCAGGTGGATGAATATTTCTGAGAATAATCTTGTGAAAAGTTGATTATAAATCCAAGTCCATGAACATGAATGAATTTAGGGAATTTAAATAAGACACATATATTTCATAGTTTGAAAAATCTGGAGAGTGTGTATTTGTATATATATACACATATTTATATATACACAAAACACACACAGAGACATTAAAAAGTAGTAATATATATGCCAATCAAAATTCATCAATAAATATATATTATCCACAGATGACAAAACATATATTTTACTGAACATGGATTTATGTATATTGTTGTTCTACCAGGGGACTCAACCATAGGTTGAATTTTCATTTCCAACAGCGTTTAAGAGGAGTGATCTTTTTTCAGAATTTGTATCGGCCAAGTCAGCCACCTCACAAAAATGTACCTGTGATACCAGGTAGGATTCTATAAGTGCATGTAAAAATACATGTGATGAATAGGATACAGAGAAAGGGATACAGGAATTCACATATTTGTTAATTTTAAAAACACATGAAGAATTATTTCAATTGAAAATTTACTAGATTTATAACACCTAGCGTTTATCATGCAAAAGGCAAGTCCAACTATACACCATGCCTCCACTGAACTTCTTGTATTTCTATTCTGTTTGCATTATTTTTCTCCATCATCTTAGGATTAGTTGTCAGACTCTAGTAAGGTATGTGAATATTTCTCAGAATAATCTTGTGAAAAGATTATTATAAATCCACATTCATGAATATGAAAAATTTAGGAAGTGTAAAATAAGACACATATATTTCATATTTTGAATAATCTGGAGAGTGTGTGTGTGCGTGTGTGTGTGTGTGTATATATATATATACACACTCATGCACACACACACACACACACACACACACACACACACACATATACACAGACATTAAAAAGTAGCACTATATGTCAATTGAAAATCACCAAGAAATATATATCATGCACAGATTCAAATAAATTCATTTTACTGAACATGGATTTATGTATAATGTTGTTCAACTAGGAAGCTCACACATAGGTTGAATTTTCAATTCCAACAGCGTTTAGGAGGAGTGATCCCTTGTCAGAATTTGTATCTGCCAATTCAGCCACCACACAAGAATGAACGTGTGGTAACAGGTAGGATTCTATATGTGCATATAGAAATACAGGTCCTGAATAGGCATTAAAAACATATGGAGAACTATTTCCAAAAAAAAATTGACTGGATTTATAACTTCTACCCTATATTATGCAAAAGGCAAGTCCAACTATACACCATGCCTCCTCTGAACTGCTTGTAGTTCTATTCTTTTTGGGTTATTTTTCTCCAACATATTAGGATTAGTATTCAGAATCTAGTAGAGTATGTGTTAATGTCAGGGATTCAATATTTTGAATGGAAAATTGGAAAATTTATCCAATGTGTATGCAAATATGTGCTACACAAAAATCTTCCCACTTTCATCCAGAACAATGCCTTGACATTACCTTCACCCCAAGTAAGACACAATTAGAGGAGAAGTGTTAGAAAATCTGTGAATACTTATCTGGAATGGAATATGATAAGGAGTTCACAACCATGGACGTGGTAGAGGAGTTTCCAAAAGTAAGGGACAGGGTAAACACTCCACAATAATGGAGCTCTGCTGGCCTAATGACTTCTTGAGAAACTGCCTCTGAGTTTGGGCACTTGAAATATATGTTGTTGTCAGGAGCTTTTGCTTTTTTTCTAGTAAGATGATCAAAGCTGGGTCAGCATCTATGTGACCTGGAGGACATAAATCGTAATATTCCAATGAACATGAGGGAAGAGTGCTGGATTCTCTTTTTGTGGGTATACTGTGGCCACTGGTGGCTAAGTGTCTCCCTGTGTGGACTGTATAGTCATTTATTGCTCTTCCACTCTCCATTGTGTTTCTTGCTCCTGCACTGGGAGTTTGGTATTTGCTTCACCAAATACATGGAGCTCAACTGGGACACAGTGCTGGTGGGAGTTATGTCTCGTGTGGTGGGTCAGGTTCTGCAGGAGAATGCACCAACCAGGTTTCTAACCCACATAGTTTACCCCCTTGAACATAGCAAGCTGATTCTGAACATTGCCTTGAAACCTCTCCATATATCAAGATGCCTTTAAATAGAAATTTATGCTGGCTGCACCACGTCAGTCCCAAGCAATTTGGAATCCAATGGTAGATCCTCATTCCCCTACCACAGATGTTTTATCACACATATGCCCACCACTTCTCTAGGCCCACTACTCAGCAGGATCCAACCTATAGGCTTCTCTGTTCTACACCATTTTCAGGAAAACCAGTCAATCAAGGCACTCTCTGGTATACTCATGATCAGCAACAGGACACCCAAAGTTTCTCCAGTGCCACCAGGTCATTGAAATTTCAAAAATTTAATGGTATTCATATAGCCATTTTTCATGGATGAAATTGGAGGCACTGTGGATTTCAATTCATTTAGGAACCCTTAAATGGTGAGAAAGCTCATTTCAATGAAAGATCTGGAGAACTCTCACAGGCAAGGGTTCCCAAAGAGTGGCCAAAAGGTCATATGAAGCCAGGCCCATTGAGGTCTACATGTGAGGTCCATGTGTGTTTTGACTCTCAATTATGGTTGCCAAGTCTTTCAGAATAAAATCATGTGGTATCCTGGCTGAGATTTCCACTCTCTGTGGAAAGCGACCCTGATCGCATTTTCCAAGGGCGACTCTCATGCGAGGCCTCCTAAAATCCCAACACAATTCATGGCAACGCTTCTCTGAGGTCCGTTCCAGCACTCAGTCTCTAAGGGGAATCACACCAGTGTTCAGGCCCAAGAGGACCCAGGCATCTCTTCCAACCGCCACACAAATGACCGCAATTAAATCAAAACACTCCAACATGGGCCTCATATTCTTCCATATAGACACTCATCATAACCTCTGGCTGAAAGTTTCCATAAGGGGTGCAGCCCAAGACAGTGTCCAAAATAAGCTCTTTTGCCCCTCATTTGCCTAACATCAGGGTGGACTGTACACTTTCCTTTGAACCAGGAATGATCAAATAGCCCTGCCGTTAATACTGCCCTGCTTCTCCAATTTGAGGCCTACTGACTGTCAGGTATTGATTCTTTCTGTGATTTGGAGTCATGACAAAACCCAAGCCCCTATGGACTATCCACTGTAGGGCTTTGAAGAACTCTTTTGACGCAAAGGATCCCTATTCTCACTTGATGGAAGTCAGGAACTGAAAAGTTCGGACGAACGTCTTAGGAAAAGACCACCAAGAGACTGTCTCATGCCACCGCAAAAGGGTTTATTGTGGGTCCAGCATGCTGGGGCTCAGAGCTCACTTCAGAGGAGCAAAGAACAAAGAGCCCCAGAACAACTTGAGCAGAGTTTATATACATTCTATGGAGAGGGCAGGGTTTTTACATACATCATAGCCTCTTTTAGAAAATCATCTTATACCCCAGCAAAATCAAATAACAACTCTAAAACATGATTAGCACATTCATTGGCGGGAACAGGTCGTGCAGTGGGTGATTGGTCAGCCCTGAGAAGGGGTTAACATTTAAACTGATTGGTTGAAGCCCTGAGATGTATACGTGCAGATCTGCATGGTTTCTGGGAAGGGGTGTTAAGTATCTAGCTGGTCAGGGAAGATTTCAACACACATCTAATAGGAATATCTGGGAATTGTCTTAAGTGCCACAGGAATTTCAGGTTCTGAGTGCAGCTTGAAAGCTTTACAAAACCTGGTTCTTTACATTTCAATTTCAATATATTTTATTCTTTCATTTCCCACTCCTTGTTCTGACTACTTTTAATCTTAAAAGTAATGTTTCATAATTATTCTGGCGTCTCAAATTCTATTTCTGCCAGTGGAGCATATTTCTGTCTGAATAGCATGAGTTTTACCTACCCAATCTGAGCCTGGAATAAGGAAACTATGCGGTTAAGCAAACAAGGTCCCACAGTTAGCAACACCTTAAGGATGATCAGGGGTCAAGCTAAGTCTGATAGGAGTGTAGTTAACCAGGGGGACTGGGTAAACCATGACTCAAACCACCCTTGTTGAATCTCCCTTTCTCTCGGGCGCTATTCAAGTTATTTTCTTAATTTACTCATGGATTATTTTGCAACTCCAATAGGGTCAGCATAAAAACAACAGTATTCTCTCAGTGCCGCACAGAGACCCCCTCCCTCATGAAGAGGAAATCTAGTCCTCCCCTGTTCTGTAAAACAAATGCAGAGAGAGAGAGAGGTTAAGGATTCCTGCAGCACTGTGATAGAGGTTTCTAACGTCTTCAAGTCTTGATCTATTGATGTTTCTAATTGGGCCAATTGTTGTGACCCACGGATCATAGCAGCTGTTACCATACCCACTCCTGCAGGACCTCCTATCCCCAATAGGATGGCTAGAGTAAGGGACAATGGCTCCCGGTGAAATTGGGTTGTTTGTCCCCCAAGTAGACCTTCGAATGATTCTGCATCATGATAGAGGACCCTGGGGAGTATCTGCACCATTACACAATAATTTACAGAGCTGTCAAATACCTGGGCTGAAAAGCAATGAGTTCTGACTGTGTGGAGTGCAGTACCATAAACATTCCTTTAATTAGTTCCCAGGGGGTGGAGTCAGCTGTACTCTGGACTGGGGAAGTAGGCAAAGACAGAAACCGGGAATTATGAGATGGTAGAGGAGTCCTGGTAGATCTAGGCATGGGAGGTTTAGGAGGCTTAATTCCTGGCTTGAGGGGATTGGGCCCTATTGCTGTGGGATTTTCTTTCTTTTTAAGCTGGAGGGTGAACCAGAGACCAAAGTCATAACCGGGGCATAAATATAGAATTGCATTCCCCACGTATTTCTCATAGGCCATTTTGTTCTGAGGTAGCCCCTTCCTTTGGAATTGAAAGTTATATTGAGGGGGTAACATAGACTATTCTTTCCACAGCGAGTTTTTGACACCACTTGGCTAGCGGCACATTTCTTGGGATCAGTGCAGGTGTCATTTCATCGTACCCAAATCTTGCTGTCTGGGGAGTTTGGGTTCCACCATGCAGCTTCCGTTTGTTCACAACCCCAATATCTAAAATAAAAGTTACTGGGTCCTCCACAGGTTTGGGCCTGTTTGCGACTTTGAAAATCTGCTGGGCACACATATTAGTCTTGACTGGCTAGTTTACACATGAGCTTGGGGAGATGACATCCATAATTCATGGGGTAAAGTGGTCTATGTTGCCCTGGTTTGCATTTGAGTGGGACCTGTGTGGGGTCCTCTATGTCAGGGAGATCCCAGTCAGAGAGGCCTATGGGAAGCTGACAAATGTCCGGGGGGAGATATGGCCACCAATTCCATAAGGGGGCTGTATGTGAAATACACCACCCTACTTGCCCAGTAGGATTTATAACTTGCCATCGTTGCTGAACAGGCTGATGGGGATTAGGACTGCTGATGGTCAGGGGAAGAATCCATAGCCCTACCCACACGACGGACATGCAACTTGAGATGGTTACCAGTCTGTTTCAGTTTCCAGCCAGAGTCTGTACAGGGTTCAGGCATGAGATGGGTGGTATGGATCTATGAAGTGATCTCATCCACTTTCACCACTGTGGGTGTTATAAGCAACACCTGGTATGGTCCTTTCCAGCGGGGTTCCAGGGATGACACCTGATGCCATCTCACGTAGATGAACTCTCCCACTTGATATCGATGTGGGGTTCCCTCATCTCCAGGCTGATTAGCAGAGGCCAACTGTTTCCACAGGTATCACTGGGTGCTGGTTTTGTTCAAGGGCTTTAAGTCTGTCAAGCAAGGGGGTGTGAAAGGAATCATTAAGTCTCCTAGTTGGGGTTAGGTCCCTTACTGAAGGAGGGGCACCATAGAGAATTTCATAAGGGGTGAGGTTACACAAAGATTAAGACTTGGTATTTCTTGCACAAAACAGTGCATAACTTAGGAACAGAGTCCAATTTTTCATGCCAGTCTCCAAGCTTTATTTCGTTAAGGTCTCTATGATGGTTCTATTCATCCTTTCTACCTGTCCTGAGCTCTGGGGTCTATAAGCACAATATAACTTCCAATTAATCCCCAGGGTCCTGGCAAATCCCTGTCTTACCTGGGCCATGAATACCGGTCACTTATCCGACCCTATTACCTTAGGCAGGCTGAACCTTGGAAAATGTCTTCTAGGATCTTTTTGACCACCAGCTGAGCCGTTTCTTTTTTCATGGGGAAGGCTTCGACCCATCCTGAAAAAGTATCTACAAAGACTAGGAGACATTTAAGTCCAATCCTTGCTGGCTTTATTTCAGTAAATCTCACTTCCCAGAATTGTCCTGGTCTGATTCCTCATAAGCGCTTCCCTGAAGTAAGCTTCGATGGGTAAGTATTAACTAATTGGCCAACTTGACAAGCTGTAGTCACCTGCGCAGTTATTTCTTTCCTCTGTGAGTCAGTCAATAATAATTCCTTCCTTTGGTCCTTTAAGAGTGCCTATAACTTCTTAGAGTCTAAGTGGGTGAGCTGGTGTATGTCTTTGAGATAAAGGTGGGCTTTTGAAAATTGTGTACTTGGCTCTGTAGGTTCCCAGAGTTCTGTATCTGTCTCCTCAGATGATAAGTTGCCTGAATGTTCCGGTGCGGCCAAGTCTCCTGATTGTTGTTCCCCCCGGTGTGGAAAAAGTGAACAGAGGCACTCCGTTTAGGGCTGCCAATTAGCTTCCTCATCTGCCCTTCTGTTTCCAACCGCCAAGGGGTCGTTTCCCTTCTGGTGCCCTGGACAGTGCACTATGCCTAGGTCCGTAGGGCCCTGCACTGCTGAGAGAAGGTGGAGGATCATATCTTTGTTCTTTATTTCTTTATTTCTTTCCCAGCGGAGGTTAATAGCTGCCTTTGCTGGTAAATAGCCCCGTGCACATTTTCAGTGGCAAAGCATAGCGGCTATCAGTGTATATGGTGGCCCTTTTGCCTGTTGCTAGTACCAATGCTTTCGTAAGGTCAATCAGTTCTGCCTTTTGGACTGATGTCTCTTCTGTGAGACCAGAGAAACAGATGACATTAGTTTTGCTAACTACTGCTGCTCCAGCCCACCACGTACCATCTTGGAGGAAGCTGCTCTCGTTCGTAAACCATACGACTTCAGGGTGAGGCAGTGGCTGGATCCTTCAAGTCTCGTCCTATACTGGTTTCTCTGCCTCTTTTTGGGCCACTCTTTGTCGAAGTTTTCTTTTTCTTTACAGTAGGCACATTGATCTGAGGCCAGGGGCAGCCTTTGGCATGGGCCCATGTATCCCTTCATGTCTCTGTGCTTTTTAACTTCTGGTCTATTTGCTGCTCTGACCAAAACCTTAGCCAATGATTTAGTCTGCCTTTTGCTCCTTTCATCCTGCTTTTGTTCCCTTTCCTTCTCTCTCATCTGTTCCCATTCCTCCTCAGTTTCTCTCTTATAATATACTTTCTCAGTTTCTCTGACTAAATCTCTTAAGGTCATATCTTGTAATCCATCTATACGTTGTAACTTTCTCTTAATATCTAGGGCAGCCTGCTGGATAAAGGCCATTGCAACAGAGGTTTTTTTGTCCTCTGCCTGAGGATCAAAAGGAGTATATTTTCTATTTGCTTCCATAATTCTCTCCAGAATCATAGAGGGAGACTCATTAGGACCTTGGATTATCTCTCTTACCATGGCCAAATTAGTCGGCCCTCTGGCAGCCACTCGGAGCCCCGCTATTAGAGCCCGGTGATAAGTGGACAAATGCTGCCAACCTTCAAAGGTGTTGGGGTCCCAGTTTTGTCGGTTCATGGGCCCATAAGGACGAAGAAGGAGCATCACAGTGGCTTCTGAGTTTTCTATTTTCCGTAGCTGGCGGGTTTCTTCAGGTGGCCCAGCTTCCACCAGAAAAGGAGGGGCTGCTGCTGCTGCAGAGAAGTCCCTTGGAGGGCTTGGGTCTGGCCCAATTGCCTCTAGTGGCGGAGAGGCTGAGTCAGTGGTGGGAGAATCATCTGGAATGTGTTGGCGGTTGGGGAGCGAGGGTAGAGGATAAGGAGGGGGAGGATTGTCCAGTCTTTTGACTCAGGAAGAATGGGGAGAAGATGGGGAGGGAACGGAAGGTTTGAATGATAGGATCCTGGGGAAGGGGTATATGGCTGTTGATCTGGGTGGCAACGTGGTCCCGGCTGAAAGACAATATCTCTGACTTTTCGGATTAGAGGGAAGTAGAAGGATCCTTCTGCGGGCCACCCGACTTTGAGGATGGGCCATTCTGAAGCACAGAGAGTCTGCCAGGTCTGACATTTAACTGAAAAATAATGATTCTGGGCCCTTGAGCGGACATCAGTCCAATGATCAAGGGTCAGAAACAGAAGCATGAAAGTGCTTTGTCCCATAATGGGAGTTACTCAAAAAGAGACAGTGAAGACACAAACGCAACACAGACAAAGACAAACAGTAAACGTTTAACATGGGTCCAAGACAAATATTAGAACTCAGTAACTGGCAAAACCTGATGGGTTAGACAATAAAGACAGACAGTAAACTCAACATGAGTTCGGGACAGTGAACAAAACTGTGTAGCCAGCAAAACCTGATGGGCTGGCAAACCGAATCCTGAAGCAAAATATAACCGAGTTGAGGAAACTAATATTCCTTGATTTCCCTCATCCTCTGGAGTGTCCCCCAGGGACGTGGTCAGTAGCTCTGTGACACGTCTGCCAGCCACCGTCAGAGAGAGCTAATGCTCTTCACTGACAGCCACTTTGCCAAGCCCTCACCTGAAACCCGAAACCAGAAAGAGGCGCCTTTCTTACCCTGAGAGGAGTCCCTTGGGGTCTTTCGTCCGCTGCGCCGGATATCTCACCTGGGGCCTCCAGATGAAAAGGTGGGGCGAACATCGGAGGAAAAGACCACCAACAGGCTTTCTCAGGCAACACCAAAGGGTTTATTGGGGGTATAGCGTGCTGGAGCTCAGGGCTCACTTCAGAGGAGCAAAGAACAAAGAGCCCTAAGAACCACTTGAGCGGAGTTTATATACATTCTTTAGAGACGGTAGGGACTTTACACACATCATAGCCCCCTTTAGCAAATCATCATATTCCACGGGAAAATCAAATAACAACTCTAAAACATGATTAGCACATTCATTGGCGGGAACAGGTTGGGCAGGGGGTGATTGGTCAGCCCTAAGAAGGGGTATACATTTAAATTGATTGGTGGATGCACTGTGATGTATACGTGGTGAGCTGCATGGTTTCTGGGGAGGGGCTGTTAAGTAACTAGGTCCTCAGGGAAGATTTCAACACACATCTAATGTGCAAATCCGGGAATTGTCTTAACTGCCACAGGAATTTCAGGTGCTGAGTGCAGCTTGGAAACTTTACAAAACCTGGTTCTTTACATTTCAATTTCAATTTCTTTTATTCTTTCAGAACCTTACAGAGGAAGGCGAGAGAGTTCATCGACAATTACTGCTATTTTGGCTATATTGGTTTTGGATGCACACATGGGATCTTTCTTTAGATCCATCTGGTGCTGATAATCTAAGCCATAGCCTCAAACAGGGCCAAGAGGCTGATTAAAACATATCCATTTCCAAAGCAATTACTACTCTGAAGTCAGTTACAGAACTCAGTCTCTTAGGAGAATCACGCCAGTGTTAAAGCCCAGGTGAACACAGTCATCTCATCCAAAAGCCACACAAGTTACCACGATTAAAATCAAAACAATCCCACATGGCCCTCATCTACTTCCATATAGTCACTCATGATAACCTCTGGCTGGAGGTTTCCTTAAATGGCACAGCCCAATAGAGTGTCCATAATAAGCTCCCATCCCCTCATTTGCCTAAATTCAGGGTGGCCTGGACACCCTTCCTGTGAACCAGGATTGATCACATAGTTCTGCCATTAATACTGCTCTGTTTCTGCAATTTGAGGCCTACTGACTGTCAGGTATAGATTCCTTATGTGATTTGGAGTCATTATTAAACCCAAGCACCTTTGCAGGGATTGGAAGAACTCATTTGACCCAAAAAATCCCAATACTCCCTTGATGGAGGTCAAGAACCAAACAGAGGAATGCAAGAGACTTCATCCACAATGACTGATTTTTTGCCATTTTGGTTTTGGATGCACACATTGGATCTTTCTTTAGATCCATCCGATGCTGATAATCTAAGCCACAGCCTCACACAGGGCCAAGAGGCTGATTCAGAGACATTCCTTTCCAAAGTAATTAAGCAAAGAGCCACAGGTGATGCCCATTCAATTCCATTTTAGAACTGTTTACTTCAGGCTTCACAAAGGGTGGCCTGAGGCAAAGACCTTCCTGACATTCAGGGCAACAGAACAATAGGTAAGCAAAAGGGCCAAAGCAGGGTTTCTCCACTGAGACTTTCCTGGTCACACTGATATCTGAGTTTTCTGAGATGCTTGCCATTCCCTTCAGCTATGGATTACATGGCCATGTCACAGAGTTGGGAGGTGGTACATATTTTGGACACAAAACCATGAGCCTATTCTGGAGAGTGGCCAGAATTCAGGAAGAAAACAGGAACTTAGGAAGACAGTATATGTTGTCCATCAATAAGGCAACCTGCAATCCATTCCTAAAATGGGTAGGATGAATGCTGGGAAGCTTTCTACTAGACAGGACACATCCATTGATTCATTCTCTTTTCTAATGTCTACAACCACGGACACAGTGGGATACACAGATAGAAACACTCGCCTTGTCAAAAGACTTTCTAGAAACATTCCACTCCAAACCAAGCAAGCCGCCTTCCCTACCTATTCTCAGAATATAAGACAAAACCACAAACTCACACCCACACTGAAAAAGGCACCTCCTTCCCCAAAGTAAGTCTGTGACTATCCAGAGTGTCCTCTGAATGGTGGGCTATACTATGTTCCCCATAAATGGCCTGTGATTTCTCAGATCTGGTCTCCTTGGCCAACTCTGTGAAATATCAGGAGCCCTCGGTTAGCCACTTCTTGCTTTCTCTGGAAAGGCCAGTCTTCAAACTTTCCTGGCATTTGGCCATCCTCACATCAGTAGGTACCAAGAAAGACTGACTCTGTCCTTGGTAAATTTAAACAAGTGATCCCACTGTACTGGGAATTGGACTGGTTCTGGATGCCTGACTTCCTGGATCCCAAGTTCACAGAGTTCCATCACCAAGGAAGTGAGGTGAGGTCACTTCCTTCAGGAACTGAATGAGGTGACTGCCTTAGCAACCACTTTTTCCAAACAGTTGCTTCCATACTTCCTCTGACACTTTCACAAGTTAGATAGGTATCTCAACCATAGGAACCCAGGAACAGCTCTCCACAAAGGCCTTGGTTGGTCCATTTTTTCTACATTAAGGAGAGAGGGTGAATGAGACACAACCCTTCATCCTTACCAGGTTGTTTTCCATGGAATATGACTTTTGCTCTCTCACATCCTTCATAGTTGCCTACATGTTCTCCAGGGATCATTTCTGCATGGACCTTTGAGGTTTTCAGCAGGTGGAAGATCCACTACATTCCTGTATTGTAAGACCAACTCTGTCCCTGCTGTTCTGTAATGTTAGATTGAGGGAACAGTGTATGGTTAGGGTTAATAACATGTGATTTGGGTTAGGAATCATTCTGCTGGATGAATAATGGTATTGGGAACCTGTGATATGTATGAGAATATATAGGTGAAATATATGTATGAAAACAGAAATCTAGGTAAGATTTGAAGCCCAAAAGAGCATTGGGCCCTTGATTGGAATACTTAGCTTTGAATTAGGTTGTGCACAGTTGTGTCAGATTAATCAATATACAATGGCATAGGACCTTGTACCTTCGATGATTGAATGTCGAAGAGAACATCCAGTCAAAAAGGGATAGTCGGAAGTGAAAGGTTAATAAAATAGGTATTTGTCACTTCCTGGGAAGAATTTTGTGTTTATTCCGAGCATAATGTAGTTGTAAAAAATGATTAAATTAAAAAGACACCTTGAAGAGCGTCAATGAGAGAGTGAGAGGACCAAAAAAAAGTGGTTTGAGACTTGGTTCACCTAGTCCCCCTGTTTGACTACTTTTTTATCAACCCTGGCCTGTCCGATAATAATCTCCATATTATTGCTAACTATAAAACCCTGTTTGCTCAACCGTGTAATTTCTTTTCTCTAAGCTCAAATTGGACAAGTTAAACTTATGGTAATACCCCACTAGCAGACATAGAATGTGACACCCCACAATGATCACTTTTATGATTAAAAGTAGCTAGAAGAAGAAGTGGGGAATGAAAGATTAATAAAATATGTACTTGTCACTTTTTTTCCTGTATGCTTAACAAAACACTGTTGAAATCTTGAGAACTGTTTGCTAATCTTGTTCCCAGAATGTCCTGTCCCCAAATGCCAAACTGCAGAATGTACTCCCTCACCCGGTTGAATGCAAACCGCCCACTCTCCCTCACCCATCAATAAACTTTGCTCCCTGCCCTCCCCAAAGAAAGTATATAAGCTCTGCTTAAGCTCTTCTCAGGGCTCTCTGCTCTATTCAAGTGAGCTCGGACCCCCTGCATGCTGACCCCCTATAAACCCTTTGCTGTTGCATGAGATAGTCTTTTGGTGGTCTCTTCCTCCGAAGCTCGCCCAATGTTTACTTTGATGATTGGGTGTAGAAAAGAACATTCAGTCAAAAAGGGATAGTCGGTAGGATTAGGAAGATAGTTGTTAGGTTTAGGAAGAAGAGTGAGTATAGGTTTTGGAAAAAAAATATTCTTTATCAATAGGGTTTTGTTTAGAGTGTGAATGTAAATGTTAGCCCATGTGAAGAGTCAGTCAAAATAGTGAACTGGAGAAAATATGTAGGAAAACAGATATCAATAGAGATATTACGAAATAAGGCAAAGTATAAAGTGGGTGATAGGATTAGACATTTTCAATAGGGTTGAATTTGAATATATGATCTTAGGAGAAACCAATATGTAGTCACTAATTGGATTGATATTTGAGAGCATTAGGCAACCTGGACATGGCTGTGTTTAGTAATCCATGTTCATTTTCAATTTAGGCTTTGGTACAATAATAAGTGTGAACCTTGCATTTTGTGTCCAGAATATTACTGTGATAAAATGTATATGTAGATCAGGTGACATGAGTAATTTTTCCATCATTTCTGGGAGCAATATTTTGAAGATTAATAAGTTAGTATTGGGGGTACAAAGACGTGTACCTTGTTTCTATGAATATAGAGCTAATGCATGAATAGACCATACTGTTAATAAATAATATAACTGGTTCCACTTTATATAATGCATTGGATTCATATCTTAAAATATATAAGAAATCTTATATTGATATACATACATTCATTCCAACTAGTTATACATCTAATGGTAAAATTAAGGTTATGGTTTATCATGAAAAGTGTGTGAGTTTTGCTTCAAAAGTGATTATGGAAATCAAAAATAATGTGTTTGGAAAGAAGTCTCATGAAAAGACCAGTCAAGAACCATGAAAAAATACATGTGTTCTGAAGCAGGAAGTGATTGAAAGTGAAACAAATGCCTCTAAATTAGCGAACTTGTGGATGAAATATATATCCTATTATGTGCATAAACTGAAGAAATAGTAATGTACCAGTTTTGAATAAAAATGAACGTCAAAATACGCATCATGTCCCATAGGAATCAATTTGCATTGATGTTAACCTGGGTCAGTTACTGTATTAATTTTAGGATTTGTAGGCACCATTCACTGAAGATAGTTTTCAGTACTAGGAAACAAATACGTATTTCAGGTGGATGAATATTTCTGACGATAATCTTGTGAAAAGTTGATTATAAATTCACATATATGAATATGAATGAATTTAGGAAATGTAATATAAGACACATGTATTTCATATTTTGAAAAATCTGGAAAGTTTGTATATATATATACATATATATATATATATATATATATATATATATATATATATATATATGTATATACACACACACACATGCACACAGACATTAAAAAGTAGCAATATATATGCCAATTGAAATTCACCATGAAATATATATCATCCACAGTTTCAAAAATATTCATTTTACTGAACATGGATTTATGAATAATGTTGTTAAACTAGGAAGCTCACAGAGAGTTCGAATTTTATCTTCCAACAGCATTTAGGAGAAGTGATCTCTTCTCACAATGTGTATCTGCCAAGTCAACCACTTCACAAGAATGTACGTGTTGTACCTTGTAGGATTCTATATGTGCATATAAAAATACATGTGCAAATAGGCTACAGAGAAAGGGAGACAGGAATTCACATATTTGTTAACTTTAAAAACACATGGAGAACAATTTCAACAAAAGTTGACTAGATTTATAACTCCTACACTACATAATGCAAAAGGCAAATTCAACTATACACCATGCCTCCTCTGAACTGCTTGTATTTCTATTCTGTTTGGATTATTATTCTCCATCATATTAGGATAAGTAGTCAGAGTCTAGTAGGCTATGGGTTAGTGTCAGGGATTCAGTATTTCGAATGGAAAATTGGAAAAGGTATCCAATGTGTATGTAATTATGTGCTATGAAAAATCTTCCCACTCTTATCCAGAACAATGCCTTGACATTACCTTTGCCCCAAGTAAGACACAATTACAGGAGAAGAGTTCGAAAATCTGTATATATATATATGGAATGCAATATGCTCAGTTATTCACAAACTTGGAGGTGGTAGATGAGTTTACAAAAGTAACGAACAGGGTAAACCCTCCACAAAAATGGAGCCTTGCTGGCCTAAAGACTTCTTGAGAAACTGCCTCTGAGGTTGGGAACTTGAAATATATGTTGTTGTCAGGAGCTTAATCTTCATTTGTGGTGAGACAATTAAAGCTGGATCTGCATCTATGTGACCTGAAGGATCTTGTTTCTTATTTTCCAATGAACATGAGACAGCAGTGCTGAATTCTCTCTTTGTAGGTAAACTGTGGCCACTGGGGGCTATGTGTCTCCCTGTGAGGACTCTGAAACCATTTGGTCATCCTCCAATTTTCGTGGTGTTTCTTGCTGCTGCACTGGGAGTTTGGTATTTGCTTCGTGAAATACAAAGATTTCAACTGGGACACAGTGCTAGAGGGAGTTCTGTCATGTGTGGTGTGTCAGGGTCTGCAAGAGAATGCACCAACCAGGCCTCTATCCCACATAGCTTGCCCCCTTGACCATAGAAACCTGATTCTGAACATTGCCCTGAAAACTCTCCATATAACAAGATGCATTTACATATAAGGGTTTGCTGGCTACACTATGTCAGTCACAAGCTATTTGGAAGCCAATGGCAGGTCCACATGACTCCACCACAGATGTTTTATCACACACCTGCACACCACTACTCTAAGCCCACTACTCAGGAGGCTCCAACTTACTGGCATCACTGTTCTTCAACATTTTCATGAAACCCAGTCAATCAAGGCACTGTATTGTATACTCATGATCAGCAACAGGACATCCAAAGTTTCTCCAGTGCCACCTGGTCATGGGAATTTCAAAAATTTGATGGTATTCATCTAGCCATTTTTCAAGGATGAAGTTGGAGGCACTGGGGGTTTCAATTCATTCAGGAACCACTAAATGGTGAGGAAGTTCATTTCAATGAATTCTCTGGACAACACTCACAGGAAAGGCTTCCCAAAGAGTGGCCAAAAGGTCACAGGAAGCCAGGCCCATTGAACTGTACAATGTGAGGTCCATGTGTGTTTTGACTCTCAACTATGGCTTCCATGTTTTTCATAATAAAATCATGTGATATCCTGGCTGAGATTCCCAGTGCTCTGTGGAAAACCAACCTGGGACTAGATTTCAGATTCCAAGCGTGAATCTCATGCGTGGCCTCCTAAAATCGCAACTCAATTCATGGCAATACTACTCTGAGGTCAGTTCCAGAACTCAGTCTATAAGGGGAATCCCCCAAGAGTGAAGCCCTGGTGGACCGAGTCATCTCTTCCAACTGCCACAAAAATGACCACAATTATAACCAAAACACTTTCACATGGCCCTCATTTTCTTCCATATAGACATTCATCATAACTTCTGGCAAGAGGTTTCCATAAGTGGCGCAGCTCAAGACAGTGTCCAATATATGCTTCCTTGTCCCTCATTTGCCTAAAGTAAGTGTGGCCTGGACACTCTTCCTGTCAACCAGGAGTGATCAAATAGGCCTGCCATTAATACTGCTCTGCTTCTACTATTTGAGGCCTACTGACTGTCAGGTATAGATTCTTTATGTGGTTTGTAGTCATGAGAAAACACTAGCACATCTGCAGGGCTTTGAAGAACTCATTTTACCCAAGGGTCCATAATCACACTTGATGGAGGTCAGGAACCTAACAGAGGAAGGTGAGAGACTTCATCCACAATGACTGATCTTTTTGAATTTTGGTTATGGATGCACACATGGGATCTTTCTTTAGATCCATCAGGTGCTGACAATCTAAGCCCCAGCTTCACCGAGAGCCAAGAGGCTGATTCAGACACATCTATTTCCAAAGAAATTAAGCAAAGAGCCACAGGTGATGCCCACTCATTTCCATTTGAATACTGTTTTCTTCAGGCTTCACAAAAAGGTGGCCTGAGCCAAAGACTTTCCTTACATTTAGGGCAACAGAAAATTAGGTAAGCAAAAGACCCAAAGCAGGGTTTCTCCACTGAGACTTTCCTGGTCACAATGATATCTGAGTTTTCTGACATGTTCCCCTTCCCTTCAGCTCTCCAGTACATGGCCATGTGACAGAGCTTGGAGGTGCCACATAGCTTGGACACAAAACTGTGAGCCTATTCTGGAGAGTGTCCAGAATTCAGGAAGAAAACAGGAACTTAGAAAGATAGTAGGTTTTGCCCATTGATAAGGCTAGCCGCAATCCATTCATAAATTGGCAGTATGAATGCTGGGAAGCTTTCTACTAGACAGAACACATCCATGATGCATTCTTTTTCTAATACCAAGACCACAAACAGAGTGGGATACACAGTAATAGAAACACTCACCTTGTCAGAGGACATACTAGATAAAGTCCTCTCCAAACCAAACAAGTCGCCTTTCCTACATATTCTCAAACTCACACCCACACTCAAAAAGGCAGCACCTTCCCCAAAGTAGGTCTGTGACTATCCGGAGTGTCCTATGATGGGTGGGATATACTGTATTTCCACGAAATGCACTGTGCTGTCTCAGTTCTGGTCTCCTTGGCCAACTCTGTGAAGTTGTCAGAAGTCACTGGTGATCCACTACCTGCTTTCTCAGGAAAGGCCCCTCTTCTTAGCTTTCCTGGCATTTGGCCATCCTCACATAACTAGGAACCAAGAAAGACTGACTCTGTCCTTGGTTTACCCAAACAAGTGAGACCACTGGAACTGGGACTGGAACTGGCTGTGGTCTCCTGGCTTCCTGAATCCCAAGTTTAGAGAGTTCCATTACCAAGGAAGTTATGTGAGGTAACTTCCTTCAGGAAGTGAATGAAGTCACTGCCTTGGCAAACACTTTGTCCTAACAGTTGCTTCCAAGGGTCCCATGAGATGGAGGGTGCACCTACTTCCTGTGACATTTTCACAAGTTAGAATGATATATCAAAAATAGGCACCTGGGAACAGCTCTCCACACAGGCTTGGTTTGGTCCATCTTCTCTACATTAAGAAGAGAGAGACTGATTCAGACACATCCCTTCACCCTGACCAGGTTGTTTACGATGGAAGTTGACTTTTCCTCCCTCAGGTCCTTCATTGCTGCCTACATCTTCTCCATGGATTATTTCTGTATTGACCTTTGAGGTTCTCAGAAGGTGGAAGATCCCCTACACTCCTGATTGCAAGACCAACTCTGTCCCTGCTTTTCTGTAAAGTTAGATTGAGGGAACAGTGTATGGTTAGGGTAATAACAGGTTTGATTTGGGTTAGGAATCATTCTGCATGATGAATAATGGCAATGGGAACCTGTGATATTTACAAGAATATATAGGTGAAATATAAGTATGAATACAGAAGTCTAGGTAAGATTTGAAGCCCAGAAGAGCATTGGGTCCATGATTGGGATACTTAGCTTTGAAATACCTTCTGCACAGATGTCTCAGATAAATCGATAAAAAATGGCATAGGACCTTGTAAATTGGATGATCAAATGTAGAAGAAAACATCCACTTAAAAAGGGTAGTTGGTAGGATTGGAAAGATAGTCAGTAGGTTTAGGAAGAAGAGTGAGTATAGGATTTGCTCCAAAAGTTCTTTAGCAATAGGGTTTCTGGTAGAGAATTAATGTAAATGTCAGCACATGTGATGAGTCAGTTACAATGATTAACTGGGGAAAATATATAGGGAAGCAGATATCAATAGAGACAGGAAGAAATCAAGCAAAGTATAAATTGAGTGATAGGATTAGACATTTTCAGCATGGTAGATGTTGAATATACAATCTTAGAAAGAAACAAATATTTAGCAACAATAGGATTGACATTTGAGAGCATTAGGCAATCTGGACTTGGATGTTTTTAGTAATCCATGTTCACTTTACATTTAGGCTTTGGTACAATCATAAGTGTGAACTTTGCATTTTGTGTCCAGAATATTACTGTGATAAAGTGTATATGTAGATCAGGTGACATGAGTATTTCTTAAACCAATTATGTGGTCAATATTTTGAAGATGTATAAATTAGTATTGGGTGTACAAATAGGTCTACACTGTGTCTACAAATATTGATAAAATGAATGAATAGACAATACTGTGAATAAATAATATAACTGGTTCCAACTTTAAATTATGGATTGAATTGATATCTTAAAATATACAGGAAATCTTATATTGATATACATACATTCATTACAACCATTTATAGATCTAATGGTAATATTAGGGTTATAATTTGTCATGAAGAGTGTGTGAGGTTTGCCTCAACATGATTATTGAAATCTAAAATGAAAAGTATTCTCATGAAAAGACCAGTCAAAAAACATGGAGGAATACATGTGTACTGAAGCAGGAAGTGATAGAAAGTGAAACAAATGCCTATAAATTTGCAAACTTGTGAATGAAATATTTATCCTATGATGTGCATAAACTGAAGAAATAGTCATGTAACATTGTTGAATAAAAATGAACGTCATAATACACATCATGTACCATAGTAATCTACTTGCATTGATGTTAAAGTGGGTCAGTTACTGTAGAAAAATTAGGACTTCTATGCACCATTCACTGAATTTAGATTTCAGTACTAGGAAACAATATGTATTTGAGGTGGATGAATGTTTCTGAGAATAATTTTGTGAACATTTGATTATAAATCCACATACATGAATATGAATGCATTTAGGGATTGTATAATAAGACACATATATTTTATATTCTGAAAAATCTGGAGAGTGTGTGTGAATACACACACACACACACACACACACGCACACGCACAGACATTAAAAGGTAGCAATATATATGCGAATCGAAATTTATCATGAAATATATATCATTCACAGATCCAAAAATATTCATTTTACTGAACATGGATTTATGTATTATCTTGTTCAACTAGGAAGCTCACCCATAGTTTTAATTTTCAGTTCCAACAACGTTCAGGAGGAGTGATCTCTTTTGACAATTTGTATCTGCCAAGTCTGCCACCTCACAAAAGTGTACATGTGTTACCAGGTAGGATTCTATATGTGCATGCAAAAATACATGTGCTGAATAGGATACAGATAAAGGGCGACAGGAATTCATGTATTTGTTATCTTTAAAACACACGGAGAACTACTTCAATTTAATATTGACTTGATTTATAACACCTACCCTTTATCATACAAAAGGTAAGTCCAGCTATACACCATGCCTCCTCTGAACTGCTTGTATTTCTATTCTGTTTTGGTTATTTTGCTCCATCAATTTAGGATTTCCACAGTCTGGCTGGGCACAATTCAGGAGCCACTTGCCAAAAGCTAACTTTATTTTTAGAACCACACACGCCAAAAAATAGCTCCTCGGGAAAAACACTCAGAGCACAACTGCCACCACCGGCTTCCCACAAGCTCTCAACCTCCTCACTCCTCCTGCTCTTGAGGTCGATTGGCTGTGTTGTTTGAGCAGAGCCAAAAAAGTCCCCCAAGAAGCAGCTCCATAATTTGAAAGGGTGGGGAAACAGCCCAATGGGCATCACCGCAGAGGAGCCAATCAGCTAGATGTTGCTGGGGCCGCTGTGAGCCAACCATCAGCTGGAAGTCTGAAAGTTTGCTTTGGCCCCTTGGGCTGTGGCTCTCAACATCTAACCCTCTCTGTTTAAACAACAAGCATGTGGCTTAGGGACCATGCCTGCCTTAGGTTGTCCAATAGTACATATGGTCCTTACCCATTATCAAATGAGCTGACCTCAAGGTGTCAGCCTCCTGTCTTAGATTGGTACCATTGTAATTGGATCTTACCCATCACTGACTACAGGTCCAGTATACATCCACACCTGTGGAGAGGTCTTTGTACCAGGGGCGGGTGAGGTTCTTTGCCTCATCTCTGTTGGCACCCAAATTTTAGCTGAACGACCATGACAAGCAGAAGGGAGGAAGATACACCAAGGCAATTGATGGCTCTTTTTGAAAAAATTGTACCACCGATGACATCATCAGAGAAATACCCCAACACTACCACAAGTCGCTGCACCAACAGATAGTTCACAATGCATGCAGGTGAGTTCACAATGCATACAAGTGATACATAGTCCAGGCAAGTTCTGCAAGCAGTTCAGTGAAGGCTATTGCAGAAGCTGTAGATTGGTTTTATCTTTGTCTTCACATGCACTGGGATGAAGCTAGAAATTCTGGCAACAATGCCTAAAGAAAGAATTATGTAACATTCCAAAAGGCACTAAAAGAAAACAATTTTCTTAACAATTTACATTGTCTCGAAGAGAATTATTAAATATAATGCAAAGAAAAGGTGGATCCAACATGGCGGTGGGCAGAGAGGCTGCGCTTTTAATGCACTCACAGTGATGGGGTCATAAAGTCGCAAGGATAACTCTTGGATTCTACCAACGGAGATTCTCCTAGCAAAATTCCACTGAAGGGAGACCGCCCGGGAGCTACTAGAATTTTTTTGAAGCATCTGTGTGACCCAGACGAGCGGGACCCTGCCACTAGACGCGGAGTTCGAGATTCACCAGCCACAGTCCGCGCACCGCGGGCACAGCTGCAGATCAATCCACCCGCCCGCAGCCAAAGTGACTGGGTCCTGCTAGACGCTGAGACACAGCTTGGCAGGAAGAAGTCTTTAGCCAAGCCTCCACGCGCCAGGAGCTGAGGCGAACCGGGCCGGGCCAGTCCCACCCCTCCCTCGGTCAATCTGGCAAGAAGCCTGGGGCCCGCCATAGCAGAGAGTTGACGTCATCGGAGTTCGGCTGGCGAAATTACTTCCCAGCAGAATCCACTTTAGCAGGTGCGTGACTCCCCATACTGATACAAGCAGCCAGGAAACTTCATTGACTTCTCAGGGGTGATGTCCGTAGGGAAGCAGAGGGGAGCCCAGACCCCAAGGCCCCCATATCATCAGCGGTGACCCCTAAGGTCTTAGCCGCCAGTTTACCACAGCACTGGGGCTTAAAAGGGACACTCGGTGGGGCTGCAAGTGTAACTAGATCTCTGGAGAATCACTTCTGGGAATCAGGACCTGGCTGACAGGCTGACAGGAGGAAGGGGGTTAAGAGCTGGAGAAGTGAAATGGCTCTGGACTGACAAGTCTGAGAAACCCCCAGAAGACGCAGTACAGGGATAGCTCTCGGCAGGTAGAGAGCAGACACTCCACTTGGAAGGCACAGCTCTGCCTACTGGAAGAGAAGAAGGTGGATCTCTAAGACTTTAATTTTTTTTTGTTGTTGTTGTTGTTGCTGTTGTTGATATTTTTTTCTCTCCTTCTTCTCTCCCTGTTCCTTTCCCCCCTTTTTCTTCTCTCTTTCTATCCCATTTCAAGTTTTATTGTTCTTTTCAGTCCCCTCTAATCTATCTCTCCCTCTATCATTTTTTCTTTTTAAGAGCACCTTCATTCTCCTACCGCCCAACTCTCATCCCAAGCATTACATCTTCCATTGTGTGTAATTGTCTAAATGCAAATAGGTGAATGTCTCGAGGCTGTCTATAAGACTCCTAAATACCTAGCTACTACCAACACCCTGATCCAATTGCCTGGTAGTATCCACCTTCAGTGGAGCAATCTTCTAAAGTAGCCAAGTCATACTAACCATTGTACCACCAGAGCACCCAACCTAAACATATAGTCCTAAGAACAAACAGCAAATCATTATATGCATACAGAACCTAGAAGCCTTATATGAATTGAATGAATCAGCTTTAAAGTACAACAAAGCCCAAAATTTCTAGGCATAATCTCCCACCACAAAAGAGAGACAACAGAGATATACAAAGCCAAAACAAATGTATAGGAGAAAGCAGTTACAAAGCAGTCAAACAGAGCTGGAAAGCAACGTGAACAATATGAAAAAACAAGGGAAAAAGGGGTTACGAACAATGCAGTACAATCTAAATATACAGGAGGACCTAGAAGAATCAGAAATATGGACAGGGAAAGAAATCAAGGCATTCCTAATTCAGATGGAACGGAATATTAGAGAAGACATGAGACAGCAAATCCAAGCATTGAAAGTATATTTTGAAGAGGAACTAACCACACAAATTAAATCCACAAAGAATGAGCTTTATCAGGAGATAGAGGTGTTAAAAATAATCAAGTTGTAATCATAGAAATGCAAGAAACCGTAAATCAGATTAAAAGTGCTAATGAGAATATTACAAACAGACTAGATAAAGTAGAAGTCAGAACATCAGATAATGAAGACAAAGTATATCTACTTGAAAAGAATATAGTCAACACAGAAAAGATGCTGAAATCAAACATATAACACAAAACACAAGTGTGCACACATAATATAATACATACAACACATGACATAATATTAAAGGCCTTATGACTTTTTACAGGTGAAATCTCCATTGCAATGTCTAAAAACTCTATTGTCCAAAAATAGAACTGATCAGCAAAACATTAACCTAGGTCTGTATGAGCTAAAAAAAAAAAAAAAACAAAATAAAACTTCACGATATGAGAAAGGGCAATAATAAAATAGATGTTGAAAAAAACATTCTGGTTCTGTCACAGATGTAAGAACAGCCAAACTGGAGTTCTGGATATCAGCTCTTATTGATTTGAGCCAAATCATCTTATTTTTGGTCTGTAGAAATCTCTTTAGTTAATCTCTCTGGAATCCAAATTGGCTACTCTTCTCCCTGTAGAAACACAAAAACAGACCCCGGACTCCAGACAATTACTGGGTCAGGACCTTTCCATTGTTCTGTTAGAATATCCTTCCAAAGTACCTTGGGCTTATGTACATTATTTGGACATATATCTCTTTCTGCAGCACTAAGCCCTGATGAACCCAAATTTAAAAAGTTTAGAGTAAAAGGGTTATTTTAAGTTTATCTTTGGGGAATATATACCCCTTCCCAATTCCTTCTTTTTGCTTTAATATGTATGTTTTAATAGTTTGATGTGATCTTTCAACTATGCCTTGTCCCTGTGGATTGTATGGGATTCCTGTTATATGAGTAATGCCAAATGATGAGCAAAATTGTTTAAAAGAGGTAGAAATATAACCAGGGGCATTATCTGTTTTTAACTCTTTTGGAACGCCCAC
Organism: Callospermophilus lateralis; assembly: GCF_048772815.1. Classification (NCBI taxonomy): domain Eukaryota; kingdom Metazoa; phylum Chordata; class Mammalia; order Rodentia; family Sciuridae; genus Callospermophilus; species Callospermophilus lateralis. Next base: position 794,172 of record NW_027513077.1, read on the forward strand.
AGTGGCAAAATTTTGTAAGCAATGAGCTATAACATCTTTAGTTTTTTTCTCCAGCAAGAAGGGAGACCATCAAAAATCCAGAAGAAGTATCAACTGTAACATGCAAATATTTTAATTTTCCAAATTCTGGCAAGTTTGTGACGTTCATCTTCCAAATATGGTTAGGTATCAATCCTCTAGGATTGACTCCAAGATTAACTTGTGGTAAAAAGGTCACACAATTTTGACATTGTTTTATTATTTGTCTAGCTTGTCCCTTAGTTATTTTGAAATGCTTTTGTAAAGTATTAGCATTGACATGGAACTTTTTATAAAAATTTATAGCTTCTTCTAGTGTAGAGAAAATATGTATGTATGTCATGTGTTGTTTTATCTACTAAATAATTGCCCAAACTAAGGGCTCCAGGCATTCCTGTATGTGTCCTGAAATGTCCTATAAAGAACGGATCTTTCCTGTCCCAGATTAGACTTTGTATAGTGGAAAGCAAAGAGAAAAGAGTAGAGGAAGGGGAAATCCTTCCACCATCTTCAAGTGATACTATAGCAATAACTATATACTGATTATCGGAAAATAAATTAATTACAGATGCTTTAAGCATCACAAAAGCTTGTAATACTGCATTAAGCTCTACATTTTGAGCTAATTGTTTTCGTACTAAAAATGTAAAAGTTTGATCAGGTGTAACTATTACTGCTGTACCATTATTTGACCCATCAGTGAATATATTTGTAGCATTTATAATAGGTGTTTTTCTTCTCATTTTTGGAAAAATTACATGATGTGATGACCAAAAAGACAATAAAGGATTAGATGGTAAGTGGTTATCAAATGAAACATTAGATTTGCACATGATTATTGCCCAAGTATTTAACTAATTATCTAACTCATCAATTTGATTCATAGTATATGGAGAAATAATTTTATTGGAAGACATTCCAATCAGTCCCTTTGCTGCTTTTATTCCTTTGAGTATTAATTGTCCTAAAGCCTCAGTATACCTAGTAAGAATAGTGTTAGGAGAACAAGATAAATGTATTCATAATAATGGACCTTCTTGCCAAAAATACTTCTGTAGGAGTATTTTTTTGGTGGTAGTACAATAAATAATAAAGGCATTCTTAAATCAATTCTATCCAAATGAATATTTTCCATACATTTTTCAATGATTTTTAATGCCTTTCTTGCTTCAGGTGTTAACATTCTGGGTGCATTTGGATCTGATAGACCTTTTAGGATATCAAATAAAGGTTCAAACTCTCCTGTTGGTATACCTAGATAAGGCCTTATCCAATTTATGTCTCCTAATAACTTTTGAAAGTCATTAAGTGATTTGAGTTGATCTATTCGTATTTGAATTTTTGGTGGATGGACCATGATTGAGGATAAAAGAACTTCTAAATAATTAATTGAAAAATTTAATTGTAATTTATCTATTGCTATCTCTAGTTTATAATTTTTTAATAAGTTTGTAAGTGTGGCATAACATTCTAGCAATGCGTTTTTAGCTTTCTGTGCTAATAATACACCATCCATATAGTGAAATATTTGTAGTTCAGGATTTTGATTTCTAAGTGGCTGGATTAATTTGTTAACATAAATTTGACACATAGTTGGACTGTTAGCCATCCCTTGAGGGAGTACTTTCCATTTGGATCTCTGATCAGGACCTTCATGATTCAGTGCAGGGATAGTAAATGCAAACCATGGACTATCCTCAGGATGAATTGCAATTGAATAAAAACAATCTTTAATATCTATAATTAAAACATACCAGGTTTTTGGCAAAGCAGAACATTGAGGAATTCCCAAATGAGCAGGTCGCATAATAACCGTCTCATTATTAATGGCTCTTAAATCTTGCAATAATCTCCATTTACCAGATTTCTTTTTAATGACAAAAATGGGAGTATTATGGGGAGATACAGACGGTTGTATATGTCCTTCCGCTAATTGTTGTTTTACCAGGTCATGGGTTGCTTGTACCTTTTCTTTAGTCAGGGGCCACTGAGGAACCCATACTGGTATTTCTGATTTCCAAGTAGTTTTTATTGTCTTAGTGGCCCTTTCTTAAAATCCAACCCATGTCTGTCTGTTCTTTGATCTATTTGTATTGGGGCTGCTATACCTTGTTCTTGTTTTTCTAATCTTTTTCCTTTCCTAAAACCTTGTCTAACCATAATTGTGGGTACATTTTGATTGATGTTATTTGTTAATGTCAAACTTAATCGATCTAGGACATCTCATCCCCATAAATTTATGGGAAGATGATCCATACATATGGCTGTTTAGTTTCTTCACATCCTTCAGGATCCTTCGAATCTAATACCATTGCTCTTCTATGGGGATTAGTCACCAATCCTAGGCCTTGAAGCATTTGAGTGTATTGTTGTAATGGCCAATGTTTTGATGAGAGATGATGCTAAGTTCTTGATGAGAGATGATGCTAAGTTCTGCATCTGTATCCAATAGCCCATTAAATTCATGTCCTTGAATATTTAGTTTTAGCATGGGGCGAGAATCTAAATTTAAAGAAACATAGCCCAATCTACACGTGTGGAGCCTAATCCCTTGGAACCTCTTTCTACAGCATGACTGAAAAATTTATCATGTAGGCTTGGTATTATTAGTAACTGTGCTATTCTGTCTCTTGGTGAAATTACAGATATACCCTTTGGAGAACTGGCTATAATTTTTAATTCACCTTCTATGGTCTACAAGCACGGACACAGAGAGATACACAGACATAGAAACAGTTGCCTTGCCAAAGGACTTACTAGACACAGTTCACCCCAAACCAAACATTCTGCTTTTCCTACCTATGGTCAGAACATGATACAAAACCACAAACTCACACCCATACCCACAAGTCACCTCCTCCCCCAAAGTAGGTCTGTGACTATCCATAGTTTCCTCTGACTGGTGCGCCATAATATTTTCCCACGAAATGGCCGGTACTGTCTCAGATCTGGTCTCCTTGGCCAACTCTGTGAAGTTTTCAGGAGCCAGCTATTTCCTGCTTTCTCAGGAAAAGCTCCACTTCAGAGCTCTCCTGGCATTTGGCCATCCTCACATCAGTATGTACCAAGAAAGATTGACACTGTCCTTAGTAAATCCAAACAATGAGCCCACTGGGACTGAGACTGGGACTGGCTCTGTGTCCCGGGCTTCCAGTTCAGAGAGTTCCATCACCAAGTAAGTGAGGTAGGTCACTGCTGGCTTGTGGGAAGTCGGTGATGGCAGTTGGGTTCTGAAGGTTTTCCTCAGGAGCTGTTTTGTTTGGCATGTGTGGTTCTTAAAATAAAGTTCGTTTCTTTTGTTAAGTGGCTCCTGAATTTTGCCCAGCCAGACTGTGGCATTTGGAGGGCCGCAAGGGGAATGAGTGAGGGTAAGTGATAAGGTAAACTGCTCACCTCTGAAGGCAGGGCGAGAGGATGGGAAGCCATTTTAAAATTCCTCTTTTGTTTTGCTTCACTTTTGTTTTAAGTTGCCTGTCCCTGGAGATGGGTAAGATGGAAGAAAAACCACTCACATCTGAGGAACTGATTGAGAGAAAAAAGAGATGGACATTTCAGGAGGATAGAAAAGCTATTATAATGATTTTCTGTTGTTCCACTTTTGTTTCATTCTGGTTCAGTTTTGTTTGGCGATATCTTCTTGGGTTGTATTATAGTTATAGTAGAAATATTCAAGTAAAAGAGAAGGTCTCTCAAGCTAATCAGACAGAGATAAAAATTCAATTAAAAGAGAAGGTCTCTCTAGCTAGTTAGACAGAGGAAAAAAACAGGTGATTGATCCTGATAATGTGTCTGAATCAGCCTCTTCTACCTGTGTGAGGCTGTGGCTTAGATTCTCATCACCTGATGGATCATTCCGTGTGTGAATCCATACCCAAAATGGCCAAATGAGCAGTCCCTGTGGATGCAGTCTCTTGCCTTCCTCTGTAAGGCTACTGACCTCCATCAAGTGAGAATACGCATCCTTTGTGTCAAATGAGTTCTTCAAAGTCCTGGAGAGTCTAGCACATAGGTTCTTTGGTTTTCTCATGACTCCAATTCACATAAAAATATCTATACCTGACAGTCAGTAGGCCTCAAATTGGAGAAGCAGAGGTGTATTAAGGGCAGGCCTATTTGATCACACCTGGTTCACAGGAAGGGTGTCCAGGCCACCATGACTTTAGGCAATGAGGGGCAAGAGAGCTTATTTTGGACACTGTCTTGGACTTCGCCACTCATGTAAACCTCCAGACAGAACTTAGTATGAGAGTGTATATATGGAAGAAGATGAGGACCATGTGGGAGTGTTTTGGTTTTAATTGTGGTCATTTGTGTGGTAGTTGGAAGATATGACTGGGTACACCTGGGCTGAACTCTGGTGTGATTCCCCTTAAAGACTGAGTTCTGGAACTGACTTAGAGAAGTGTTATCATGAAATATGTTGGGATTTCAGTTGGTCACGCATGAGAGTCGCCCTTGGAAACCGAGATCTAGGCCCAGGTTTGCTTTCCACAGAGCACTGGGAATCTCAGCCAGGATATCACATGGTTTTATTCTGAAAGACATGGCAGCCATATTTGAGAGTCAAAACACAAATGGACCTCACATTGTAGACAGCAATAGCCCTGGCTTCCTGTGAAATTTTGGCCACTCTTTGGAAGCCTTGCCTGTGAGATTTCTCCAGAGCTTTCATTGAAATGAGCTTCCTCACCATTTAATTGTTCCTGAATGAAGTTAAACACACAGTGCCTCCAACATCATTCTTGAAAAATGGCTAGATAAATACCATGAAATTTTTGAAATTCCCATGACCATGAAAATCGTGTAGAACAGAGATGCCAGTAAGCTGGAGCCTGATGTGAAGTGGGCCTAGAAAAGTCGTGTGCAGGTGTGTGATAAAATATCTGTGGTGGGGCCATGTGGATCTGCCATTGGCTTCTAAATGGCTTGTGACTGACATGGTGCACCCAGCAGACCCTTCTATTTAAAGGCATCTTGTTATATGGAGAGTTTTCAGGGCAATGTTCAGAATCAGATTGCTATGGTCAAGGATGGGATTGAAGCCTGGTTGGTGCATTATCCTGCAGACCCTGACACACCACACGTGACAGAACTCCCTTTAGCACTGTGTCCCAGTTGAACTCCTTGTATTTTGTGAAGCAAATACCAAACTCACATTGCAGCAGCAAGAAACACATCGACAAGTGGAGGATTGCCGGATGGCTTTACAGTCCACACGGAAAGATTTTCCCCCCAGTGGCCACAGTTTACCTACAAAGAGAGAATTCAGCACTGCTGCCTCATGTTCATTAGAAAATAAGAAACCATGTCCTCCAGGTCACTTAGATACATACCTAGCTTTGATGGTCTCTCTACAAAAAAAGCTAAAACTCCTGACAACAACAAATATTTCAAGTGCCCAAACTCAGAGGCAGTTTCACCAGAAGTCTTTAGTCCAGCAGAGCTCCATTTTTGTGGAGTATTTACCTGTCCCTTACTTTTGGAAACTCCTCTACCACCTTCAAGGTTGTGAACTCTTGAGCATATTACATTCCAGATATGTATTCACAGATTTTCTAACTCTTCCATTCTAATTGTGTTTTACTTGGGGTAAAGGTAAAGTCAAGGCATTGTTCTGGATTAGAGTGCGAAGATTTTTGTGAAGCACATATTTACATACACATTGGATTCATTTTCCTATTTTCCATTCAAAATGATGAATGCCTGACACTAACCCATACCCTACTAGACTCTGACTACTAATTCTAATATGATGGAGAAAAATAACCCAAACCGAATAGAAATACAAGCAGTTTAGACGAGGCATAGTGTATTGCTGGACTTGCCTTTTGCATTATACAGGGTAGGACTTATAAATCTAGTCAATATTTTGTTGAAATAGTTCTCCATGTGTTTTTAAAGTTAACAAACAGATGAATTCCTTTCTGCATTTCTCTGTAGCCAATTCAGCACATGTAATTTCATATGCACATATTGAATCGTACCTGTTATCACATGTACATTCTTGTGAGGTGGCTGACTTTGCAGATACAAATTGGGAGAAGAGATCACTCCACCTAAACACAGTTGGAACTGAAAATTCAACCTATGGGTGAGCTTCATAGATGAACAACATGATAAATAAAATCATGTTCAGTATAATGAATATTTTTGGATCAGTGGATGATATACATTTCATGATGAATTTCGATTTCCATATATATTGCTACTTTTTAATGTCTGTGTGTGTGTGTGTGTGTGTGTGTGTGTATACACTCTCCAAGTTATTCATAATATTAAATATATGGGTCTTAATGTACACTCCCTAAATTCATTCGTATTCATGTATGTGGATTTATAATCAAATATTCAAGAGATTATTCTCAGAAATATTCATCCACCTAAAATACATATTTGTTTCCTAGAACTAAAAACTAACTTCTGTGAATGGTGCATACGAATCCTAATATTTCTACAGTAACTGACCCAGTTTAACACCAATGCAAGTAGATATTTATGGAACGTGATGTGTATTTTGATGTTCATTTTTAGTCAACACTTGTACATTACTATTTCTTCAGTTTATGCACATCATAAGATATATATTTCATACACAAGTTAGCAAATTTATAGGAATTTGTTTCACTTTCAATAACTTCATTCTTCAGAACACATGTATTCCTCAATGTTTTTTGACAAGACTTTTCATGAGACTTCTTTCTAAACACATTATATTCGATTTCCATAATCACTTTTGAAGCAAAACTCACACACTCTTCATGATGAAATATCACCCTAATATTACCATTAGAAGTATAACTGGTTGGAATGAATGATTTAATATCAATATAAGATTTTCTTTATATTTTCAGATATCAACTCAGTCCATTATTTAAAGCGGACCAATTATATTATTTATTCACAGTATGGTCTATTCTTGCATTATCTCTATATTCTTAGACAGATACTACACCACATTCTACCCCCAATACTCATTTATACGTCTTCAAAATATTGTTCCCAGAAATGGTGGAAGAAATACTCATGTCACCTGATCTACATATACATTTTATCACAGTAATATTCTGGAAAATAAAGCAAAGGTCACACTTATGATTGTACCAAAGCCTAAATTTAAAGTGAGCATGGATTTCTAAAAACATCCATGTCCAGGTTGCCTAATTCTCTCAAATGTCAATCCAATTGTTGACTACATACTTGTTTCTTTCTAAGATTATATATTCAAACTCAACCCTGTTGAAAATGTCTAATCCTATCACTCACTTTAAACTTTGCCTGATATCCTAATGTCTCTATTGATATAGGCTTTCCTTCATAATTTCCCAGTTCATCATTTTGACTGTTCATTTGTGCTGACATTTACATTCACTCTCTACCTGAAACCCAATTGCTAAATAACTTTTGGTCCAAATCCTATACTCACTCTTCTTTCTGAATCTACCGACTATCTCCCAAATCCTACTGACTATCCTTTTTTGAATGGATGTTCTCTTCGACATTCAATCATTCAAGGTACAAGGCCTGATGCCATTGTGTATTGATTTATCTGAGACATCTGTGCAGGACATAATTCAAAGCTAAGTCTCCCAATCAAGGGCCCAATCCCTTTCTGGGCTTCAAATATTACTTAGATTTCTGTTTTCATACATATATTTCACCTCTATATTTTTATAAATATTGCAGATTTCCAATAACATTATTCATCCAGCAAAATGATTCCTAACCCAAATCGAACAAGTAATTAACCCAAACCATATACTATTCCCTCAATTCTAACTTTATAAAAGAGCAGGGAAAGTCTTGGTCTTACAATATAGGAATGTAGGGGATATATCACCTGCTGAAAACCTCAAAGGTCCATGCAGAAATAATCCCTGGAGAAGATGTAGGCAGCTATTAAGGACCTGAGAGAGCAAAAGTCATCTTCCATGGAAAACAACCCTGTCTGGAGAGGGGTTGTTTCTGAATCAGTGTCTCTGTTCCTAATGTACAGAAGATGGACCAATCCAGGCCTGTGTGGAGAGCTGTTCACGGGTGCCTATGGGTCATATACTATTCTAACTGGTGAGAGTGTCACGGGAAATAGGGACAGCATCTATCTCATGGGACCCTTGAAAGCAACTGTTAGGAAAAAGTGGTTGCAAAGGCAGTGACCTCATTCAGTTCCTGAAGGAAGTGACCTCATCTCTATTCCTTGGTGATGGAACTCTCTGAACTTGTGATCCAGGAATCCAGGCACCCAGAGCCAGTCCAAGTCCCAGTCCCAGTGGGCTCACTTGTTTGGATATTCCAAGGACAGAGTCAGTCTTTCTTGGTATCTATTGATGTGAAAATGGCCAAATGCCAGGAAAGCTTTGAAGACTGGCCTTTCCAGAGAAAGCAAGTAGTGGCTTACCACGGGCTCCTGACAATTTCACAGAGTTGGCCAAAAAGACCAGATCTGAGACAGGACAGGCCATTTTGGAGGTACATAGTAAGGCTCACCAGTGAGAGTACACTCCGAATAGTGACAGACCTACTTGGGGGAAGGCGATGCCTTTGTGGTATTTGTTGTGTGTTTGTGGTTTTATCTCATGTTCTGAGAAAAGGTAAGAAAGGTGGTTTGTTTGGTTTGGAGTGAACCGTTTCTAGTAAGTGATTGGACAAGGCAAGTGTTTCCATGTCTGTGTATCCCAATGTGTCTGTTGTTGCAGACATTAGAAAAGAGAATGCATCAATGTATGGGTCCTGTCTAGTAGAAAGCTTCCCAGCATCAATCCTGCCCAATTTATGAATGGACTGTGGCTTGCATTATCGAAGGGCAACACCTACAAACTTCCTTAGTTCCTGTTTTCTTCCTGAATTCTGGCTACACTCAAGAATAGGCTCATGGTTTTGTGTTCAAGATATTTACCACCTCCAAGCTCTGTGATATGGCCATGTACTGGATAGCTGAAGGGAATGGCAAGCATCTCAGAAAACTCAGATATCAGTGTGACCAGTAAAGTCTCAGTGGAGAAACCCTGCTATGGGCCTTTTGCTTACCTATTGTTCTTTTGTCCTGAATGTCAGGAAGGGCTTTGCCTCACGCCACACATTTGTGAAGCCTGAAGAAACCAGTTTTCAAATGGAAATGAGTGGGCATCACCTGTGGCTCTTTACTTAACTGCTTTGGAAAGGGATGTGTCTTAATCAGTCTCTTGGCCCTGTGTGAGGCTGTGGCTTAGATTACCAACACCTGGTGGATGTAAAGAAAGATCCCATGTGTGCATACAAAATCAAAATGGCAAAAATTGCAGTCATTGTAGATGAAGTCTCTCGCCTTTCTCTGTAAGGTTCCTGACCTCCATCAAGTGGGAATAGGGATCTATTGGGTCAAATGAATTCTTCAAAACCATGCAGAGGCTAGTCCATAGGTGCTTCGGTTTTTTCTTGACTCCATTTCACATAAAGAATCTAAATGCCAAAGTCAGAATGCCTCAAATTGGAGAAGTGGAAAAGTATTAATGGCAGACCTGTTTGATCACTCCTGGTTCACAAGAAGGGTGTCCAGGCCACCGTGACTTTAGTCACACACACACACACACACACACACACACACACACACACACACACACACACATATATATATATATACTCTCCAGATTTTTCAAAATATGAAATATGTGTCTTATTTTACACTCACCAAATTCATTCATATTCATATACGTAAATTTATAATCAACTTTCCAAAGATTATTCTTAGAATTATTCATTCACCTGAAAAACATATTTCTTTCCTATACTGAAAAGTAACTTCAGTGAATGATGCACACAAATCCTAATATTTCTACAGTACCTGACCCAGTTTAACATCAATGCAAGTAGATTCCAATCGGACATGATGTGTATTTTGAGGTTCATTTTTATTCAACACTGGTAGATTACTATTTCTTCAATTAATGCACATCATAGGATATATATTTCATCCACAAATTAGAAAATTTATAGGCATTTGTTTCACTATCAATCACTTCCTGCTTCAGAGCACATGCATTCCTCCATGTTTCTTGACTGGTCTTTTCATGAGAAAAGAGATGGACAAGGCAAGGTAAGGCAACTAAGATAGCACCGAAGACACGGAAACAGTCCTATTTGGTTACAACCGGATTTAGAGGGCATTGCTTCTGTTGTAATCATTTAATCCCCTGCACCCCAAGTTTAAATTGTTTCAGAATTTTTTACCCAACATGTAAGGGAGGGGCTCAGAAGTTCACAGTCTGCAGAAGTTCATAAAAAGCAGTTTTTGTTTCTGTTTTTTTTTTTTTTCTCTGTTCTGGGCAAGTTAACATTTTAAGGACACCGGAAATGGGGCAGAGCTATTTTCTTCTCTTTTTTTTTTCTCTCTGCCAGCTGTTACCATGAAGCCCAGTTGGTAACTTCTTTATCTTAGAAATGTAGCCATCTCTGTGAAGCCCCAGCTCAAGCTCAGAGGCCTTGTTTACATATTGCCAGCATTGTGACTGACTCTTTCCAAACACATTATTTTTGATTTCCATAATTACTTTTGTAGCAAAACTAACATATCTTCATGATAAACCATAACCCTAATATTAATATTAGATGTATCATTGGTTGGAATGAATGATTGTATGTCAATATAAGATTTCTTATATATTTTCAGATATCTATTCAATCTGTTATTTAATGTGGAACCAGTTATATTATTTATTCACTTATGGTCTATTCATGCATTATCTCTATATTCAATGACACAGTGTATACCTTTTTGTACCCCCAATACCCATTTATATGTCTTCAAAATATTGCTCCCAGAAATAGTGGAAGAAACACTCATGTCACCACATCTACATATACATTTTATCACAGTAGTATTCTGGAGACAAATGTAAAGGTCACACTTGTGATTGTACCAAAGCCTAAATGGAAAGTGAGCATGGATTACAAAAAACATCCATGTCAAAGTTGCCTAATACTCTCAAATGTCAATCCTATTGGTAACTACATTTTGTTTCTTCTTAAGATTATATATTCTAACTCAATTCTGTTGAAAATGTCTAATTGTATCACTCACTTTATACTTTGCCTGATTTTGTAATGTCTTTATTGATATCTGCTTTCCTACATATTTTCCCCACTTCATTATTGTGACTGTTCACATGTGCTGACATTTACATTCACTCTCTAACCGAACCCCTATTGCTAAAGATATTTTTTTCCAAATCCTATACTCACTCTTCTTCCTAAACCTACCGACTATCTTCTTAATCTTACCGACTATCCCTTTATGACTGGATTTTCTCTTCTACATTCAAACATCCAAGTAATGTTCCTGCAAGCGTTGGAGGAAGAGATCACCAAGAGAGTGTCTCATGCAACAGCAAGGGGTTAATTGGGGGTCCAGCAAGCTGGGGCTCAGAGCTCACATGAATAGAGCAGAGAGCCCTGAGAACAGCTTAAGCAGAGCTTATATACTTTCCTTGGAGAGGGCAGGGACGGAAATTTATTGATGGGTCAGAGCGAGTGGGCGGTTAGTGTGAAAGTGGGTGAGGGGATACATTCAGCAATTTGGCAGTTGGGGACAGCACAATCTGGGAACAAGATTACAAACAGTTCTCAAGATTTCAACAGTGTTTTGTTAAGCATACAGAAAAACAGGAAGTTACAAGTACCTTTTTTATTAACCTTTCATTCCGCACTTCTTCTTCTTGCTACTTTTAATCATAAAAGTGATTATTGGGGTGTGTCACATTCTATGTCTGCTAGTGGGGTATTACCATAAGTTTAACTTGTCCAATTTGAGCTTGGAGTAAAGAAATTACATGGTTGAGCAAACAGGGTTTTATAGTTAGAAATAATATGAGGATTATTATTGGACAGGCCAGGGTTGATAAAAGCGTAGATAACCAGGGGGACTGTGTGAACCAAGACTCAAACCACCCTTTTTGGGCCTCTCTCTCTCATTGACGCTTTTCAAGGCATCCTTTTATTTTACTCATAGGTTTTTTTTACAACCTCAGTATGGTCGGCATCAGAACAACATTCTTATATCAATGCAGCACAAAGGCCCCCTTCTCTCATGAAGAGGAGGTCCAACCCTCAACTGGTGTGTAAAACAAATTCAGATACAGATGTTAAAGATTCCTGCAAAGCTGTGATGGAGGTTTCAATTATCCTTAAGTTTTGGTCTCTTGCTGCTTCTATTTGGGTCATTTGTTGTGTACCATGGAGCAGGGCAGTGGTTCCTGTGATTACCCCTGCCGCAACTCCAATTCCTAATATGATGGCTAAAGTGAGGGATATATGTTCCCAGTGGAACCGGGTTGTATGCCCCCCTGTTTGAGCTTCAAATGAACCTGGGTCATTATAGAGCAATCTGGGACACATCTTCACCATTACACAATTAATCAAATCTGTTGACCATTTCATGAAAACATAAACAATGTTTAAGTATATAGAATTATACTGTTGTAGGGACGGACAAGGCACGGCACTTAAGATAGCACCAAAGACAGGGAAACAGTCCTATTTGGTTGCAACCGGATTCAGAGGGCATTGCTTCTGTTGTAATCAATTAACTCGCTGAACCCCAAGTTTAGGTAGTTTCAGAATTTTGTACCCGACATGAAAGAGAAGAGACTCAGAAGTTCACAGTCTGCAGAAATTCAAAAAAAGAAGCTTTTTTTTTTTTCTGTTTTCTCCTCTATTGTGGTCAAGTTAACTTTTCAAGGACACCTGGGAGGCAGAGAGCTTTTTTTTTTTTCCTTTTCTTTTATCCCCCTGCCAACTGTTACCATGGAGCCCAGTTTGTAACTTTTTATCTTAGAAATGTAGCCATCTCGGTGAAGCCCCAGCTCAAGGCCAGAGGCCTTGTTCACACATTCTGTGAAAAACTATTAAGGGTTTGTCTAGCTTAGGAGTGCTGATTTTTCCAGCCAGTAGTCAAGTAGAACAGGGCAACAGAATAAGAGGAAGTTAATCTACACTGAACTCATTTATAGAGACTCTTTTGCTGAAAGTCCTAAAGTCAGCCATGGTGAAGACTTCTGGAGAAGTTCAGTGAAGATTTTTCTGTGGGCCTGGTACAGAGGGGGAAGACGGGGAAGGCGGGGGGTGAGAGCAGCTCCGTGGATCTGAGAATAAGGAAGGAGAAATGTAAAAGAACAATGGGAAAGGGTTTTGGGATTTTCCTAGCAACATAAATTGAGCAGTAGAACCGGTAGAGCAGAAAGGAAGACGGGAGTGAGTATCCCAAAAAGCCTGTGAGGGACTTTAAATTCTTAGTAACCTGTTTTCAATGATGACAAAGCAACTTTAAAGGCCATTTTCATTACATCTTCGATAGGGGTCTGAGGGTTCTCCTATGCTGGTTTGAGCTTTGGGTTAGGTGGTAAGAGGATCTGGTGGGACCCGGTGTGGGCACTGACAGGAAAAGAGAGAAGTGAGTGGGTGGATGGGTACCTCAGTACCTGCTACCTCAGCAAGGGGGCAATGCTCTGAGAACCGGCGGAGGTTTTGGTTTTTGATCTAGTAATTGGAGAAGAGAAATCAGGTTTGCTGAGGTGGGACTGACAGCAGAGAGTATGGAGCAGAAGGCTGAGTTTGAGGAACTATTGGAGAAGCATAGTTCAGGATGTGAGTGAAAGAGGAAAAAGGCCTTCACATAGGGGAATTTCCTTTCACCCTTTTGAGCACTTGCAGAAGTTAAAAAGGTCACACAGAATTTGAGGATCTAGAGACTCCTCTGGGGGCCATCAGTTTGGGTTGTCTAAGTGGTAATATGGCCAATGCTGTGTACTGAATTTGATGAGGATTTTGTGTTCCACCAGGCAGCCCCTGTATGCTCAAATCCCCATGACTTACAGAAGAAGTCGGCTTTTCCTCCACACAGCCATGGCGGTTTGTGGCTTTGATAGTCTGCCGGGCAAACATACTAATATAGGCTAGCCAACCTGCATCTGGCTTGCCTGTCCCTACAACCATAATGTTTGTTTCCATTATCTATGGTACAGAAAGGATTTAATGGAATTTTAATGGGATCCTCTTCATCAGGGATATTCTAATAGGAAAGACCTATAGCCAGCTGACAAATGTCTGGGTGGAGAGATGGCCACCAGGTCCCTAAGGGGGCTGTATGCAAGATAGACCATACTTCTTGTCTAGTAGGATTTGTGATCAGCCATCGCTGCTGAAGGGGCTGATGAGCGTTAGGACTACGGGTGGCCAAGGAGAGAGTCTATAGCCTTACCCACGTGGCGAATATGCAATTTGAAAGGGTTAACAGACTTTTCCAGTTTCCAGCCAGAGTCTGGACATGGCACAGGCTTGAGATGAGAGGCATGGATGCAGGAAGTGATTCCCTCTACTTTTACTGCTTTAGGTGCTATAAGTAGCACCTGGAATGTTCCTTTCCAGTGGGGTTCCAGGAATGACACCTGATGTCATCTTATTCAGAGGAAGTCTCTTTCTTGATATCAACGTGGATTCCCCTCGTCCCCAGGTTGGAAGCCAGTAGCCACCTGTTTCCACAGGTATAGCTGAGTTCTTAAAAGAGATTTAAGTCTGTCAAGCAAGGGTGTGTGGAAGGGATCCTTAGGTCTTAGAGTCGGGGTTAGGTCTCTTAGTGGAGGAGGGGCCCCATAGAGAATTTCATAGGGGGTGAGGTTACACAAAGAAACAAAGGGAGTATTTCTTGCATGAAACAGTGCATAAGGCAGGAGCATAGTCTAATCTTTTATGCCGGTCTCTAAGCTTAATTTCGTTAAGGTCTCTTTAATGGTTCTATTTATTTTTTTATGTGTCCTGAGCTCTGGGGTCCATAAGCGCAATGTAAATTCCAATTAATCCCTAGGGTCCTGGCTAACCCCTGATTTTCCTGGCCCATGAAGGCTGTTCAATTATCAGACCATGTTACATTAGGCAGGCCGTGTCTTTGATAAATATCTTTCAGGAACTTCTTGACCACAATTTGTGCCGGGTTTCTTTTATTTTTTGTTGGGAAATTCTTCAATCCATCCTGAAAATGTATCTACAAAGACTAGGAGATATTTAAGTCCATACCTTGCTGGCTTAATTTCAGAAACGTCCACTTCCCAGATTTGTCCTGGTCTGGTTCCTCATAGGTGCTTTCCTGCAGGAAGCTTGGAAGGGTAAGCATTAACCAATTGACAGAACTTACAGGCTTTTGTTAACCATTCAATTATTTCCTTTCACTGTGAGTGAGTTAGGCTAAAACTCTGTTCTTGATCCTACAATAATGCCTGCAGTTTTTTTGAACCAAGTTGATTGAGTTGATGTACATTTTTAACATAGTGTAGGGCTTTCTGAAATTCCAGGCTGGGCTCACTGAAGTTGAGGAGTTTATTGTCAGTGTTCTTAGATGTTATCAAAAGCTTGCTGGTGCTCAAGGGTCCATTGGAATTGGGCATTCTCATTTAATAGCGGGTATAAAGGAGCAGCTAAGAACACAAACCCAGGTCCATAACCTGCTAAAGCCAGCAGTCCCAAGAAACTCTCTATGTTGTCTCCTGTTAAATGGGGGTGGTATCTGCACAACGGTTTGTTTCCTGGGCTCAGTGAGCCATCATTTACCGTGCCTAAGGGAATACCCCAGGAAGATTACTTCTTGCTGGCAAATTTGGGCCTTTTTGTCCGAAGCTCTCTACCTGAGTTGAACAAGCTCAGATAATAGTGCTTGGGTGTCAGACTCACAGTTTTCTTTGGTGTTGGCTGCCAGTAGCTGGACATCCACATATTGAAGCAGAATGACTTCGGGTTGCATAGTTCTAAAGTTGTTGAAATGTCTGTGAAGGGCTTCATCAAAGAGAGTGGGGGAGTTTTTGAACCCCTGTGGGAGTCTAGTCCAAGTTAGTTGAAAAGACGTTCTGGTTTCTGGGTCTACCTACTCGAAAGCAAACAGCAACTGACTATCTTTATGCAGAGGCAAGCAAAAGAAAGCATCTTTTAAGTACAGAACAGTATACCATTTACACTCGGCCACAGCAAAGAGGTTATTGGGGGTCCAGCATGCTGGGGCTCAGAGCTCATTTGAATAGAGCAGAGAGCCCTGAGAACAGCTTTAACAGAACTTATATACTTTTCTTGGAGAGGGCCGAAAGGGAAATTTATTGATGGGTCAGGGCGAGTGTGCGGTTTGCATTCACCCGGGTGAGGGAGTATATTCTGCAGTTTAGCATTTTGGGACAGCACATTCTGGGAACAAAATTAGCAAACAGTTCTCAAAATTTCAACAGTGGTTTGTTAAGCATACAGAAAAACAGGAAGTGACAAGTGCCTATTTAATTAACCTTTCACCTAAGCAAAATGGAAAGTGAGCATGGATTACTAAAAACAACCATGTCCAGGTTGCCTAATGCTCTCAAATGTCAATCCTATTGGAGGCAACATATGTCTTTCTTCCTAAGATTATATATTTAACGTCAACCATGTTGAAAATGTGTAACCCTATTTCATTATACTTTGCCTGATTTCCTAATGTCTCTATTCATATCTGCTTTCCTACATATTTTCCCCAGTTCATCATTGTGACTGACTCTTCATATGTGCTCATATTTACGTTCACTATCTACCCAAAACCCTATTGCTAATGAAACTTTTGTCCAAATCCTATATTCACTCTTTTTTCTGAACCTACTGACTACCTTCCTAATCCTGCCGACTATTCCTTTTTGACTTAATGTTCTCTAGGACATTTAATCATCCAAGGTACAAGGTCCTCTGCCATTGCACATCGATTTATCTGAGATATCTGTGCAGAACATAATTCAAAGCTGAGTATCTCACTAAAGGGCCCAATGCCCTTCTGGGCTTCAAATCGTACCTAGATTTCAGGTTTCATACTTATATTTCACCTATATATTCTTGTGAATATCGCAGGTTCCCAATACCATTATTCATCCCGCAGAATGTTTCCTAACCCAAATAGAATATGTTATTAACCCTAACCATACACTGTTCCCTCAATCTAACTTCACAAAAGAGCAGGGACAGAGTTGGTCTTACAATACACGAATGTAGGGGATCTTCCACCTGTTGAGAATCTCAAAGTTTGATGCAGAAATGATCCCTAGAGAAGATGTAGCAGCTATGAAGAACCTGAGAGAGCAAAAGTCATCTTCCATGGCAAACCACCTGTTCAGGATGAAGTGATGTGTCTGAATCAGCCTCTCTCCTACTGATATAAAGAAGATGGACCAAACCAACCCTGTGTGGAGAGCTTCTCCTGGGTGTCTATGGTTGATATACCATTCTAACTTCTGAAAGTGTCACAGGAAGTAGGGGCAGCCTCCATCTCAAGGGACCCTTGGAAAGAAGTGTTAGGACAAAGTGGTTGCCAAGGCAGTGACCTCATTCCCTTCCTGTTGGAATTGACCTACCTCACTTCTTTGGTGATGTAACTCTCTGAACTTGGGATCCAGGAAGCCAGGCACTCAGAGCCAGTCCCAGTCCCATTCCCAGTGGACTTACTTGTTTGGATTTACCAAGGAGAGAGTCTGTCTCTCTTGGTACCTAATGGTTTGAGGATGACAAAATGCAAGTAGAGCTCTGAAGATGGGCCTTTAATGAGAAAGCAGGTAGTGGTCAGCACAGGCTCCATACAACTTCACAGAGATGGACAAGGAGACCAGACCTGAGACAGGACAGGCCATTTTGGGGGAACATAGTATGGCCCACCAGTCAGAGGACACTCTGGATAGTCACAGACTTACTTGGGGGAAGGAGGTGACTTTTTGAGTGTGGGTGTGAGTTTGTGGTTTTGTCTCATGTTCTGAGAATAGGTAGGAAAGGCGGTTTGTTTGGTTTAGAGTGGACTGTTTCTAGAAAGTCCTTTGACAAGGCGAGTGTGTTTCTGTCTATGTATCCCACTGTGTCCTTGGTTGTACACATTAGAAAACAGAATGGATTAATGCATGTATCCTGTCTAGTAGAAAGCTTCCCAGCATTCATCCTGCCCATTTAAGAAAGGACTGCTGGTTGCTTTTCGATGGGCAACACCTACTATCTTCCTAAGTTACTGTTTTCTTTCTGAATTCTGGCCACTCTCCAGAATAGGCTCATGGTTTTTTGTCCAAGATATGTACCACCTCCAAGCTCTGTGACATGGCCATGTACTGGATAGCTGAAGGGAATTGTAAGCATCTCAGAAAACTCAGATATCAGTGTGACCATGAAAGTCTCAGTGGAGAAACCCTGCTTTGGGATTTGCTGACTTATTGTTCTGTTACCCTGAAGTCAGGAAGGTCTTTGCCTCAGGCCACCCCTTTGTGAATTTTTAAGAAAACAGTTTTAAAATGGAAGTGAATGGGCATCTCCTGTGGCTCTTTGCTTAACTGCTTTGGAAAAGTATGTGTCTGAATCAGCCTTGTGGCTCTGTTTGAGGCTGTGGCTTAGATTATCAGCGACTGATGAATCTAAAGAAAGATCCAATGTGTGCATTCAAAACCAAAATGGCAAAAGGATCAGTCATTGAGCATGAAGTCTCTCGCCTTCCTCTGTAAGTTTCCTGACCTCCACCAAGTGAGAATAGGGATCCTTTGGGTCAAATGAGTTCTTTGAAGCGCTGCAAAGTTACTGTGGTTTCCTAATTACTCCAAATCACATAAGGAATCTATACCTGACAGTCAGTAGGCCTCAAATTGGAGAAGCAGTGCAGTATTAATGGAAGAACTATGTGATCAATCCTGGTTCACAGGAAGGGTGTTCAGGCCATCCTGAGGTTAGGCAAATGAGGGGCAAGGGAGCTTATTTTGGACACTCTCTTGGGCTGCGCCATTCATGGAAACCTCTAGCCAAAGGGTATAATGAGTGTATATATGTAAGAAGATGAGTGCCATGTGAGAGTGTTTTGGTTTTAATTGTGGTCATTTGTGTGGCGGTTGGAAGAGATGACTGGGTCCACCTGGTCTTGAACACTGGTGTGATTCTCCTCAGAGACTGAGTTCTGAAACTGACCTCAGAGAAGTAATTGCTTTGGAAAGAGATGTGTCTTAATCAGGCTCTTGGCCCTGTGTGAGGCTGTGGCTTAGATTATCAGCAACAGATGGATCAAAAAAATGATCCCATGTGTGCATCCAAAACCAATATAGCCAAAAGAGCAGTCATTGTGAATGAAGTCTCTCACCTTCCACTGTAAGGTTCTGAAAGAATAAAAGAAATTGAAATTGAAATGTAAAGAACCAGGTTTTGTAAAGTTTCCAAGCTGCACTCAGAACCTGAAATTCCTGTGGCAGTTAAGACAATTCCTGGAACTGCCCATTAGATGTGTGTTGAAATCTTCCCTGACCACCTAGTTACTTAACAACCCCTTCCCAGAAGCCGTGCATCTCACCACGTATTCATCTCAGGGCTTCAACCAATCAGTTTAAATGTATACCCCTTCTCAGGGTTGACCAATCACCCCCTGCCCCAACTTTTCCCGCCAATGAATGTGCTAATCATGTTTTAGAGTTGTTACTTGATTTTCCCGTGGTACATGATGATTTTCTAAAGGAGGCTATGATGTATGTAAAGTCCCTGAGCTCTCTAAAGAATGTATATAAATGCCGCTCAAGTTGTTCTCGGGGCTCTTTGTTCTTTGCTCCTCTGAAGGGAGCTCTGAGCCCTAGCATTCAGGACCCCCAATAAACACTTTGCTGATGCATGAGAAAGCCTCTTTGTTGTCTTTTCCTTTGACGTTCGCAGCACCTTTTCATCTGGAGGCCCCAGGTGAGATATCCGGCAGCGGTGGACGGAAGACGTCAAGGGACTCCTCTCGGGGTAAGTAAGGCGCCTCTTTCTGGTTTCGGGTTTCAGGCTAGGGCGTGGCAAAGTGGCTGTTGGTGAAGAGCATTAGCTCTCTCCTATGGGGTGACAGACGTGTCACAGAGCCAAGGTCACGTCCCTGAGGGACACTCCGGAGGACTAGGGAATTTAAGGAATAGTAGTTTCCTCAACTCGGTTATGTTTTGCTTCAGGATTCAATTTGCCAGCCCATCAGGTTTTGCCGGTAACTCAGTTTTGGTCATTGTTCTGAACTCATGTTGAGTTTACTGTCTGTCTTTATTGTCTAACCCATTGCCAGTTACTCAGTTCTAATCTTTGTGTTGGACTCATGTTAAACGTTTACTGTTTGTCTTTGTCTGTGTTGTGTTTGTGTCTTCACTGTCCCTGTTTGAGTAACTCCCATTATGGGACAAAGCACTTCCTCTTCTCTGTCCCTGACCCTTGATCATTGGACTGATGTCCGCTCAAGGGCCCAGAATCTTTCTTTTTCAGTAAAACACTGTACCTGGCAGACTCTCTGTGCTTCAGAATGGCCCATCCTTGAATTCGGATGTCCCCAGAAGAATCCTTCCACTTTCCTCTTATCTGAAAATTCAGAGATATTGTCATTCAGCCGGGGCCACGTGGCCAACCAGATCAACAGCCATATACCCCTTCCCCCACATTCCTATCATTCAAACTTTCCGCTCCTCTCCCTCTTCCTTCCATTCTCCCTGAGTCACAAGACTGGACACTCCACCCCCTCCTTATCGTCTACTCTCCCTCCCCAACCACCAACACAGTTCCTGATGATCTTCCCACCGCTGACTCAGCCTCTCCACTGCTAGAGGCAATTGGGCCAGACCCAAGCCCTCCAGGGGACTTCCCCGCAGCAGCAGCAACCCCTCCTCTCCTGAAGGAAGCTGGGCAACCTAAAGGAACCCACCGGCGACGGATAATAGAGAACTCAGAAGCCCCTGTGATGCTCTCTCTCCATTCCTATGGGCCCATGAACCGACCCAACTGGGACTCCAACACCTTTGAAGGTGGGAAGCATCTGTCCACATATCTCCAGGCTCTAATAGCGGGTCTCTGAGTGGCCGCCAGAGAGCCGACCAATTTGGCCAATGTAAGAGAGATTATCCAAGGACCTAATGAGTCTCCCTCTATGTTTCTGGAGAGAATTAAGGAAGCATATAGAAAATATACTCCTTTTGATCCTCAGGCAGATGACCAAAAGGCATTTGTTACAATGGCCTTTATTGAGCAGGCTGCCCAAGATATTAAGAGAAAGTTACAATGTCTAGATGGGTTACAAAATACGACCTTAAGAGATTTAGACAGAGAAGCTGAAATAGTATATTATAAGATATATATTATAAGTATATAGTATAAGTATATAAGTATATTATAAGAGAGAAACTGAGGAGGAGAGGGAACAGAGGAGAGAGAAGGAAAGGGAACAAAAGGAGGATGAAAGGAGCAAAAGGCAGACAAAAGCATTGGCTAAGGTTTTCTTCACAGCAGCAAATACGCCAGAAATTAAAAAGCAGGGAGTCAGAAAGGGATACTTGGGCCCACGCCAAAGGCTGTCCCTGGCCTCAGATCAATGTACCTACTGTAGAGAAAAATAACACTGAGTCAAAGAGTGCCCCAAAAAGAAGAAGCCACGGCAGCCCGCCATGCTGACTCTAGAAGAGGACTTGGAATGTCAGGGCTCGGATCCCCTCCCCAAGCTCAGGGTAACATTTGAAGTGGAGGGTACTCCAGTGAACTTTGAAGTGGATACAGGAGCAGTATACTCAGCCCTTAAGGCTTCAATGGGCCCCATATCAAATAAATGGTCCCTAGTTCAAGGGGCTAATGGCACTACATATCGGGCTTGGACAACTAAGAGGATTATGGAAGTCGGAAAATGAAAAGTCCACCACTCTTTCCTAGTAATCCAAGAATGCCCAACCCCATTGATGCACAGGGATCTGCTTACCAAACTCGGGGAT
This sequence comes from Callospermophilus lateralis, assembly GCF_048772815.1. Classification (NCBI taxonomy): domain Eukaryota; kingdom Metazoa; phylum Chordata; class Mammalia; order Rodentia; family Sciuridae; genus Callospermophilus; species Callospermophilus lateralis. The sequence continues at coordinate 815,930 of NW_027513077.1, forward strand.
AGAGTAACTTTTAACCCTGATGGTCCCCAAGTGGATGTTCTAAAGCCTTCAGTAAAAACTCCCATAGTCAGAGAATTGACTATGTCTGTAGAAGATGAACATCAACACTTCGTGCCCCTAGGACTGATCAAAGAGGCAAACTACAACAGAAATGGATAAAAGATTATCCTAGTGCCTGGGCAGAAACTGCTGGGTTAGGTCTAGCCATAAAACAACCTCCAATAGTAGTAGAATTAAAAGCCTCGGCCTCTCCAATCAGTGTTAAACAATATCCTCTAAGCAAAGAAGCTAAGGATGGGATAAGTCCCCATATTCAGAAATAATTGGCCATTGGGGTCCTAAGGCCCTGTCAATCAGCCTGGAATACCCCCCTGCTACCTGTAAGAAAGCCAGAAACTAGGGACTACAGTCCTGTTCAAGACCTAAGAGAGATCAACAACATAGTGCAGGACATTCACCCCACAGTACCCAATCCATATAATTTGCTTAGCACTCTGAATCTGGAGCGGGAATGGTACACTGTGCTGGACTTAAAAGATGCTTACTTCTGCTTGCCTCTACATAAGGACAGTCAGTTGCTGTTTGCTTTCGAGTGGATAGACCCAGAAACTGGAACATCTGGCCAACTAACCTAGACTAGACTCCCACAGGGGTTCAAACCCCCCCACACTCTCTTTGATGAAGCCCTCCACAGGGACATAAACGACTTCAGAACTGCACACCCCAAAGTCACCCTACTCCAATATGTGGATGATCTGCTACTGGCAGCGGACACCAAGGAGAACTATAAGTCTGGGACCCAAGCACTATTATACGAGCTTGCTCGGCTTGGATATAGGGCTTCTGCCAAAAGGCCCAAATTTGTCAGCAAGAAGTAATCTTCCTTTGTTATTCTCTTAGGGGTGGCAAATGATGGCTCACTGAGAACAGAAAACAAACCATTGTGCAGATACCACCCCCATCTAATAAGAGACAACTCAGAGAGTTTCTTGGGACTGCTGCCTTATGCAGGTGATGGATTCCTGGGTTCACCTCTCTGGCTGCCCCTTTATACCCGCTGATAAAGTGGAATGCCCAATTCCAATGGACCCCTGAGCACCAACAAGCTTTTGATAATGTCAAAAAAAGTGCTGCTATCTGCTCCGGCCTTAGCACTCCCAGATATATATAAACCCTTCACTCTCTACATTGAGAAAAAGAAAGGAATAGCACGGGGAGTGTTCACTTAGAATTTGGGACTTTGGAAAAGGACGGTAGCATTCTTATCAAAAAAACTGGACCCAGTGGCTACTGGGTGGTCCCGTTGCTTAAGAGCTATAGCAGTGGCAGCGCTTCTAATAAAAGATGCTCATTAATGAACGTTAGGACAGAAGCTATCCATGATAGCCCCCCATGCCCTGGAGAGCATCATCTGTCAACCTCCAGAGAGGTGGCTATCAAACTCCAGAATAAACCACTACCAGAGCCTCTGGATTAGCAAAGACAGAATAACTCTTGGACCTTCTGCTCCACTCAACCTGGCTGCCAGAAGAATCATCAGGACCTGTCGCTCATGAGTGTCAACACATACTGCAGAGGAAACCAGTATAGGACGAGACTTGAAAAATCCAGCCACTGCCTCACCCTGAAGTCGTATGGTTTACGAAAGAGAGCAGCTTCCTCCAAGATGGTATGTGGCGGGCTGGAGCAGCAGTAGTTAGCAAAACTAATGTCATCTGATCCTCTGGTCTCCCAGAAGAGACATAAGTCCAAAAGGCAGAACTGATTACCCTTAGGAAAGCATTGGAACTAGCAACAGGCAAAAGAGCCACCATATACACTGATAGCCGCTATGCATTTGGCAATGCTAATGTGCACAGGGCTATTTACCAGCAAAGGGGGATATTAACCTCCACTGGGAAAAAAAATAAAGAACAAAGTTGAGATTCTTCACCTTCTCTCAGCAGGGCAGGGCACTAAGGAACTAGCTATAGTGCACTGTCCAGGGCACCAGAAGGGAAACGACCTCGTCGCAGTTAAAAACAGAAGGGCAGATGAGGAAGCTTAATTGGCAGCCCTAAATGGAGTGACTCTGTTAACTTTTTCCACACCAGGGGGATCAACATTCAGGAGACTTGGCCACACTGGAACATTCAGGCAACTTATCATGTGAGGAGACAGATACAGAACTCTGGGACCCTACAGAGCCAAGTTTAAAATTTCAAAAAGCCCACCTTTATGTCAAAGACGTACACTAGCTCACCCACTTAAGCTCAAAGAAGTTATAGGCTCTCTTAAAGGACCGAAGAAAGGATTTATTAATGACTGACTCACAGAGGAAAGAAATAGCTTAGCAGGTGACTAGAGCTTGTCAAGTATGCAATTAGTTAATGCTTACCCATCCAAGCTTCCTGCAGGGAAGCGCTTACGAGGAACCAGACCAGGACAATTCTGGGAAGTGGACTTTTCCTGAAATTAAGCCAGGAAGGTATGGACTTAAATATCCCCTAGTCTTTGTAGATACTCTTTCATGATTGGTTGAAGCCTTCCCCATGAAGAAAGAAACGGCTCATACGGTGCTCAAAAAGATTCTAGATGACATTTTTCGAAGGTTCGGCCTGCCTAAGGTAATAGGGTCCAATAATGGACGGGCATTCGTTGCCCAGGTTATTCAGGGATTCACCAGGACCCTGAAGATTAATTGGAAGTTACATTGTGCTTATAGACCCCAGAGCTCTGGACAGGTAGAAAGGATGATTAGAACCATCAAAGAGACTTTAAAGAAATTAAGCTTGGAGACCGGCATAAAAAATTGGACTATGCTCCTACCTTAAGCACTGTTTCGTGCAAGAAGTACACCCTCTTCCTCTTTGTGTAAACTCACCACTTATGAAATTCTCTATGGTGACCCTCCTCCAGTAAGGGCCCTAACCCCAACTCTGAGACTTAATTATTCCTTTCACACCCCCTTGCTTGACAGACTTAAAGCCCATGAACAAACACAGCACCCAGCAATACCTGTGGAAACAGTTGGCCACTGCTTATCAGCCTGGAGACGAGGGAACCCCACATCGATATCAAGTGGGAGTCTTCGTCTATGTGAGACGGCATCAGGTATCATCCCTGGAAAGGACCATACCAGGTGCTGCTTATAACACCTACAGTGGTGAAAGTGGATGGAATCACTTCCTGGATCCGTGCCACCCATCTCAAGCCTGCGCCCTGTCCAGCATCCGGCTGGAAACTGGAACACACTGGTAACCCTCTCAAGTTGCGTGTCCGTCGTGTGGGTAGGGCTATGGATTCTTCCCCTGACCAGCAGCAGTCCTAATCACCATCAGCCTGTTCAGCAACAATGGCAGCTATAAATCCTACTGGGCAAGTAGTGTGGTCTATTTCACATACAGCCCTCTTATGGACTTGGTGGCCATCTCTCTACCTGGACATTTGTCAGCTTGCCATAGCCCCTCTGACTAGGATCTCCCTGACATAGAGGACTCCACACAGATCCCACTAAACCCAAACCAGGGCAACATAGACCACCTTACCCCATGAATTATGGATATCATCTTCCCCAGCTCAGGTGTAAACTAGCCAGTCTTGATTTTTATGTGTGCCCAGCTGATTTCTGAAGTCGCAAACAGGCCCAAACCTGTGGAGGACCCAGTGACATTTATTTTAGATCTTGGGGTTGTGAACAAACGGGAGCTACATGGTTGAACCCAAACTCCCAAGACAGTATCATTCAGGTAGGAAAAATTGACACCTGGATTGATCCCAAGAAATGTGCCGCTAGCCAAGTTGTGTCAAAAACTCGCTGTGGAAAGAATAGTCTATGTTACCCCCTCAATATAACTTTCACTTCCAAAGGAAGGGGCTACCTCAGAACAACATGGTCTGTGGAAAATACGTGGGAAATGAGATTCTATATTTATGGCCCTCGTTATGACGTTGGTCACTGGTTCACCATCCTGCTTAAAAAAAAAGAAAATCCCACAGCAATAGGGCCCAATCCCCTCAAGCCAGGAATTAAGCCTCCAAAACCTCATATGCCTAGATCTACCAGAACCCCTCTACCATCTCATCCTTCCAAGTTTCCATCTTTGCCTACTTCCCCAGTCCAGAGTACAGTTGACTCCTGCCCCTGGGAACTAATTAAAGGAACCTTAATTGTACTGAACTCCACACAGTCAGAACTCCTTGCATTTCAACCCATGTATTTGACAGCTTTGTAAATTATTGTGTAATGGTGCAGATACTCCCCAGGGTTCTTTATTATGATGCAGAATCATTTTAAGGTCTACTAGGGGGACAAACAACCTGATTTTGCTGTCATCCAGTGTCCCTTACTCTAGCCATCCTATTGAGGATAGGAGCTGCTGCAGGAGTGGGTACGGGAACAGCTGCTATCATCCATGGGTCACAACAAATGGCCTGATTAGAAACAGCAATAGATCAAGACTGGAAGACATTAGAGACCTCCATCACAGTGCTGTAGGAATCCTTAAACTCTCTCTCTGAAGTTGTTTTACAGAACAGGCGAGGATTAGACCTCCTCTTCATGAGGGAGCAGGGCCTCTGTGCTGCACTGAGAGAAGAATGTTGTTTTTATGCTGACCATACTGGAGTTGTAAGAGAATCCATGAGTAAATTGAGAAAATGCCTTGAAGAGCGCCAGAGAGAAAGGGAGATTCAACAAGGGTGGTTTGAGTCATGGTTTACCCAGTCCCCCTCGTTAACTACACTCCTATCAGGCTTATCTTGACCCCTGATCATCCTTATGGTGTTGCTAACTGTGGGACCTTGTTTGCTTAACCGCTTAGTTTCCTTTCTCCAGGCTCAAATTGGGCAGGAAAAACTCATGGTAATCAGACAGAAATACGCTCCACTGGCAGAAATAGAGTGTGAGACCCCGCAATAATTATGATTCATTACTTTTAAGATTAAATGTAGTAAGAAAAAGGAGTGGGAAATGAAAGAATAAAAGAAATTAAAATTGAAACATAAAGAACCAGGTTTTGTAAAGTTTCCAAGCTGCACTCAGAACCTGAAATTCCTGTGGCAGTTAAGACAATTCCCGGAACTGCCAATTAGATGTGTGTTGAAATCTTCCCTGACCACCTAGTTACTAAACAACCCCTTCCCAGAAACCGTGCAGCTCATCACGTATACATCTCAGGGCTTCAACCAATCAGTTTAAACGTATACCCCTTCTCAGGGCTAACCAATCACCCCCTGTCCGACCTCTTCCTGCCAATGAATGTGATAATCATGTTTTTGGGTTGTTATTTGATTTTCCCGTGGTATGTTGATTTGCTAAAGGAGGCTATGATGTATGCAAAGTCCCTGCCCTCTCTAAAGAATGTAAATAAACTCTGCTCAAGTTGTTCTTGGGGCTCTTTGTTCTTTGCTCCTCTGAAGTTAGCTCTGAGCCCCAGCATGCTGGACGCCCAATAAACCCTTTGCTGTGGCATGAGACAGTCTCTTGGTGGACTTTTCCTCCGACTTTTGACCGACCTTTTTACCTATGAAGGACCTGAGAGAGCAAAAGTCAAATCCATGTCAACTTCCATGTCAAACAACCTGGTCAGAATGAAGGAATGTGTCTGAATCAGCCTCTCTCTTCTTAATGTAGATTAAATGGACCAAACCAGGCCTGTGTACAGAGCTGTTCCCGGATGCCTATGGTTGATATACCATTCTAACTTGTGAAAGTGTCACAGGAAGTAGGGGCAGCCTCCATCTCATGGGACCATTGGAAGCAACTGTTAGGACAAAGTGGTTTTCCATCGCAGTGAACTCATTCAGTTCCTGAAGGAAGTGACCTACAACACTTCCTTGGTGATGGAACTCTCTGAACTTGGGATCCAGGAAGCCATGCACCCAGAGCAAGTCTTAGTTTCAGTCCCAGTGGTCTCAATTGTTTGAATTTACCAAAGACAGAGTCAGTGTTTCTTGGTACCTACTTATGTGATGATGACCAAATTTCAGGAGAGCTCTGAAGAGAGGCTTTTTCTGAGAAAGCAGGTAGTGGCTCAACCATGGCTCCTGACAACTTCAAAAAGTTTGCAAAGAAGACCAGATCTGAGATAGGACAGGCCATTTCGTGGGAACATAGTATGGCCCACCAGTCAGAGGACACTCAGGATAGTCACAGTCATACTTGGGGGAAGGAGGTGCCGTTGTGGGTGTCGGTGTGAGATTGTTGTTTTGTCTCATGTAGGTTTGGACTGGAAAGTTTCTAGAAAGTCGTTTGACAACACGAGTGTTTCTATGTCTGTGAATCCCACTGTATCCGTGGTTGTAGACATTTGAAATGCGAATGCATCAATAGTTGTGTCCTGTCTAGTATAAAGCTCCCCAGCATTCTTCCCACCCAATTTAAGAATGGAGTGTGGCTTGCCTAATGGAAGGTGAACAGCTACTATCTTCCTAAGTTCCTCTTTTCTTCCTGAATACTGGCCACTCTCCAGAGTATCCTCATGGTTTTGTTTCCAAGATATGTACTACGTCCAAGCTCTGTTACATGGCCATGTACTGGATAGCTGAAGGGAATGGGAGCATCTCAGAAAACTCAGATATCAGTGTGACCAGTAAAGTCTCAGTGGAGAAACCCTGCTTTGGGCCATTTGCTTACTTATGTTTCTATTACCCTGAATGTCAGGAAGGTCTTTGCCTCAGGCCAACCCTTTGTGAAGCCTGAAGAAAACAGTTTTCAAATGGAAATGAATGGGCATCACCTGTGGCTCTTTGCTTAATTTTTTGGAAAGGGATGTGTCTGGAACAGCCACTTGGCCCGGTGTGGTGGCAGTGGCTTAGATTCTCAGCACCTGATGGATCTAAAGAAAGTTTCCAAGTGTGCATCCAAAACCAAAATGGCCAAAAGAGCAGTCATTGTGGATGAAGTCTCTCACTTTCCTCTGTAAGCTTCCTGAGCTAAATCAAGTGAGAATAGGGATCATTTGGGTCAAATCATTTCTTCAAATCCCTGCAGAGGCTAGCCGATAGGGAATTGGGTTTTCTATGATACCAATTCACATAAAGAATCTATACCAGACAGTCATTAGTCCTCAAATTGGAGAAGCAGATCAGATATAGGGCAGGCCTATTTGATCACTCTTGGTTCACAGCAAGGGTGTCCAGGCCACCCTGACTTTAGGCAAATGAGGGACAAGGGTGCTTATTTTGAACAGTGTATTGGGCTGTGCCCTTCATGGAAACCTCCAGCCAGAGTTTATGATGAATGTCTATGTGGAAGAAGATGAGGAGCATGTGGGAGTGTTTTAGCTTTAATTGTGGTCATTTGTGTGGTGGTTGTAAGAGATGCCTGGGTCCACCTGGGCTTGAACTCTGGTGTGATTCTTCTTAGAGAATGCGTTATGGAACTGACTTCAGAGAAGTATTGCCATGAATTGTGTTGGGATTTTAGGAGGCCACACATGAGAGTCGCCCTTGGACACTGAGATCTAAGCCCAGAGTGGCTTTCCACAGAGCACTGGGAATCTCAGCCAGGATATCACATGAATTTATTCTGAAAGACTTGGAAGCCATAGTTGAGAGTCAAAACACACATGGACCTTACATTGTAGACCTCAATGGGGCTGGCTTCATGTGACCTTTTGGCCAGTCTTTGGGAACCCTTGCCTGTGAGAGTTCTCTAGATTATTCATTGAAATGTGCTTCCTCTAAATTTAATGGTTCCTTAATTAATTGAAACCCACAGTTTCTCCAACTTCATCTTTGAAAATGGCTAGATAAATACCATGAAATTTTTGAACTTCCCATGGCCACCTGCCACTGGAGAACCTTTGGATGTACAGTTGCTGATCCTGAGTGTACCAGACAGTGCCTTGATTGACTGGGTTTTATGAAAATGGTGTAGAACAGAGATGCCAGTATGTTGGGGCCTGCTGAGTAGTGGGCCAAAAGCTGTTGTGTGCAGGTGTGTGATAAAACATCTGTGGTCGGGACATGTGATTCTGCCATTGACATCCAAATGACTTGTGGCTGACATGTTACAGACAGGAATCACTTATATGTCTGAAACCTCTCCATAAAAGGCATTTTGTTATATGGAGACGTTTCAGGGCAATGTTCAGAATCAGGTTGCTATGGTCAAAGGGTCAAGCTATGTGGGATAGAAGCCTGGTTGGTGCATTCTCCTGCAGACCCTAACCCACCACACGTGACAGGACTCCCTCCAGCACTGTGTACCAGTTGAACTCATTGTATTTCATGAAGCAAATACCAAACTCCCAGTGCAGTAGAAAGAAACACCATGAAAATTGGAGGATGACCAAATGGCTTCACAATCCACATGCGGAGACACTTAGCTTTCAGTGGCCACAGTTTACCTACAGAGAGAAGTCAGCACTGCTGCCTCATGTTCTTTGAAAAAATTGAAACAATGTTTTCCAGGTCTCATAGATGTAGACCCAGCTTTGATGGTCTCATTTGAATGGAAGCTAAAGCTTCTGACAACAACATATATGTCGAGTGCGCATCGTCAAAGGCATTTTCTCAAGAAGTCTTTAGTTTGGCAGAGCTCCAGGTTTGTGTAGTGTTTACCTTTTAGACCAGGTCGCAAGAAAAGACCACTGACTCCAATTAAAATCAGATTAAAGCAAGCTTATTATTTCCACCACCCTGGCTGCCTCTCCCTCCCAAAACGTCGGGAACAGAAGAGCAGCCCAGCTTTATAGCCCAGAAAGTTACACAAAAGTGGGGTTAAAAATAACAGAATTCTGACAAGCATCACACTAATGGTAGTTTACATTTTTGTTTGCTGGCCCCAACATCAGAAGTTATGAGGACCATTAGAGCCTCAGAGAGTGTCGTCTGGCCAAGGAAGGCCAATATTTATGAGGTGTCAACAAAGTTTCAGAGAGGGCTGTTATCCGGTCAGATAGCCAGGCATGGGCAGGCATTCCAAGCAGGTTCAGATATTGCTGTAATTTATAGTTAAGCCAAAATTATCTTTTCACGGCTTTGTGGCAAGATGGCTCCCAATTTTAATAAAAGATAAGGTTGGGTCAATCATTCCCCCCTTTTCTAATGTGTTCCTTTCATATATTTGATTGGGTAGGAAGAGCACTGTGGGAATTTTAATCCCTCAGGTAATAGTCTCCCGATTTTTTGAACTCACCCAAAAACACGTCTCCCTGATTTTACCTGACTTAATTAATTACTTATATTGATATTCTATTTATTTTTGTCTCCATTGTTGTAAGAAGAGAGGCGTCACTCATTTAGACTTCTTCTGAGCTGAGAGAGGGTGACGTGAGGGGGCACCGCCTGAGGGACATTAGTCGCCTTTTAGAAGTCAGTTAGGTTTGAAGTCTGGATTGGGAAGAACAGGTAGTAAAGTCATCTGGGGATGGGTTCTTCTATGAGAGAAACAAAAAAACATGAGTACTTAATAAATGTTGCAGCAGCTGGAACATGTCACTGTATAGAAGTTTCCTCACCAGTCTTAAATATCCCCAGTTATCAGGACTGTCAACTTAATATTTAACTTTTAGTGTTGCATTTGTCCCTCCCCATAAGATTCAGTTTAATAATTTAATGTCATCTGATCTTGCAAAATACTTTTACTAGTATGACCTCTGTGTCTAATAGAGAAACCTTTAATTCTCTTACTCATTGCTGCATAATCATACTAACAAATACCAAGACTATGTGTTTAGGTTAAGAATATCTGTAGGCCTTAAACTAAAAACTTCTGCCTCTGGCAGATAATCTTGATAGCCTCTTTTTATAGTTATCAGGCATTCCTGTCTGAGAATCCTTCTTTGTAGCCTTTAGTCTTACTTATTTTGGGAGGCTAACATAAAGTGTATACCTTAAAATATTATTATTACTATTATTATATAAAATGCCCAGGAATGGCTGTAATTTGTTTTTAACTGTCTTTTCTAAGTGTTTAAGATGAAGCAGTCAAACTGACTTTTGTTTCTATCTATTGTGAACAGTCAGCTGAGCTTTTATGGGAGTCATTCCTGGGGAAACTTGAGAGCAGCTTCTCAGTTCTGCTAGTGCCATTTGCGCTAGGTGGGTCCAGGTCTTGTTTGACCATGTGGCTTCCCTCGGAAGCATCAGGGATGTCTCCCTTCTCTGATGACTCTCCTCTTCGTAGCAAATGCACTGATTGGCTTTCTGTTCTCCAGTGGTCTCATTAATCTCCCTGATCAGGAAGTTATGTGGTTCAGAGTTGCAAAGCTCTTTAGAGAAGTCCGCTGTTCCCTGGATACAGACTGACTCAGAGGGCAAGAGCCAAATATTGGTTTTCTTGTCCCTTTTCATATAACTTTAATTTTAAATCCTAATCTTAAACATCCATCAAATAAATTTAAACAGACTTATATTAAGAGTACTGGGCTTTAATGTCTATAATTTAAAATTATTTATGTTTTTATTATTTGGGATCTGTATTATTCTGTCTGTCTTGTAGGTGATGGCTAATTATCTTAAATTAACCAATGTTGTGTTCTTAAAGCAACACTTCTGTAAAACACTAACAGGGAATCTTTATATCACCCATAAGGAAATTACAAAATAAAATTAACAACAGTAAACAAACTTAGTTCGTGTAATAGCTACCCTAAAATTTTTGGCTGAGTTATACATTATATCCTCTGTTTGAGATGCTAGTAATGTTGACAGGAAAAAAAAACTTTTGAAAATATCTTTAAATGAAATAACATCTGACCTACTGCTTTCGTAGTCATTCTCACATAATAAGATGGGACACAGAGCCTTATCTCAGGTAAGGAAGGGCTCTTTATTAATCTTAAGTGTTTTAATTCTAAAGCTAATCTTTGTTTTTTAAATATCATTTTACAAAGTTTACATAAATTGTTTGAGGTCACATGAACATTAGCTAACACCATATGATATAGCATTTAAAACATGAATTAAAAAAAGGCTGAAAGTTTTTAACCTTTACATAGATTAGGCTCTCATTAACTTAAAATACATTTAAATTGTTCCCCAATATAAAAAGTAACATAAAAGTTTACATATCTTATTGACAACAGGTAAATAAATCCATATATATATATATATATATATATATATATATATATATATATATATTTTTTTTTTTTTTTTACCATACAACTTCAGAACACCAGCTTGATATAATGCTCTTTTAAAGTTTCTACCTTACAGACTTGTATACCTGGAAGATATGAGCACATTAATAGCATCACAATTGCATTGATTTTTCTACATTAACCAAGTTTAGCTTTTAAAGAAATGGCAGTACAGTGCTCTAAAATAACAGTTCTTATTTAATCAGTTGTTTAATTTTTATGGTTGCTTGCTCTAGAAAAATAAAACTTAATAACCACAATGTTATGGGTAAACTTATGTTTTTAGAAATTTTTGTCTCTTTAACACATGACTGATTTTTACAATCTCATACAGACTTTAGGACAAACTTATACAGACCTTAGTAAATCAATCAGATATCTAACAAAAGTACTCATGAATGAGTAATCCCATATCAAATTTACTTTACTTATTTATCAAAATATTAGACAAATGTATTGAACAGTGTACCATTTTTTGTTGAAGAAAAAGTCCTAGAACCAAGGCATATTAGACCTTTTGTCGGCATTAATATTTTATTAGATTTTTGAACACCTAGAAAAACTTGTAAGGTTAAATTTAAAGACTTTTATTTTTATCTGTTTATCCAATTTAAATTGTACCAATTAAATCACTTGAATTAAAGATCTTTGGATCCACGTTTTAAAATTTGTTTTTATGAGTGCTTTTTTTATGAGTGCTCCTTATATGTGTTAATTTGTATAACATATATATGATATAGGGATATATGTATATATAGACATACAACACATAACAAAAGTGTGCACACATAATAATAGTAAAGGCCTTGTAGCTTTTTGCAGTTGAAATCTCCATTGCAATGTTTTAAAAACTCCACTGTTGGTCAAAGATAGAGCTGATCAGAAAAACATTAACCTAGGTCTGTAGGATCAAATTCATGAGCTCAAAAAAAGAATACAGAATCTAAGGAAAAAAATAAGAGTCCTAGAAAAAATGACTGCCCAGTAATTAATAAATACCATACAATTTACCTTTTTTCCTGCCTTAGGCCTCAGATCAGTCTCCTACTGAGCTTGCAGGCTTCTTTCATTTGCATTTCAACAAAAGTCCTGGCTGAGGTCTGAAAGGAGCAGGGAAAAACTGCTATTCTGAGCAGACACCTCAGGCCTAAGGCATTTTAACCATAATTTTGAGGTTCGGATGTTGAAAATTATGATACAATTTTAAGATGAAATTCACAAAATTTTATATCTTTACATCTTGTTTTGTCAACAGATACCATACTATGATTTACTATCCTTGTCCAAATTAATTCACTGGTACACACTGTGATATTTTCTCAGTCTACCCAATTCAAAATTAGTGACAAATAAAACTGAATGTTTGGGAAGTTACTTTCCAACTTGAAGTAGAGTGCTTTAGTTTTCCATCCTAAGTATCTAAGTTATCTGGCATGAATTATCTGAAATCATAAAGTAAACAATTACATAAACCCGACTTTTAACTGCAAGATTGAGCAATGCTACAAAAACCCATCCAGATACCAGATTGTTACAATAAAACATCATCATTTAGACACACATTGAACTAATATCATTCCCAAGAAACAATTTATAATATCAGCACATTATTGCACATGTCTTAAAGGGCCAGAAACAAAGACACAAGACAGACAGAAAGGAGCTCCAGACTATGGCTGACAGACAGAAGCCTTAAAAACAGAGCAGATAAGAGAAAAATTTCCTACACCAGTGGCAGGATAGATGTCCTCACAAGGGGATCAGATGTTTTCACAGAGGGCAACCTGAAATGTAATATCAAGGGTTTCCATGGTGACTTTACTGCATTTAGTGTCCCATTTTTCTTTTTCTTTTTTTTAAGAAGACAGAGGTGGCATAATCCTTACAGTGCAGGGAACGAAGGAAGGAATTCCTTGAAGCAGCAGGGCTTTGGTAGATGCTGGGAGTCCCTCAGTCCCTCCTTTTACTTATGGGACTAGCTCCTCTGGTTTGGTTCCACCCCAATCTCGCTCCATCTCCTAACATTTCAGTAGTCAGCTCTCAAAAAGTTCCAGGGTCGGGGGGTTATCAAAATTTGTAACTTAAATTTCGGTTTCTGACCTTGAAGCGAATTAATACCTATTTAATAATGAGGACAGGGTTTGAGAAAAATAAAAAGGGAGGTTTGCTGCTTTGCTAACAAAGCAGAAACACAGGGGACTCTGCCCAAAGGTTGTGACTCTCTTGAACTGGAGCAACAAGGGGTTTTAAAGGAGTTTCCATTGTTAACCTGGGAGATACTCTGTTCCTTGGTGGCCAGCAGGCATTGCCCTCTGCAGTGGGTGAGTTCCAGGCTGCCAGCTAGGGGCTTTTCTCATCCTGCTTAACAAAGGGGGGTAAACTTCATCACAGTTTTTTAGAACACAGTCCAAAGGGTGTAAGGCTTACTTGCTTTATTACCCATTTTTACGTCCAATATCCTTAAGTTTTTACCACAGAAATCAAACAACAAAATGCACAAAAACAAACAAACAAAAAACATATAGAACACAAAACAAAACACAAAGAAACAGAAACCTGGTGAAGATACAGAAAAACTGAGGAGCAATGAAATGTCTTGCTGAAGCTCCGGGGTAGGAGCTCCTGCGTGCCCGGCTGCACCTTTCTACCCTTTCAGAGAAATTCCATACAGAACAGAACAGAGGACAGAACAATTCTTGTTACTGTCCTGGACAGGAGTACATGTGAGCCTCCCCAGGCCACCTCTCTGTAATCAGAAGACATCTCCCTTAACCAGATATCAGATGTTATAAAGGCACCACCTACCAATGGAGGCCTCCTCCACCAGGTGCTTGCTAATAGTTTTAGTGTGATGGTTCACTGCAGTGCTCCCTGGACCGAAGGCTCACTCCAAGGCTTTGGAACTTTTCTCTCCAGCCCTGAGCCCTGGAGGAAAGGCCAGCGTCAGAATTTCCAGCAGTCCGGTCTTGTGATCTGGTCACGTCATCTCGCTGGGGAACTCCAAAATGTTAGACCAGGATGCAAGAAAAGACCACTGACTCCAATTAAAATCAAATTAAGGCAAGCTTATTAGTTCAACCGGCTAGGCTGACTCTCCTTCTCAAAACGGCGGGAAAAAGACAGCATCCCCACCTTTCCTACACCCCAGCTTTATAGCCCAAAAAGTTACACAAAAAGGGAGTATCAGAAAACAGAACTTTGACAAGCATCACACTAACTGTAGTTAACATTTTTTATTTGCTGGCCCCAGCATCAGAAATTATGAGGACCATTAGAGCCTCAGAGAGGGTCGTTGTCTGGCCAGGGAAGGCCAATATTTATGAGGTGTCAGTAAGGTTTCAGAGAGGGCTGTGATCTGGTCAGTAAGACAGGCATGGGTGAGTTCAAGGCATGGGCAGGCATTCCAAGCAGGTTCAGAATTTGCAGTAATTTATAGTAAAGCAAAAATTATCTTTCCATGGCTTTAAGGCAAGATGGCTCCCAATATTAATGAAAGATCAGGTTGAGTGATCACCCCTGTCCCTTCCTTTTGGAAACTCCTCTACCACCTCCAAGGTTGTGAACTCCTGATCATTTTCCATTCCAGATAAGTATTCACAGAATTTCTAACTCTTATCCTCTAATTGTGTCTTACTTGGGGCAAAGGTAATGTCAAAGCATTGTTCTGGATGAGAGTGGGAAGATTATTGTATATCACATATTGGCATACACATTGGATTCATTTTCCAATTTTCCATTTGAAATACTGAATTCTTGACACTAACCCATACCCTACTAGACTCTGACTAATAATCCAAATATGATGGTGAAACATAACCCAAGCAGAATAGAAATACAAGCCGTTCAGAGGAGGCATGGTGTGTAGTTGGAATTGCCTTTTGCATTATATAGTATAGGAGCTATAAATCTAGTCAATTTTTTGTTGAAATAATTCTACATGTGTTTTTAAAGTTAACAAATATGGGAATCCTGTCTCCCTTTCTCTGTAGCACACGTATTTTTATATGCACATAGAGAATCCTACCTGGTATCACACGTACATACTTGTGAGGTGGCTGAATTGGCAGATACAAATTGTGAGAAGAGATCACTACTCCTAAACGCTGTTTGAACTGAAAATTCAACCTATGGGTGAGCTTCCTAGTTCAATAACATTATACATAAATCCATGTTCAGTAAAATGAATATTTTTGCATCTGTGGATTATATATATATATATATATCATGATGAATTTCGATTGGCATATACATGGCTACTTTTTTTTCTTTTTTTTGGTTGTTCAAAACGTTACAAAGCTCTTGACATATCATATTTCATACATTAGATTCAAGTGGGTTATGAACTCCCATTTTTACCCCAAATAAAGATTGCAGAATCACATTGGTTACATATCCACATTTTTACATAATG
The DNA here is from genome assembly GCF_048772815.1 of Callospermophilus lateralis. Taxonomy (NCBI): domain Eukaryota; kingdom Metazoa; phylum Chordata; class Mammalia; order Rodentia; family Sciuridae; genus Callospermophilus; species Callospermophilus lateralis. Next base: position 831,413 of record NW_027513077.1, read on the forward strand.
CCCTATTAGTTACTGTTGCATTCTGCTACCTTTCCTATACTCTATGATTCCCCTCTTTTCCCCTCCCATCTTCTCTCTCTACCCCATCTACTGTAATTATTTTTTCTCCTTGTTTATTTTCCCATTCCCTTCACAACCTGTTATATGTAATTTTGTATAACAATGAGGGTCTCCCTCCATTAACATGCGATTTCCCTTTTCTCTCCCTTTCCCTCCCACCTCATGTCTCTGTTAATGTAAATCTTTTCTTCCTGCTCTTCCTCCCTGCTCTGTTCTTAGTTGCTCTCATTATATCCAAGAAGACATTTGGTATTTGTTTTTTAGGGATTGGCTAGTTTCACTAAGCATAATCTGCTCTATTACCATCCATTTCCCTTAAAATTCCATGATTTTGTCATATTTTAGTGCTGCGTAATACTCCATGGTGTATAAATGCCACATTTTTGTTATCCATTCATCTATTGAAGGGCATCTAGGTTGGGCCCACAGTGCAGCAATTGTGAATTGTACTGCTAAGAACATTGATGTGGCAGTATCCCAGAGGTATACACTATTTTAAGGTCTTCAGGAAATAGTCCGAGAAGGGCAATAGCTGGGTCAAATTGTGGTTCCATTCCAAGCTTTCCCAGGAATCTCCATACTGCTTTCCAAATTGGCCACACCAGTTTGCGGGAACAGCTCTCCTCATAGGCCTGGTTTGGTCCATCTTCTCTACATTAAGAAGAGAGAGGCTTACTCAGACACAACCCTTCATGCTGAACAGGTTGTTTGCCATAGAAGATGACTTTTGGTCTTTCAGGTCTTTCATAGCTGCCTACATCTTCTCCAGGGATCAAATATGCATGGACCTTTGAGGTTCTCAGTAGGTGGCAGATCCCCTACATTGCTGTATTGCAAGACAAACCCTGTCCCTTCTCTTTTGTAAAGTTAGATTGAGGGAACAGTGTATGGTTAGGGTTAATAACATGTTCAATTTGGGTTCGGAATCATTCTGATGGATGAATAATGGTATTGGGAACCTGTGATATTTATAAAACTATAGAGGTGAAATATAAGTATGAAAACAGAAATCTAGGTAAGATTTGTAGCCCAGAAGGGAATGAGGCCCTTGATTGGGATACTTAGCTTTTAATTATATTCTGCACGGTTGTCTCAGATAAATTTATAATCAATGGCATAGGACCTTGTACCTTGGAAGATTGATTGTAGAAGAGAACATCCACTCAAATTGGGATAGTGGGTAGGATAAGGAAGAGAGTCGGTAGGTTTAGGAAGAAGAGTGAGTATAAAATTTGGATCAAATGTTCTTTAGCAATAGGGTTTCATTTATACAGTGAATGTAAATGTCAGCACATGCGAAGAGTCAGTCACAATGATGAACTGCGGAAAATATAGGAAAGAAGATATCAATAGAGACATTACAAAATCAGGCAATTGTAAATGAGTGATAGGTTTAGACATTTTCAACAGGATCGAGATTGAATACATAATTTTAGGAAGAAACAAATATGTAGTCACCAATAGAAATGACATTTGAAAGCATTAGGCAAACTGGAAATGGAAGTTTTTAGTAATCCATATTCAACTTCCATTTAGGATTTGGTACAATCATAAGTGTGACCTTTGCATTTTGTGCCCAGAAAATTATTGTGATAAAATATATATGTAGATCATGTGACATGAGTATTTTTTACACCATTTCTGTGAGCAATATTTGAAGACATATAAATTAGTATTGGGGGTACAAAGTGGTGTACCCTGTGTCTATGAATATAGAGACAATGCATGAATAGAACATACTGTAAATAAATAATATAACTGGTTACACTTTAAATAATGGATTGAATTGTTATCTGAAAATATATAAGAAATCATATATTGACATACAATCATTAATTCCAACCAGTTATATATCTAATTGTAATCTTAGGGTTATTTTTTATCATGAAGTGTGTGTGAGTTTTGCTTCAAAAGTGATTATGGATCGAAAATAATGTGTTTGGAAAGAAGTCTCATGAAATTACCAATCAAGAAATATGGAGGAATCCATGTGTTCTGAAGCAGGAAGTGATTGAAAGTGAAACAAATGCCTATAAATTTGCTAAATTGTGGATGAAATATATATCCTGTGATGTGCATAAACTGATGAAATAGTATGTACCAGTGTTGAATAAAAATGAACGTCAAAATACACATCATGTACCATAGGAATCTACTTGCATTGATGTTAAACTGGGTCAGTTACTGTACAAATATTAGGATTCGCGTGCATCATTCACCGAAGTTAGTTTTCTTTTTTTTTTTTAATTTTTATTTATGCTTGTTCAAAACATTACATAGTTCTTGATACATCATATTTGTCACTTTGATTCAAGTGGGTTATGAACTCCCATTTGTACCCCGTATACAGATTGCAGAATAACATCAGTTACACATGCATTGATTCACATATTGCCATACTAGTGTCTGTTGTATTCTGCTGCCTTACCTATCCTCTACTATCCCCCCTCCCCTCCCCTCTCCCACCATCTTCTCTCTCTACCCCCTCTACCTTAATAAATTTCTCCCCATGTATTATTTTTCCCTTTCTTCTCTCTTCCTCTTGTATGTAATTTTGTATAACCCTGAGGGTCTCCTTTCATTTCCATGCAATATCCCTTCTCTCTCCCTTTCCCTCCCACCTCTCATCCCTGTTTTAATGTTAATCTTCTTCTCATCCTCTTCATACCTATTCTGTTCTTAGTGAATCTCCATATATCAAAGAAGACATTTGGCATTTGTTTTTAAGGGATTGGGTAGCTTCATTTAGCATAATCTGCTCTAGCGCCATCCATTTCCCTGCAAATCTATGATTTTTTGTCATTTTTTAATGCAGAGCAATACTCCATTCTGTATAAATGCCACATTTTTTTTATCCATTCATCTATTGAAGGGCATATAGGTTGGTTTCACAGTCTTGCTATTGTGAATTGTGCTGCTATGTACATCGATGTAGCAGTGTCCCTGCAGCATGCTCTTTTTAGGTCTTTAGGGAATTGACCGAGAAGGGGAATAGCTGGGTCAAATGGTGGTTTCATTCCCAGCTTTCCAAGAAATCTCCATACTGCTTTCCAAATTGGATGCACCAATTTTCAGTCCCACCAGCAATGTACAAGTGTACCTGTTTCCCCACATTCTCACTAACACTTGTTGTTTGACTTCATAATGGCTGCCAATCTTACTGGAGTGAGATGGTATCTTAGGGTGGTTTTGATTCACCTTTCTCTGACTACTGGAGATGGTGAGCATTTTTTCATGTACTTGTTGATTATATGTCCTCCTCTGAGATGTCTGTTGAGGTCCTCGGCCCATTTGTTGATTGGGTTATTTGTTATCTTATTGTTTAATTTTTTGAGTTCTTTGTATACTCTGGATATTAGGGCTCTATCTGAAGTGTGAGGAGTAAAGATTTGTTCCCAGAATTTAGGCTCCCTATTTACCTCTCTTATTGTTTCTTTTGCTGAGAAACAACTTTTTACTTTGAGTAAGTCCCATGTGTTGATTCTAGTTATTAACTCTTGTGCTATGGATGTCCTATTGAGGAATTTGAAGCCCGACCCCACAGTATGTAGATCGTAGCCAACTTTTTCTTCTATCAGACACCATGTCTCTGATTTGATATCAAGGTCCTTGATCCATTTTGAGTGAACTTTTGTGCATGCAAGAGAAAGGGATTCAGTTTCATTTTGTTACATATGGATTTCCAGTTTTCCCAGAACCATTTGTTGAAGATGCTATCCTTCCTCCATTGATGCTTTTAGCTCCTTTATCAAATAGAAGATTGTTGTAGCATTGTGGATTAATCTCTGTGTCCTCCATTCTGTACCTTTGGTCCACCGGCCTGTTTTGGTACCAGTACCATGCTGTCATTGTTACTATTGCTCTGAAATTTAGTTTGAAATCTGGTATTGCTATACCGCCTGATTCACACTTCCTGGTTAGAATTGCTTTTGATATTCTGGATATTTTATTTTTCCAAATGAATTTCATGATTGCTTTCTCCATTTCTACAAGAAATGCCGTTAGGATTTTGATTGGCATTGCATTAAACCTATAGAGAACTTTTGGGAATATCACCATTTTGATGATGTTAGTTCTCCTTATCCATGAACAGTGTATATTTTTCCATCTTCTAAGATCTTATTCTACTTCTCTTTTTAGGGTTCTGTAGTTTGCATTGTATAAATCTTTCACCTCTTTTGTTAGGTTGATTCCCAAGGATTTTATTTTTATTTTTTGAGGATATTGTGAATGGAGTGTTTTTTTTTTCTCATTTCCGTTTCAGAAGTTTTGTCACTGATATACAGAAATGCCTTTGACTTATGAATGTTGATTTTATATCCTGCCACATTGCTGAAATCATTTCTTAGTTCTAGTAGTTTTTTTTTTTTTTTGTAGACCCTTTTGGGTCTTCTATATATAGAATTATGTCAGCTGCAAGTAGTGATAATTTAAGTTATTCTTTTCCTATTTTCATGCGTTTAATTTCTTTCATCTGTCTAATTGCTCTGGCCAGTGTTTCGAGAACTATATTGAATAGAAGTGGTGGTAGAGGACATCTCTGTCTTGTTCCAGATTTTAGAGGGAATGCTTCAATTTTTCTCCATTCAGAATAATGCTAGCCTGAGGCTTAACATAGATAGCTTTTACAATGTCGAGGTAAGTTCCTGTTATCTCTAATTTTTCTAATGTTTTGAACATAAAGGGATGCTAAGGGTCTATTGTTCTTATTTATTTTTCGCAGAACCAAGCTTTAGTTTTGTAATTTTTTCAATAGTTTCTTTTGTTTCAATTTTGTTGTTTTCCGCTCTGATTTTAGTTATTTCTTGCCTTCTGCTACATTTGCTGTTGTTTTGCTCTTCCTTTTCTAGGGCTTTGAGATGAAGTGTGAGCTCATTTATTTGTTGTTCTTTCCTATTTTTGAGGAATGACGTCAAGGTGGTGAATTTCCCTCTTAAAACTCCTTTCATTGTGTCCCATAGTTTCCGATATGTTGTGTCTGTATTTTCATTTATCTCGAAGAATTTTTTGATTTTCTCATTTATGTCTTCTGTAACACATTAATCATTCAGTAAAATGTTGTTCATTTTCAATGTGATGTAGGATTTTTCCTTCCTTCTTTTTCATTGGTTTCCAGTTTCATTCCATTATAATCAGGTAAAATTCATGGTATTATGTCCACCACTTTATATTTATTGAGGGTTGCTCTATGGCATAATATATGGTCTATTTTTGAGAAGGATCCATGTGCTGCTTAAAAAAAAAGTATATCCACTTGATGATGGTTGATATATTTTATATATGTCAGTTAAGTCTAGGTTATTGATTGTGATATTGAGTTCTATAGTTTCTTTATTCAACTTTTATTTGGAGGATCTGTCCAATGGTGAGAGAGGTGTGTTGAAGTCACCCATAATTATTGTGTTGTGGTCTATTTGATTCTTGAACTTGAGGAGAATTTGTTTTATGAACGTTGCAGCACCATTTAATGGTGCGTAAATATTGATAATTTTTATGTCTTGTTGGTGAATTGTTCCTTTTAACAGTATATAATTTCCTTCATTATCCCTTTTGATTAAATTAGTCATGAAGTCGATTTAATTCGATTTGAGGATGGCCACCCCTGCTTGCTTATGAGGACCGTGTGCATGGTATATTTTTTCCCAACCTTTCACCTTCAGCCTGTGTATGTCTTTTCCATTCAGATATGTCTCCTGGAGGCAACATATTGTTGGATTTGTTTTTTGAATCCAAGTTACAAGCCTATGTTGCTTTATTGGAGAGTTTAAGCCATTAGTGTTTAGAGCTACTATTGATATATGGTTTCTACTGCCATCCATGTTTGAATATTTATCGTTTTTTTAAATTTACTTTGTTTCTCCATGATTAGCTTTTCCCCCGCCCTCTGTCATTACTGAGGCACATCCCACTGATGGTTTTGGTTGTTGTTTTTCATTTCTTCCTTGTGTAGTGTTTTGCTCAAGACACTTTGCAATGGTGGTTTTCTTGCTGCAAATTCTTTTAGCTTTTCTTTATCATGAAAGATTTTCATTTCGTTGTCGTACCTGAAGCTGAATTTTGCTGGATACAGAATTCTTGTTTGGCATCCATTGTCTTTCAATGTTTGAAATACGTTGTTCCAGGATCCTCTCACTTTCAGTGTCTGTGATGAAAAATAGGTTGTTAACCATATTGGTTTACCCCTGAATGTAATCTTCCTCCTTTCTCTTGAAGCTTTTAATGTTTTCCCTTTGTTCTGTATATTGGATATCTTCATAACAATGTGTCTTGGCATTGGTCTACTGTGATTTTGTGTGCTCTGTGTCCTGTAAGCATCTTCAATTTGTATATCCGTTTCCTTTTTTATTTCTGGAAAATTTTCTGTAATTATTTCATTCAACAGGTTACTCATTCCCATCGTTTGAATCTCTGTACCTTCCTCTATCCAGATGACTCATAAGTTTGGTTTTTTTATGTTATCCCATATCTCTTGGATGTTTTTCTCGTGATTTTTTACCAGCCTTTCTGTGTTGACTAGACTCTTTTCAAGATGATATATTTTGTCTTCATTATGTGACATTCTGTCTTCTACTTCCTCCACTCTGTTAGTGATACTCTCAATTGAGTTTTTAATTTGGTTTATCGTTTTCTTCATTTCTAGAATTATTCTTTGAATTTTTATAATCTCTATCTCCTGATAAAGAAGATTAACTTCTTCTTTTATCTGTTTATGTAATTCATTTTCAATGTGTTCTTTCACTGTATTTATTCGCTCTCTCGTATCCTCTTTAAGGTTTCATTCCATCTGTCTAAGGTATTCCTTGAGTTTTTTATATGACCATTTTTCTGATGATTCTAGGTCCTCCTGAATATTTAGGTTATCCTTCATTGTTTGTACTTATTTTCTTTCTTGCTTTTTTATGCTGCTCATGTTACTTCTTGTTTGTTTGAGTGCTGAGTTACTGCTTATTCTTATAAATTTATTTGAAGCTTGGGAGGAAAGATATTAGAAGGGATGGGAAGAAGTCACTAAAGAGAATGAGAATAGGCAGGTAGAATTCAAGGATGAGGGAATAAGAAAATTGAAAAGAAATGAAAAGACAAAAGAAAAAAATAGAAAATAAAGAAAGAAATATTTTTTTAAAAATAATAATGATAATTAAAAATGAAAATTAAAATTTAAAATAATAATAATAATAGTAAAATTTAAAAAATAAAAACATTAAAATAAGTTAAAGAACAACAACAAAAAATGAAAATGAAAGAAAAAAAGTAAAAATAAAATAATAATAATAATAATAATAATACATGCAGTCATAGAGTTCAATTAACTTCTCTTCCAGTAGGTGGAGCTGTGCTCACTGGGCCAAGCTTCTCCTCTCAATAGGTGGGAACCAATCACTGTGCAGCAGCTCTTCCTCCCAGACTGGGCGGGTCTCCAATCCTGAGTGCCTAGGACCTTCTCTAGTGTTTCCTCAAGCCAGGCTCCGCTCAACTGTGACACTCACCACAATACTTGCTACACGTCAGGTCTCTGGTCCTGGTAGTCCTGTTTTCATCAACGCCTGCTACTCTCTCCCTGTTTGCCTCCCTCAGACCCTAAGTTTGTACAGCTTGGGGCTGGGAACCCCCAGCGAATTTGCTTGCTCTCTGGTATCCATGCCCACATTAGCTGGTGTAAGAGACCTCAGTTGTCAGCACTGGTGGGAGCGGTAGCCGGGAATTCCATGCCACGAGTCCCACAGCACACATGATTCCCTCGGTCTGGTCATCTTTCTCAAGGGAGACCTGGGAGGGCCCCTTAAAGGAGAGCTGGAAGGGGCCCTTAATGTTTCCCCGCTGTGTGGAGAGAGATGCATAGGGAATTACACACCTGTCGTACTGGTTTCAATGAAGTTATCTCCTCTGCCCATGACGTCAGTTCTCTTCCATGGTGGTATCCCATGCAAATGGTGACCGTTCATTCCTTTTGCCAGGTGACCAATGCAACGGATGGGTCCTGACTGTGTCTCCGAAGCCCCATTTCAATTCAGTGGCCTTTTACCTCTGTAAATTCAGAAGGGCCGACCAGTTATTTCAGAGGGAATGTTAGTTCTGAGACACAAGAAGCAGGCAAATCTGAGCTTCTATGCAGCTGATCCGGGCTCTGTGTGTTTTCTGAGGGGCCCAGACTGTTCGCACCAGATCCATGTCAGGTCAGCATTGCCTAGTGATTCTGAACAAACAGCATTTAGACAGTTTATGACTCCCTATGCCTGCGCAGCTTAAGAGGTCAGAGACTTGATTTCTCCATGTTCGCCACCATGTTGGATCTCCTATATTGCTACTTTTTAATGTCTGTGCGTGTGCGTGCATATATATATATATATATATATATATATATATATATATATATATATATATATATACTCTCCAGATTTTTCAAAATATGAAATATATGTGTCTTATTATACGCTCCCTAAATTCATTCATATTCATATATGTGGATTTATAACAAACTTTCCACAAGATTATACTCAGAAATAATCATCCACCTGAAATACATATTTCTTTCCTGGTACTGAAAAGTAACTTCATAGAATGGTGCATACAAACTCTAATATTTCTACAGATACTTACCCAGTGTAACATCAATGCAAGTAGATTCCTAGGGGACATGATGTGTATTTTGACGTTCATTTCTATTCAACACTGGTACATTACTATTTCTTCAGTTAATGCACATCATTGCATATAAATTTCATCCACAAGTTAGAAAACTTATAGGCATTTGTTTAATGATCAGTCACTTCCTGCTTCAGTACACATGTATTCCTCCATGTTTCTTGACTGGTCTTTTCATAAGACTTTTTCCAATCACAATATTTTCATTTTTCATTATCTCTTATGAAGCAAAACTCAAACACCCTTCATGATAAACCATAATCCTAAAATTACCATTAGATGTATAACTGGTTGGAATGAATGATTATATATCAATATAAGATTTCTTATATATTTTTAGATATCAATTCAATTCATTATTTAAAGTGGAACCAGTTAAATTATTTATTCACAGGATGGTCTATTCATGCATTATCTCTATATTCATAGACACAGGGTTCACCTCTGTGTACCCCTAACACTAATGTATATGTCTTCAAAATATTGCTCCCAGAAATGGTGGAAGAAATACTCATTTCACCTGATCCACATATATATTTTATCACAGTAAAATTCTGAACAAAAAATGTAAAGGTCACACTTATGATTGTACCGAAGTCTAAAAGGAAAGTGAACATGGATAACTAAAAACATCCATGTGAAGGTTGCCTAATGCTCTAAAATGTCAATCCTATTGGTGACAACATATTTGTTTCTTCCAATGATTATATATTCAAACTAAACCCTGTTGAAAATGTCTAATCCTATAACTCACTTTATACTTTGCCTGATTTCATAATGTCTCTATTGATACCTGCTTTCCTACTTATTTTCCCCAGTTCATCGTTGTGACTGACTCTTCACATGTGCTGAAATTTTCATTCATTCTCTAACAGAAACCCTATTGCTAAAGAACTTTTGGTCCAAATCCTATACTCACTCTTCTTCCTAAACCTACCGACTATCTTCCTAATCCTACCGACTATCCATTTTGACTGGATGTTCTCTTCTACATTAAATCTACCAAGGTACAAGGTCCTGTGCTTCAAATCATACCTAGATTTCTGTTTCCATACTGATATTTCACCTCTATATTCTTGTAATTATCGCACGTTCTCAATACCATTATTCATCGCCCAGAATGATTCCTAACCCAAATTGAACCTGTTATTAACCCTAAACATACACTGTTCCCTAAATCTCATTTTACAGAAGAGCAGCAACAGAGTTGTTCTTAAAATACAGGGAATTAGGGGACCTTCCACCTGCTGAAAACCTCAAAGGTCCATGCAGAAATGATACCTGGAGAAGTTGTAGGGAGGTATGAAAGACCTGAGAGAGCAAAAGTCCTATTCCAAGTCAAACAACCTGGTCAGGATAAAGGGATGTGTCCGAATCAGCATCTCTCTACTTATTTTAGAGAAGATGGACTAAACCAGACCTGTGTGGAGAGCTGTTCCCAGGTGTCTAAGGTTGATATACCATTCTACCTTGTGAAAGTGTTCCAGGAAGTAGGAGCAGCCTCCATCTCATGGGACCCTTGGAAGCAAGTATTAGGACAAAGTGGTTGCCAAGGCAGTGGCCTCATTCAGTTCCAAAGAAAGTGACATACCTCATTTCCTTGGTGATGGAACTCTCTGAACTTGCTATCCAAGAACCAAGTCACCGAGAGGCAATCCCAGTCCATGTCCCTGTGGGCTCACTTGATTGGATTTTCCAAGGACAGAGTCAGTCTTTCTTGGTACCTCCTGATGTGAGTATAGCCAAATACCAGGAGAGCTCTGAAGAGATACTTTTCCTGCGAAAGCAGGTAGTGGCTGGCCACTTTTTCCTGACAACTTCACAGAGTTGGTCAAGGAAACCAGATCTGATAGAGGACACGCCATTTTGGGGGAACATAATATAGCCCACCAGTCATAGTTAACTCCGGAGAGTCACAGACCTACTTGAGGGAAGGAGATGCATTTGTGAGTGTGGGTTTGTTGTTTTGTCTCATGTTCAGAGAATAGGTACGAAAGGCGGTTTGTTTGATTTGAAGTGAACTGTTTCTAGTAAGTCGTTTGACAAGATGAGTGTTTCTTTGTCTGTGTATCCCACTGTGTCCGCGGTTGTAGACATGAGAAAAGAGAATGCAACAATGGATGTGTCCTGTCTAGTAGAAAGCTTCCCATTATGCATCCTGCCTAATTTATGAATAGAGTGCAGCTTGCCTTATGGATGGGCAATACCTACTACCTTCCTAAGTCTCTGTTTTCTTCTGAATTCTGGCCACTCTCCAGAATAGGCTCATGGTTTTGTGTCCAAGATATGTAACAACTCCAAGGTCTGTGACATGGCCATGTACAGGATAGATGAAGGGAATGGCCAGCATCTCAGAAAACTCAGATATCAATGTGACCAGGAAAGTCTCAGTGGATATACCCTGCTTTTGGCCTTTTGCTTACCTATTGTTCTGTTGCCCTGAATATCAGGAAGGTCTTTGCCTCAGGCCACCCATTTGTGAAGCCTGAAGAAAACAGTTTTCAAATGGAAATGAATGGGCATCACTTGTGGCTCTTTCTTAATTGCTTTGGAAAGGGATGTGTCTGAATTAGCCTCTTGGCCTTGTATGTGGCTGTGACTTTGATTCTCAGCAGCTGATGGATCTAAATAATGATACCATGTGTGCATCCAAAACCATAATTGCCAAAAGATCAGTCATTGTGGATGAAGTCTCTCGTCTTCCTCTGTTAGGTTCCTGACTTCCATCAAGTGAGAATTGGTATTCCTTGGGTCAAATGAGTTCTTCAAATCACTGCAGAGGTGCTTAGGTTTTTGCATGACTCCAAATCACATAAAGAATCTATAATTGAAAGTCAGTAGGCCACAAATTGGAGAAACAGAGCAGTATTAACGGGAGGCTTATTTGATCACTCCTGGTTCACAGGAAGGGTGTCCAGGCCAACATGACTTTAGGCAAATGAGGGGCAAGGGAGTTTATTTGGACACTGTCTTTGGGTGAGCCATTCATGGAAACCTTCAGCCAGAGGTTACGATGAGTGACTATATGGAAGAAGATGAGGACCTTGTTTGAGTGTTTTGGTTTTAATTGTGGTCATTTGTGTGGTGGTTGTAAGAAATATCTTGGTCCACCTGGGCTTGAACTCTGGTTGGATTCCCCTTAGAGACTGCGTTCTGCGTTCTGAACCTGTTATTAACCCTAAACATACACTGTTCCCTAAATCTCATTTTACAGAAGAGCAGCAACAGAGTTGTTCTTAAAATACAGGGAATTAGGGGACCTTCCACCTGCTGAAAACCTCAAAGGTCCATGCAGAAATGATACCTGGAGAAGTTGTAGGGAGGTATGAAAGACCTGAGAGAGCAAAAGTCCTATTCCAAGTCAAACAACCTGGTCAGGATAAAGGGATGTGTCCGAATCAGCATCTCTCTACTTATTTTAGAGAAGATGGACTAAACCAGACCTGTGTGGAGAGCTGTTCCCAGGTGTCTAAGGTTGATATACCATTCTACCTTGTGAAAGTGTTCCAGGAAGTAGGAGCAGCCTCCATCTCATGGGACCCTTGGAAGGGTCCTTAGAGAAGTCTCCTTAGAGACTGCGTTCTGGAACTGAACTCAGAGAAGTATTGCCATGAATTGTGTTGGGATATTAGGAGGCCACGCATGAGAGTCGCCCTTGGAAACTGAGATCTAGGCCCAGGGTGGCTTTCCACAGAGCACTGAGAATCACAGCCAGGATAACACATGATTTTATTCTGAAAGACTTGGCAGCCATAGTTGAGTGTCAGAACACACATGGACCTCACATTGTAGACCTCAATTTACCTGGCTTCATGTGACCTTTTGGCCACTCTTTGGGAAGCCTTGCCTGAGAGAGTTCTCCAGAGCTTTCATTGAAAATGAGCTTCCTCATTATTTAATGGTTTCTGAATGAATTGAAACCAACAGTGCCTCCAACTTCATCCTTAACAATGGCTAGATGAATACCATGTAGTAATTAAAATTTCCATGACCAGGTGGCACTGGAGAACCTTTGAATGTCCTGTTGCTGATCATGAGTATACCAGAAAGTGCCTTGATTGACTGGATTTCATGAAAATGTTGTAGAAAAGAGATGCCAGTACGTTTGAGTTTGCTGAGTAGTGGGCCTAGAGCACTGGTGGGCAGGTGTGTGAAAAAACATCATTAGTAGGGCCATGAGGATCTACCATTGGATTCCAAATGGCTTGTGACTAACATGGTGCAGTCAGCATATCCTTATTTGTAAAGTCATCTTTTTATATGGAGAGGTTTCAGGGCAATATTCAGAATAAGGGTCATATGGACAAGGGGGCAATGGGGTAAGCTATGAGGGATAGAAGCCTGGTTGGTGCGTTCTCCTGCACACCCTGACCCACCACACGTGACAAAACTCCCTCCAGCACTGTGTCTCAGTTGGGCTCCTTGTATTTCATGAAGCAAATACTAAACTCTCAGTGCAGCAGAAAAAACACCACAAAGAGTGGAGGAGGACAAAATGGCTTCACAGTTCACATGGGGAGACATTTAGTCACCAGTGGTCACTGTTTACAAACAAAGAGAGGATTCAGGCCTCCTCCTTCATGTTAATTGGAAAATAAGAACCCATGTCCTTCAGGTCAAAGTGATGGAGACCCACCTTTGATGTTCTCACTACAAAAGAAGATAAAGCTCCTGAAAACAACCTAAATTTCAAGTGCTCAACCTCAGAGTGAGATTCTCAAAAAGTCCTTAGGCCAGAAGAGCTCCATGTTTGTGGAGTGTTTACCCTGTCCCTTACTTTTAGAAAGTCCTCTACCTCCACCAAAGATGTGAAATCTGGAGCATTTTCCATTCCAGATAGGTATTCACAGATTTTCTAACTCTTCTCCTATAATTGTGTCTTACTTGAGGCGAAAGTAATGTTAAAGCATTGTTCTGGATGAGAGTGGGAAGATTTTTGTGTAGCATATATTTGCATACACATTGGATTCAATTTCCTATTTTCTATTCGAAATACTGAATCCCTGACACTAACACATACCCTATCAGACTCTGAATACTATTTCTAATAGGATGGAGAAAAATAACCCAAACAGAATAGAAATACAAGCAGTTTAGAGGAGTCATGGTGTATATTTGGACTTGCCTTTTGCATGATACAGAGTAGGAGTTAAATCTAGTCAATTTTTTTGTTGAAATAGTTCTCCATGTGTTTTTAAAGTTAACAAATTGTGAATTCCTGTCTCCCTTTCTCTGTAGCCCATTCAGCACATATATTTTTATATGGATATATAGAATCATACCTGGTACCACACATACATTCTTGTGAGGTGGATGAGTTGGCAGATACAAATTGTGAGAAGAGATCACTCCTACTAAACCGTGTTGGAACTGAATATTAAACCAATGGGTGAGCTTCCATGTTCAGTAAAATGAATATTTTTGGATCTGTGGATGATATATATTTTATGATGAATTTTGATTGACATATATGTTGCTGTTTTTTTTTCTGTGTGTGTGTGTGTTTTGTGTCACTCACCTGTTCTGTAAAACAACTTCAGAGAGAGAGGTTAAAAATTCATGCAAAGCTCTGATGGAGGTATCTAATATCTTAGTTTTGGTCTATTGCTTCTTCTAATTGGGTCATTTGTTTTGTCCCATGGACGAGGGCAGTGGTTCCTGTGCCCACCCCTGCAGCAACTCCTATTCCGAATAGGATGGCTAAAGTGAGGGATATATGTTCCCAGTTGAAACGGGTTGTATGCCCCCCTATTTGATCTTCAAATGAAACTGCATCATGATAGAGCACTCTGGGAAACATCTGCACCATTACACAATTAATCACATCTGTTGACCATTTCATGAAAACATAAACAATGTTTAATTATATACAATTATGCTGTTGTAGGGATGGACAAGGCAAGGCACCTAAGATAGCAACGAAGAAAGCGAAACCGTCCTATTTGGTTGCAACCAGATTCAGAGGGCATTGCTTCTGTTGTAATCAATTATTCTCCTGAAACTCAAGTATAGGTAGTTTCAGAATTTTGTACCCAACATGTAAGGGAAGGGGCTCAGAAGTTCACAGTCTGCAGTAGTTCAAGAAAGCCATTGTTGTTTCTGTTTTTTCCTCGGTTCTGGGCAAGTTAACTTTTCAAGGACACCTGGGAGGGAAAGAGCTTTTTCCTACCTTTCTCATTTTTCGCCCCTGACAGCTGTTACCATGGAGCCCTGATGGTAACTTCTTTATCTTAGAAATATAGCCATCTCTGTAAAGCCCCAGCTCACGGCCAGAGGCCTTGTTCAAATATTTTGTGGAAAACAAGTAATGGGGTGTCTAGCATAGAAGTGTTTATTTTTTTAGCCAGTGGCCAAGTAGAACAAGGCAACACTAAAAGAGGAAGTTTATCTACATTGAACTCTTTTATAGGGACTCTTTTGCTGAAAATCCTAAAGTCAGCCATGGTGAAGACTTCTGTAGAAAGTCAGTTAAGAATTTTCTGTAGGCCTGGTACAGAAGGGGAAGACAGGGAAGGTGGGGCTGACAGCAGCTCCGAGGATATGAGAATAAGGAAGGAGAGATGTAAAAGAATAATGGGAAAGGGGTTTGGTATTTTCCTAGTAACAAAAACTTGAGCTGCAGAACAGGTAGAGCAGAGGGGAAGACAAGAGTGAGTATCCCAAAATGCATGTGAGGGACTTTAAATTTTTAGTAAACTGTTTTCAGTGATGACAAAGCAACTTTAAAGGCCATTTTCATTACACCTTTGATAGGAGTCTGAGGGCTCTCCTCTGCTAGTTTCAGCTTTGTGTTAGCTGGTAAGAGGACCTGGTGGGACCCGGTGCGGGCACGGACAGGAGAAGAGAGGAGTGAGTCGGTGGATGAGAACCTGAGTACCTGCTAACTCAGCAAGGGGGCGATGGTCTGAGAACCGGGAGAGGTTTGGGTTTTTGATCTAATAATTGGAGGGGAGAAATCAGGTTGCTGAGGTGAGAGTGACAGCAGAGACTCTGGAGCACAAGGCTGAAGGTGAGGATCTATTGGATAAGCATAGTTCAGGATATGAGTGAAGGATGGAAAAGGCCTGCCCATAGGGGAATCTCCTTTCACCCTTTTGAGCACTTGCAGAAGTTAAAAAGGTCACGCAGGGCTGGGGATGTGGCTCAATTGTAGCACGCTCGCTTGGCATGCGTGCGGCCCGGGTTTGATCCTCAGCACCACATACAAACAAAGATGTCGTGTCCGCCAAAAACTAAAAAATAAATATTAAAAATTCACTCTGTCTCTCCTTCTCTCGCCTCTCTCTTTTAAAAAAAATGGTCACGCAGAATTTGAGGATCTAGAGACCCCTCTGGGGGCCATCGGTTTTGGTTATCTAATTGGTAATATGCCAATGCTGTGTACTGAATTTGATGAGGAGTTTGTGTTCCATCAGGCAGCCCCTGTATGCTCACATCCCCATGACGTACAGAAAAAGTCGGCCAGGCATTCTGGAATTACTAAAAAGGACTGATGGATTTTTCCTTTCCCCAGGTCCATGATCCTCTTAGTTGTACAAGTCCGATATTTACTGCCATTAGCCCCTTGAACTAGAAACCTTTTATTTGATAGAGGGCCCAATGGGGCCTTAAGCGCTGAGTTTATTGCCCCTGTATCCCCTTCAAAGTTTACTGGGGTCTCCTCCACTTCAAAAGATACGCTGAGCTCAGGGAGGGGATCTGAGCCCCGACTTTCGTAGTCATGCAGAAGAGTCAGAATGGCTGGCTGGCGTGGCTGCCTCTTTCTAGGGCAATCTTGAACCCAGTGTCCTCTTTCTTTACAGTAGGCACATTGATCTGAGGTCAGGGGTGGCCTCTGGCGTGGGACCAGGTATCCCTTCCTGTCTCCCTGTTTCTTAATTTCTGGCCCTTTTGTTGTTGTGACAGGGACCTTAGTCAACTCCTTAGTCTGTCTTTTGTTTCTTTTATCCTCCTTTTGCTCCCTTCTCTTCCTCAGTTTCTCTCTTATAGTATACTTTCTCGGCTTCTCTGACTAAATCTCTCAAAGTCATATCTTGTAATCCATCTAAGCATTGTAACTTTCTTTAAATATCCAAGGCAGCATGCCCAATAAAGGCCATTGTGACAGATGCCTTTTGATCCTCTGCATGAGGATCGAAAGGAGTATATCTCCTATATGCCTCCGTAATTCTCTCTAGAAACATAGAGGAAGATTCATCAGGCCCGCAGGCGTGGTAGCCACGTCACCCCAAATGGAGTAGGAAAATAGCAGTGCCGCTGCCCGTGCCCGGATAAGGCCCAGTCACCAGCTGGTGCGGTAGTCACGTCACCCAAATTGTAGTAGGGGCCAAGCAGGCCTCCGCCCACGCCCGCAACAAAAGCAGACCTGTGACTGACCTGCGGAACAGGCACAGTGGCCTGCCACCATGGTAGACATGACACCCCAATTGGAGTAGTGGCAGAGCAGAGCTTTCTCCTGCGCCCAGTACAAGCACAACGGCCGACCGGCGTGGTAGTCACGTCAACCCAATTGGAGTAGGGGCAGAGCAGAGCCTTTGCCCGCACCCAGAACAGGCCAAGCGATCTGCCAGCATGGTAGTCACGACACCCCAATGGCAGTAGGGCCAGAGCAGAGCCACCACCCGCTCCCGCAAGGTAGGCAGACCTGCAACCGACAGGCGGAACAGGCCCAGCGGCCTGCAAGCGCGGCAGACACGTCAACCCATTTGGTTCTTTGAAAAAATAAAAAAAAATCGACAGAACATTAGCCATGCTAACGAAGACAAGAAGAGAGAGAACTCAAATTACTAGCATATGGGATGAAAAAGACAACATCATAACAGATATTTCAGATATACAGAAGATAATCCGAAATTATTTTGAATCTTTGTACTCTAATAAAATAGAAGACGGTGAAGGCATCGATAAATTTCTTAAGTCATATGATCTGCCCAGATTGAGTCAGGAGGATATAGACAACCTAAACAGACCAATATCAATTGAGGAAATAGAAAAAACCATCAAAACACTACCAGGTAAGAAAAGCCCAGGACCTGATGGGTATATAGCAGAGTTTTACAAAACATTTAAAGAGGAACTAATACCAATACTTTTCAAGTTATTTCAGGAAATTGAAAAAGAGGGAATTCTTCCAAATTCATTCTATGAGGTCAACATCACTCTGATTCCTACACCAGACAAAGACACTTCAAAGAAATAAAACTACAGACCAATATCTCTAATGAACCTAGAGGCAAAAATCCTCAATTAAATTCTGGCAAATCAGATACAAAAGCATATCAAAAAAATTGTGCACCGTGATCAAGTAGGATTCATCCGTGGGATGCAAGGCTGGTTCAATATACGGAAATCAATAAATGTTATTCATCACATCAATAGACTTAAAAATAAGAACCATATAATCATCTCGATAGATGCAGAAAAAGCATTCGACAAAGTACAGCATTCCTTTATGTTCAAAACTCTAGAAAAACTAGGGATAACAGGAACATACCTCAATATTGTAAAAGCAATCTATGCTAAGTCTCAGGCTAGCATCATTCTGAATGGAGAAAAATTGAAGGCATTCCCCCTAAAATATGGAACAAGACAGGGATGCCCTCTTTCACCACTTCTGTTCAACATAGTTCTCGAAACACTGGCCAGAGCAATTAGACAGACAAAAGAAATTAAAGGCATATAAATAGGAAAAGAAGAACTTATATTATCACTATTGCAGATGACATGATTCTATACCTAGCAGACCCAAATGGGTCTACAAAGAAACTAATAGAGCTAATAAATGAATTCAGCAAAGTGTCAGGATATAAAATCAACACTCATAAATCAAAGACATTCCTGAATATCAGTGACAAATCCTCTGAAACGGAAATGAGGACAACCACTCCATTCACAATATACTAAAAAAAAAAAATAATAATTGGGAATCAACCTAACAAAAGAGGTGCAAGTTTTATACAAGGAAAACTACAGAACCCTAAAGAGAAAAATAGAGGAAGATATTAGAAGATGTAAAAATGTACCCTGTTCATAGATAGACAGAACTAACATCATCAAAATGGCGATATTACCAAAAGTTCTCTATATGTGTAATGCAATGCAATTCAAAATCTCAACGGCAGTTCTTGTAGAAATAGAGAAAGCAATCATGAAATTCATATGGAAAAATAAAAGACCCAGAATAGCAAAAACAACACTAAGCAGGAAGTGAGAATCAGGCCGTATAGCGATACCAGACTTCAAACTATACTACAGAACAATAGTAAAAAAAATAGCATGGTACTGGTACCAAAACAGGTGGGTGGACCAATGGAAAAGAATAAAGGACACAGAAACCAATCCAAAAAAATACAACTATCTTATATTTGATGAAGGGGCTAAAAGCAAGCAATGCATGAATGATAGCATCTTCAACAAATGGTGCTGGGAAAACTGGAAATCCATATGTAACAAAAAGAAACTGAATCCCTTTCTCTTGCCATGCACAAAAGTTAAATCAAAATGGAACAAGGAGCTTGATATCAAATCAAGACATGGTGTTTGATAGAAGACAAAGTTGTCTATGATCTACATACTCTGGGGTCGCCTCCAAATTCCTCAATAGGACACCCATAGCACAAGCGTTTATAACTAGAATCAACACATGGGACTTACTCAAACTAAAAAGTTTTTTCTCAGCAGAAGAAACAGTAAGAGGGGTAAATAGGGAGCCTACATCCTTGGAACAAATCTTTCCTCCTCACACTTCAGATAGAGCACTAATATCCAGAGTATACAAAGAACTCAAAAAATTTGTCAATAAGATAACAAATAACCCAATCAACAAATGGGCCAAGAACCTGAACAGACACTTCTCAGAGGAGGACATACAATCAATCAACAAGTACATGAAAAAATGCTCACCATCTCCAGCAGTCAGAGAAATGTGAATCAAAACCACCCTAAGATACCACCTCACTCCAGTAAGTTTGGCAGCCATTATGAAGTCAAACAACAACAAGTGCTGGCGAGGATCTGGGGAAACAGGTACACTTGTACATTGCTGGTGGGACTGCAAATTGGTGCAGCCAAATGGGAAAGCAGTATGGAGATTTCTTGGAAAGCTGGGAACGGAACCACCATTTGACCCAGTTATTCCCCTTCTCGGTCTAAAACCTAAAGACCTAAAAAGAGCATGCTACAGGGACACTGCTACATCGATGTTCATAGCAGCACAATTCACAATAGCAAGACTGTGGAACCAACCTAGATGCCCTTCAATAGAAGAATGAATAAAAAAATGTGGCATTTATACACAATGGAGTATTACTGTGCATTAAAAAATGACAAAATCATAGAATTTGCAGGGACATGGATGGCATTAGAACAGATTATGCTAAGTGAAGCTAGCCAATCCCTAAAAAAACAAATGCCAAATGTCTTCTTTGATATAAGGAGAGTAACTAAGAACAGAGTAGGGACGAGGAGCATGAGAAGAAGATTAACATTAAACAGGGATGAGAGGTGGAAGGGAAAGGGAGAGAGAATGGAAACTGCATGGAAATGGAAGGAGAACCTCAGGGTTATACAAAATTACATACAAGAGGAAGTGAGGGGAAAGGGAAAAATACTACAAGGGGGAGAAATTTATTACTGTAGAGGGTGTAGAGAGAGAAGAGAGGAGGAGAGGGGACGGGAGGGGGGATAGTAGAGGATAGGAAAGGCAGCAGAATACAACAGACACTAGTATGGCAATATATGAATCAATGGATGTGTAAGTGATGTGATTCTGCAATCTGTAAACGGGGCAAAAATGGGAGTTCATAACCCACATAAATCAAAGTGTGAAATATTATTTATCAAGAACTATGTAATGTTTTGAGCAACCATATATAAAAATTAAAAAAAAAAAGATAACTAAATTCGGTGAATAATGCACGAGAATCCTAATATTTCTACAGTAACTGACCCAGTTTAAAATCAATGCCAGTAGATTCCTATGGGACATGATGTGTATTTTGACGTTCATTTTTATTCAACAATGGTACATTACTATTTCATGAGTTTATGCACATCATAGGATATATATTTCATGCACAAATTAGCAAATTTATAGGCATTTGATTCAATTTCAATCGCTTCCTGCTTTACAACATATGCATTCCTCCAGGTTTCCTGACTGGTCTATTCATGAGACTTCTTTCCAAACATATTATTTTCGATTTCCATAATCACTTTTGAAACAAAACTCACACACTGTTCATGATAAACCAAAACACTAATATTACCATTAGATGTATAATTGGTGGGAATGAATGATTGTATATCAATATAAGATTTCCTGTAATTTTTAAGATATCAGTTCAATCCATTATTTAAAGTTGGAGCAAGTTATATTATTTATTCACTGTATTGTCTATTCGTACTTTATCTCTAAATTCATAGACACAGGGTGCACCTCTTTGTAACCCCAATACTAATTTTACGTCTTGAATATATTGCTTCCAGAAATGGTGGAAGAAATACTCATATCACCTGATCTACATATACATTTTATCACAGTAGTATTCTGGACAAATAATGTAATGGTCACGGTTATGATTGCACGAAGGACTAAATGGAAAGTGAACATGGATTACTAAAAACATCTATGTCCAGGTTGCCTAATGCTCTCAAATGTCAATCCTATTGGTGACTACATATTTTTTTCTTCCTAATATTATGTATTCAAACTCAACCCTGTTGAAAATGTCTAATCCTATCACTCACTTTATACTTTGCCTGATTTCGTAATGTCTCTATTGATATCTGCTTTTCTACATTTTTTCCCAGCTCATCATAGTGACTGACTCTTCATATGTGCTGACTTTAACAATCACTCTGTAACCGAAACCCTATTGTTAAAGAACTTTTGTTCCAAATGCTATACTCACACTTCTTCCTAAATGTACTGTCTTCCTATTTCTATCAACTATCCCTTTTTGACTGGATGTTCTCTTCTACATTCAATCATTATAGTAAATGTCCGGCGAGCTTCACAGGAGGAAACCACCAACAGACTATCTCATGCAACAGCAAAGGGTTTATTTTGTGTCCAGCATGCTGGTGCTCAGAGCTCACTTGAATAGAGCAGATAGCCCTGAGAATAGCTTAAGTAGAGCTTATATACTTTACCTGGAGAGGGCAGGGAGGGAAGTTTATTGATGGATCGGGGTGAGTGGGCGATTTGCGTGCAACTGGGTGAGGGAGCACATTCTGCAGTTGGGCAGTTGGGGACAGCACATACTGGGAACAAGATTTGCAAGCATTTCTCAAGATTTCAACAGTGTTTTGTTAAGCATACAGAAAAACAGGAAGTGACAAGTACCTATTTTACTAACCTTTTATTCCCCACTTCTTCTTCTGGCTACTTTTAATCATAAAAATGATCATTGGGGGGGTGTCACATTCTATGTATACTAGTAGGGTATTACCATAAGTTTAACTCGTCCAATTTGAGCCTGGAGAAAAGAAATTACACGGTTGGGAAAACAGGGTTTAATAGTTAGCAATAACATGAGGATTACTATTGGACCGGCCAGGGTTGATAAAAACGTAGTTAACCAGGAAGACTGTGTGAACCAAGACTCAAACCACCTTTTTTGGGCCTCTCTGTCTCGTTGATGCTTTTCAAGGCATCTTTTTAATTTACTCTTAGATTTTATTACAAGTCCAGTATGCTCGGCATACAAACAACTTTCTTCTCTCAATGTAGCACAAAGCCCCCTTCTCTCATGACGAGAAGGTCCAACCCTCGAGTGGTCTGAAAAACAACTTCAGAGAGAGAGGTAAAAGATTCATGCAAAGCTCTGATGGAGGTTTCTAATATCTTAGTTTTGGTCTATTGCTGTCATTTGTTGGGTCATTTGTTGAGTCCCTTGGACAAAGGCAGTGGTTCCCGTGGCCACCAGTGCAGCAATTTCTATTCCTAATAGGATGGCTACATTGAGAGATATATATTTTCAGTGGAACCGGGTTGAATGCCCCCCCTATTTGATCTTCAAATGAATCTGCATCGTGATAGAGCACTCTGGGAAACATCTGCACGATTACACAATTAATCACATCTGTTGACCTTTTCATGAAAACATTAACAATGTTTAAGTATATAGAATCATGCTGTAGTAGGGAAGGACAAGGCAACGCACCTAAGATAGCACTGAAGACAGGGAAACAGTCCTATTTGGTTGCAACCAGATTCAGAGGGCATTGATTCTGTTGTAATCAACTAATCCTCTGAAACCCAAGTTTAGGTAGTTTCAGAATTTTGTACCCAACATGTAAGGGAAGGGGCTCAGAAGTTCACAGTCTGCAGAAGTTGAAAAAAGCAGTTTTTGTTTCTGTTTTTTCCTTGGTTCTGGGCAAGTTAACTTTTCAACGACACCTGGGAGGGAAAGAGCTTTTTCTTCCCTTTCTTATTTTCCCATTTCCAGCTGTTACTTCGGAGCCCAGTTGCTAACTTCGTTAACATAGAAATGTAGCCATCTCTGTGAAGCCCCACGTCAAGGCGAGAGGCCTTGTTCACATATTTTTGTGAAAAACTAGTAAGGGGGTGTCTGGATTAGGAGTGCTGATTTTTTTAGCCAGTGGCCAAGTAGAACAGGGCAACATGAAAATAGGAAGTTTAACTACATTGAACTTTTTTATAGGGACTCTTTTGCTGAAAGTCCTAAAGTCAGCCATGGTGAAGACTTCTGGAGAAGGTCAGTTAAAGACTTTTCTGTGGGCCTGGTATAGAGGGGAAAGACGGAGAAGGTGGGGCTGAGAGCAGCTCCGAGGATCTGAGAATGAGAAAAGAGAGATTTAAAAAAATAATGGGAAAGTGGTTTGGAATTTTCCTAGCAACAAATATTTGAGCAGTAGAACAGGTCAAGCAGAGGGGAAGATGGTAGTGAGTATCCCAAAACGCAGAGGGACTTTAAATTTGTAGTAAACTGTTTTCAGTGATGACAAAGCAACTTTAAAGGCCATTTTCATTACATCTTGGATAGAGGTCTGAGGGCTCTCCTCAGCTGGTTTGATCTTTGGGTTAGTTGGTAAGAGGACCTGGTGGGACCCAGTGCGGGCACTGTCAACAGAAGAGAGGAGTGAGTGGGTGGAGGGGTACCTCAGTACCTGCTACCTCAGCAAGGGGTCAATGGTCTGAGAACCAGCAGAGGTTTATTTTGATCTAATAATTGTAGTGGAGAAATCAGGTTGCTGAGGTGGGAGTGACAGCAGAGACTCTGGAACAGAAGCCTGAAGGTGAGGATCTATTGGATAAGCATAGTTCAGGATGTGAGCGAAGAAGGGAAAAGGCCTCCACATAGTGGAATCTCCTTTCACCCTTTTGAGCACTAGCAGATGTTAAAAAGGTCATGCAGGATTTGAGGATCTAGAATCCCCTCTGGTGGCCATCAGTTTTTGTTATCTAATTCGAAATATGGCCAATGCTGTCTACTGAATTTAATGCAGGGTTTGGGTTCCATCAGGCAGCCCCTGTACGCTAACATCCCCATGACTTACAGAAGAAGTCGGCTTTTCCCCCACACAGCCATGGCTGTTTTTGGCTTTGACAGTCGGCCGGGTAAACACAGTAATCTAGGCTAGCCAACCTGCATCTGGCTCGTGTGTCCCTACATCCATAATATTTGTTTCCATTATCTATGGTAATGAAGGGATTTAATGGAATTTTAGTGGGATCCTCTTCATCAGGGATATCCCATTAGGAAAGACCTATAGCCAGCTGACAAATGTCTGGGTGGAGAGATGGTCACCAGGTCCCTAAGTGGGCTGCATGCAAGATAGATTATACTTCTTTTCCAGTAGAATTTGTGATCAGCCATCGCTGCTGAACGGGCTGATGAGGGTTAGGACTACTTGTGGCCAAGGGGAGAGTCTATAGGCTTATCCACACGGTGAATATGCAATTTGAAAGTGTTACCAGTCTTTTCCAGTTTCCAGCCAGAGTGTGGACAGGGCGCAGGCTTGAGATGAGAGGCATGGATCCAGGAAGTGATTCCGTTTACCTTTACCACTATAGATGTTATAAGTAGCACCTGGTATGGTCCTTTCCAGTGGGGTTCCAGGGATGACACCTGATATCATCTTACGTAGATGAAGTCTCTTACTTGATATCGATGTGGAGTCCCCTCGTCCCCAGTTTGGTAGGGAGTGGCCAGCTGTTTCCACAGGTATCACTGAGATCTTTCAAGAGCTTTAAGTCTGTCAAACAAGGGGGTGTGAAAGGGATTGTTAGGTCTTAGAGTTGGGCTTTGGTCCGTTACTAGAAGAGAGGCACCCTAGATATTCACAGGGGGTGTGGTTACTCAAAGAAACAGAGGGCATATTTCTTGCACGAAACATTGTATAAGGCATGAGCATAGTCCAATCATTTATGCTGGTCTCTAAGCTTAATTTCGTTGAGGTCTCTTTAATGGTTCTATTTATTCTTTCTACCTGTCCTGAACTCTAGGGTCTGTAAGCACAATTAAACTTCCAATGAATCCCCAGGTTCCTGGCTAACCCCTGATTTACTTGGGCCATGAACGCCGGTGCATTATCAGACCGTATTACCTTTGGCAGGCCGTATCTTTGAAAATTGTCTTTCAGGATCTGCTTGACCACCATTAGCACTGTTTCTTTTTTTTTTCTTTTAGTGGGGAAGGCTTCAATCCATCCTAAAAATGTATCTACAAAGACTAGAAGATATTTATGTCCATACCTTGCTGGCTTAATTTCAGAAAAGTCAACTTCCCAGAATTGTCCTGGTCTGGTTCCTCGTAGGTGCTTTCCTCCAGGAAGCTTGGAAGGGTAAGAATTTACCAATTGATGGACTCGACAGGCTTTTTTTACCCATTCAGTTATTTCTTTTTGCTGTGAGTCAGTTAGTGGAAAACTCTGTTCTTGATACTTCAGAAATACCTGCAGTTTCTTTGAACCAAGGTGAGTGAGTTGATGTGCATTTTCTACTGACATATTTAGAGCTGTGACTATAGGAGTTTTTACTGAAGGATTCAGAAATTCCACTTGGGGGCCTTCAGGGTTAAAAGTTATTTTGGACCGGAACTTGGTGAGCAGATCTCTGCCCATCAATGGGGCTAGGAATTCTGGGATTACTAGGAAGGAGTGATGGATTTTTCCTTTCCCCAGTTCCATGATCCTCTTAGTTGTCCAAGCCCGATATTTACTGTCATTAGCCCCTTGAACTAGAGACCTTTTATTTGATAGAGGGCCCAATGTGACATTAGGGGTGAGTATATTGCCCCTGTATCCACTTCAAAGTTTACTGGGGTCCCCTCCACTTCAAAAGTTACCCTGAACTCGGGGAGGGGATCTGAGCCCCGACTTTCATACTCATCCTCCAGAGTCAGAATGGCTGACTGGCGTGGCTGTCCCTTTCTAGGGCACCCTTTGGCCCAGTGTCCTTTTTTTTTTACAGTTGGTACATTGATCTGAGGCCAGGGGTGGCCTCTGGCATGGGACCAGGTATCCCTTCCTGTCTCCCTGTTTCTTAATTTCTGGCCCTTTTGTTGTTGTGACCAGGACCTTAGTCAACGCCTTAGTCTGTCTTTTGTTTATTTTATCCTCACTTTGCTTCTTTCTCTTCCTCAGTTTCTCTCTTAAGGTATATTTTCTTGGCTTCTCTGACTAAATCTCTCAAAGTCATATCTTGTAATCCATCTAAGCATTGTGACTTTCTTTTAATATCCAGGGCAGCTTGCCCAATAAAGGCCATCATGACAGATGCCTTTTGATCCTCTGCCTGTGGATCGAAAGGAGTATATCTCCTACATGCCTCCATAATTCTCTCTAGAAACATAGAGGGAGATTCATCAGGCCTTTGAATAATCTCTATTACCTTGGCCAAATTAGTTGGTCGCCTAGTGGCCACTTGGAGGCCCACTATTAGAACCTGGCGATAAGTGGACAGATGCTTTCTAACTTCAATGTTGTTGGTGTCCCAGTTGGGTTGTTTCAAGGGAAAACCAGCTTTGATTAAGTTGGGAAGATGTGTCCGTCTCCAATCTGGTCGGAGGACATTTTTTTATAGCTTCCAGGAAGATTCTCTTTTGTTCCTCTGTCGTGAAGAGAGTCCCTAGGAATTGTTGACAGTCATCCCAAGTAGGCAGGTGTGAAAACATCAATGACTCAACCAGACCTGTGAGCCCGATGGGGTCCTCGGAAAAAGGGGGATTGTTATTTTTCCAGTTATATAGGTCGGAAGAGGAGAAAGGCCAATATTTGTAGGCTTGCATTTTCCCCCCATGGCCTTCGTCAATCAATGGTCCAAAGGGACATAGGGGGAGCATCACAGGAGGTCCAGGGTTTTCAATCATTCGCCACCATCAAGTTCCCTTAGCTGGGCTAGCTTCCTCCTGCGGAGGAGGGGCTGTGTGTGCTGCGGGGGAGTTATCTGGAGGGCGCTGGGCCAGCTTAGATTCCTCCAATGGTAGAGAGGCTGAGTCAGCTGCAGGAGAATCACTTAGAGGGTGTTGGTTGTTGGGGGACGAGGGCAGGGTATAATACGGGGGAAGAGAGTCCAGTAGAGTCAAATCTTGTGACTCAGGGATTACAAAGGGTGGAGGAGGAGGAGGGGCAGAGGGTTTGAGAGATCATGGGGGAAGGAGTAGGAGCAGGGGAAGGGACAAAGAAAGGCTTCACCCATTGAGGAGGAGATTTGCAGAGGTCCTGCAAAGTTAAGATATATGGCTGTTGATCCGGATGGCTATGTGTGCCTGGGTGAAAGACAATATCTCTGACTTCTTAAATTAGTGGGAAATAGAAAGATCCTTCTAGGGGCCATCCAAATTCAAAGGTGGGCCATTCTGAGGCACAGAGATTCCGAAAGGTCCAACGTTTTACTAAAAAAGAAAGATTCTGAGCCCTTAAGCGGACTTTGGTCCAGTGATCAAGGGTCAGGGACAGGGGCATTGAAGTGCTGTGTCCCATAATGAAAGATACACAAAGAGTGAATGCAAGACACACGACACAGACAAGACAAGACAATAAAGACATTCAATGGACATCCAAAACTGAGACCAGGACTGAGTAGCCAGCAAAACCCAATGGCCTGGCAATTCCGAATCTGATACAAAATATTACTGAGTCGAGGAGACTATTGTTCCTCGATTTCCCGAGTCTTTGGGAAGTCCCCCAGGGACATGGCCTGCGGCTCTGTGACACGTCTGTCAGCCACCATCGGAGAGAACTCACGCTTAACACTGAAACAAGAAAGAGGGGCCTTACTTAACCCGAGAGGAACCCGTTAGGGTCTTTTGTCCGCCGCTGCCAAAACTCGGTGGAATCTCCATATGTAAAAGTCGGGCGAGCATGGAAGGAAGAGACCACTAACAGACTGTCTTATCCAACAGCAAAGGGTTTATTCTGGGTCCAGCATGCTGGGGCTCGGAGCTCACTTGAATAGATCAGAGAGCCCTGAGAACAGTTTAAGCAGAACATATATATTTTCCTTGGAGAGGGCAGGGAGGGAAGTTTACTGATGGTTCAGGGCGAGTGGTCGGTTTGCGTGCAACCGGGTGAGGGAGTACATTCTACACTTTGGCACTTGGGGACAGCACATTCTGGGAACAAGATTAGCAAACAGTTCTCAAGATTTTAACAGTGTTTTGTTAAGCATACAGAAAAACAGGAAGTGATAAGTACCTATTTTATTAACCTTTCACTACCGACTATCCTTTTTGACTGAATGTTCTCTTCTACATTCTATGATCCAAAGTACAAGGTCTTATGCCATTGTATATCAATTTATTCAAAGCTAAGTATCCCAATCAAGGGCCCAGTGCCCTTCTGGGCTTCAAATGTTACTTAGATTTCTGTTTTTATACATATATTTCACCTATATATTTTTATACATATTGCAGGTTCCCAATACCTTTATTTATTCAGCATAATGATTCCTAACCCAAATCAAACATGTTATTAACCCTAACCATACATGGTTCCCTCAATCTAACTTTACAGAAGAGCAGGGACAGAGTTGGTCTTACAATACAGGAATATAGGGAATCTTCCACCTGCTGATAACCTCAAAGGTCCATGCAGATATAATCTCTGGAGAAGATGTAGGCAACTCTGAAAGACCTGAGAGTGCAAAAGTCATCTTCCATGGAAAACAACCTGGTCAGGGTGAAGTGTTCTGTCTGAATCAGCCTCTCCATTCTTAATGTAGAGAAGATGGACCAAATGAGACCTGTGTGGAGAGCTGCTCCTGGGTGCCTATGGGTGATATACCATTCTAACTTGTGAAAGTGTCACAGGAAGCAGGGGCAGCCTCCATCTCATGGGAAGCTTGGAAGCAACTCTTAGGACAGATTGGTTGCCAAGGCAGTGAACTCATTCAGTTTCTGACGGAAGTGACCTCACCTCACTTCCTTGGTGATGGAACTCTGTGAACTTGCGATCCAGGAAGCCAGTCAAACATTGACAGTCCCAGTCCCAGTCTCAGTGGTTATACTTTTTGAATTTCCCAACGACAGAGTCAGTCTTTCTTGGTACCTACTAAGGTTAGGATTGCCAAATGGCAGGAAAACTCTGAAGAGGGGCCTTTCCTGAAAAAACAGAGGTGGCTCACCGCTGACTCCTGACAACTTCAGAGAGTTGGCAAAGGACACAAAATCTGAGACAGGACAGGCCATTTCGGGGGAACGTAGAATGGCCCACAGTCAGAGGACACTCCAAATAGTCACAACCTACTTGGAGGAAAGAGGTGCCTTTGTGGGTGTGGGTGTGGGTTTATGGTTTTGGCTCATGTTCTGAGAAGAGGTAGGAAATGAGGTTTGTTTAGTTTGGGGTGAATTGTTTCTAGTAAGTCATTTGACAATGCGAGTGTTTCTGTGTCGCTGTATCCCGCTGTGTCCGTTATTGTAGATATTAGAAAAGAGAAAGCATCAATGGATGTGTCCTGTCTTTTAGAAAGCTTACCAGCATTCATGCTGCCCAATTTATAAATGGAATGTGGCTTGCCATAATGATGGGCAACACCTACGATCTTCCTTAGTTCCTGTTTTCTTCCTGAAATCTGGCCACTCTCCATAATGGGCTCATGGTTTTGTATCCAAGATATGTACCACCTCCATGCTCTGTGACATGGCCATGTACTGAATAACTGAAGTGAATTGCGAGCATCTCAGAAAACTCACATACCTGTTTAACCTGTAAAGTCTCATTGGAGAAACCCTGCTTTGGGCCTTTTGCTTACCTATTGTTCTGTTTCCCTGAATGTCAGGAAGGTCTTTGCCTCAGGACAACGCTTTGCGAAGTCTAAAGAAAACCTTTTACAAATAAAAAAGAATGGGCATCAGCTGTGGCTCTTTGCTTAATTGCTTTGCAAAGAGATGTGTATGAATCAGCGTCTTGGCCCTGTGTTAGGCTGTAGCTTAGATTCTCAGCAACTGATTGATCTAAAGAAAGATCCCATGTGTGCATCCAAAACCAAAATAGCAAAAGAGCAGTCATTGTGGATGAAGTCTTTCGCCTTCCTCTGTAAGGTTTCTGACATCAATCAAGTGAGAATAGGGATCCTTTAGGTCAAATGAGTTCTTCAGTTCCCTGCAGAGGCTAGCCCATAGGTGGTTGGGTTTTCTCATGACTCCAATTCATATAAAGAATTTATACCCCACAGTCAGTAGTTCTCAAATTTGAGAAGTGGATCAGTATTAACGGCAGGCCTATTTGATCACTCCTGGTTCACAGGAAGGGTGTCCAGGTCACGCAGAATTTAGGTAAATGAGGGGCAAGAAAGCATATTTTGGACACTCTCTTGGGCTGCATTCCTTATGAAAATCTCCAGTCAGAGGTTATGATGAGTGTCTATATGGAAGAAGATGAGGGCCATGTGGGAGTGTTTTGGATTTAATTGTGGTTATTTTTGTGGCAGTTGGAAGGGATGACTGAGTCCACCTGGGTTTGAACTCTGGTGTGATTCCCCTTAGAGGCTGAGTACAGGAACTGAACTTAGAGAAGTATTGCCATGAATTGTGTTGGGATTTTAGAAGACCAAGCATGAGAGTCACCCTTGGAAACTGAGATCTAGGCCCAGGGTGGCTTTCCAGAGACCACTGGGAATCTCAGGCTTGATATCACATGATTTTATTCTTAACGACTTGGCAGTCTTAGTTGAGAGTCAAAACACACATGGACGTTACATTGTAGACCTCAATGGGCCTGGATTTATGTGACACTTTGGCCAATCTTTGGGAAACCTTGCCAGTGAGAGTTCTCCAGAACTTCATTTGAAATGAACTTCCACAACATTTAACGGTCCCTGAATGAATTGAAACCCACATGCTGCCAACTTCATCCTTGAAAAATTGCTAGATAAATACCATGAAATTTTTGAAATTCCCATGACCAGATGGCACTGGAGAAACTTTGGTTGTCCTGTTGCTGAACATGATTATTCAGGACAGTGACTTGATTGACTGAGTTTCATGAAAATGGTGTATAACAGAGATTCCAGGAAGTTGGACCCTGCAGAGTAGTGGGCCTAGTGCAGTGAAGGGCAGGTGTGTGATAAAAAAATATCTGTGGTGGGGCCATGTGGATCTGCCATTGTCTTCCAATTGGCTTGTGACTGACATGGTGCAGCCAGCAGACGCTTCTATGTAAAGGTATCTTTTTATATGGACAGGTTTCAGGCCAATGTTCAGAATCCGGTTGCTATGGTCAAGGAGGCAAGCTATGTGGAAGAGAAGCCTGGTTGGTACATTCTTCTGCAGGCCCTGACCCACCACAGGTGACAGAACTCCCTCCAGCACTGTGTCCCAGGTGAATTCCTTGTATTTCTTGAAGCAAATACGAAACTCCCAGTGCAGCAGCAAGAAACACCAGGAAAACTGGAGGATGACCAAATGGCTTCAGAGTCCACAAGAGTAGACAATTAGTCCCCAGTGGCCACAGTTTACCTACAAACAGAAAATTAAAGACAGCTTCCTCATGTTTATTGGAAAATAAGAAATCATGTATTCCAGGTCACATAGAAGCATACCCAGATTTGATTGTCTCACTACAAAGGAAGCTAAATCTCCTAACTACAACACATATTTCAAGTGCCCAACCTCAGAGGCAGTTCCTCAAGAAGTCTTTAGTCCAGCAGAGCTCCATGTTTGTGGAGTGTTTACCCTGTCCCTTACTTTTGGAATCTCCTCTACCACCTCCAAGTTTGTGAACTCGTGAGCATATTTGATTCCAGATATGTATTCACAGATTTTCTAACTATTCTCCTCTAATTGTGTCTAACTTGGGGCCAAGGTAATCTCAAGGCATTGTTATGCATGAGAGTGGGAAGATACTTTTGTAGCATATATTTGCATAAACATTGCAATCATTTTCCAAATGATTCCAAATCCCTGACACAAACCCATGCCAACTAGACTCTGACTACTAATTCTAATATGATGGAGAAAATTAACCCAAACAGAATAGAAATACAAGCAGTTCAGAGGACGAATGGTGTATCATTGGAATTGCCTTTTGCTTTATATAGGGTAGGAGTTATAAATCTAGTCAATTTTTTGTTGAAATGGTTCTCCATGTGTTTTTCAAGTTAACAAATATGTGAATTCCTGTCTACCTTTCTCTGTATCCTATTCAGTGCATGTGTTTTTATATGCACATATAGAATCCTACCTGGTACCACACGTACATTCTTGTGAGGTGGCTCACTTGGCAGACACAAATTGTGAAAAGAGATCACTCCTACTAAACGCTGTTGAAACTGAAAATTCAAACTATTGATGAGCTTCCTAGTACAATAAAATTATACATGAATCCATGTTCAGTAAAACGAATTTATCTGGATCTGTGGATGACATATATTTCGTGGTGAATTTCAATTGGCTTATATTGCTACTTTTTAATGTCTGTTTGTGTGCGTGCCTGTGTGTGTGTGTGTGTGTGTGTGTGTGTGTGTGTTTATATATATATATATACACACACACTCTACAGATTTTTCAAAATATGAAATATATGTGTCTTATTATACACTCCGTAAATTCATTCATATTCATGTATGTGGATTAATAATCAACTTTTCACAAGATTATTCTGAGAAATATTCATCCACCTGAACTACATATTTGATTCCTAGTACTGAAAACTAACAGCAAATGGTGCATACAAATCCTAATATCTCTGCAGTAACTGACACAGTTTTATATCAATGCAAGTAGATTCCTATGGGACGTGAGGTGTATTTTGTCTTTCATTTTTATTCAATACTGGTACATTACTTTTTCTTCAGTTAATGCACATGGTAGGATATATATTTAATCCACTAGTTCAGAAATTTATAGGCATTTTGTCTTACTTTCCATCACTTCCTAATTCAGAAAACATGTTTTCCACAGGGTTTCTTGACTGGTCTTTTCATGAGACTTCTTTCACAAAATGCAAAGGTCACACTTATGTTTGTACCGAAGTCTAAATGGAAAGTGAGTATGGATTACTAAAAACATCTATGTCCAGGTTGCCTAATGCTATCAAATGTCAATCCTATTGGTGACTACATATTTGTTTCTTCCTAAGATTATATGTTCAACCTCAACACTGTTGAAAATGCCTGATCCTATCACTTACTTTATACTTTGCCTGATTTCCTAATGTCTCTATTGATATATGGTTTCCTACATATTTTCCAGAGTTCATCAATGTGACTGGCTCTTCACATGTACTGATATTTACATTCATTCTCTACCCGAAACCCTACTGTTAAAGAACGTTTGGTTCAAATCCTATACTCACTCTGCTTTCTAAACCAACTGAATATCTTCCTAATCCTACTGACTATCCTTTTGACTGGATGTTCTTTTCGACATTCAATCATCCAAGGTACAAGGTCCTATGCCATTGTATATCAATTTATCTGAGACATCTGTGCAGAATATAATTCAAAGCTGAGTATCCCAATCAAGGGCCCAATGCACTTCTGGGTTTCAAATCTTACCTAGATTTCTGTGTTCATACTTATATTTCACCTATATATTCTTGTAAATATCGCAGGTTACCAAAACCATTATTCATCACACAGAATGATTCCTAACCCAAATCAAACCTGTTATTAACCCTAAGCATACACTGTTCCATCAATCTATCTTTACAATAGAGCAGGGACAGAGTTGGTCTTACAATACAGGAATTTAGGGTATCTTCCACCTGCTGAAACCTCAAAGGTCCATGCAGAAATGATCCCTGGAGAAGACTTAGGCAGCTATGAAGGACCTGAGAGCGCAAAATCATCTTCCATGGCAAAAAAACCGGTCAGGATGAAGTATTGTGTCTGAATCAGTCGCTCTGTTCTTAATGTAGAGAAGATGGACAAAACCAGGCCTGTGTGGAGAGCTGTTCCATGGTGCCTGTGGTTGATATACCATTCTAACTTATGACTGAGTCAGAGAAAGTAGGGGCAGCCTCCATCTCATGGGACCTTTGTAAACAACTGTTAGGACAAAGTGGTTGCCAAGGTATTGACCTCATTCAATTCCTGAAGGAAGTGACCTACCTCACTTCCTTGGTGATACAACTCTCTGAACTTGGGATCCAGGAAGCCAGGCACACAGAGCCAGTGCCAGTCCCATTCCCAGTGGCACACTTGTTTGAATTTTCCAAGGACAGAGTCAGTCTTTCTTGGTACCTCCTGATGTGAGGATGACCAAATGCCAGGAGAACTCTGAAGAGGGGCCTTTCCTGAGAAAGCAGGTAGTCGCTCATTGCTGGCTCCTGACAACTTAACAGAGTTGGCAAAAGGGACCTGATCTGATACAGGACAGGCCATTTGGGGGGAACATAGTATGGTCCACCAGTCAGAGGACACTCCGGATAGTCACAGACCTAGTTGTGGGAATGAGGTGCCTTAGTGGGTGTGGGTGTGAGTTCGTGCTTTTGTCTCATGTTCTGAGAATAGGTAGCAAAGGTGGTTTGTTTGGTTTGGAGTCAACTGTTTCTAGTAAGTCGTTTGAGAAGGCGAGTTTTTCTATGTCTGTGTATCCACTGTGTCCGTGGTTGTAGTTATTAGAAAAGCCAATACATCAGTGGAGGTGTCCTGACTAGTAGGAAGCTTCCAGGCATTTATTCTGCCCTTTTTATGAATGGACTGCAGCTTGCCTTATGGATAGACAACACCTACTATCTTCCCAAGTTCCTGTTCACCTCCTGATTTCTGGCCTCTCTCCAGAATAGGCTCATGGTTTTGTGTCCAAGATATGTACCACCTCCAAACTCTGTGACATAGCCATATACTGGATAGCTGAATGGAATGGGAACATCTCAGAAACCTCAGAGATCAGTGTAACCAGAAAAGTCTCAGTGGAGAAACCCTGCTTTGGGCAATTTGCTTACCTATGGTTCCCTTGCCCTGAATGTTAGGAATGTCTTTGCCTCAGGCCACCCGTTTGTGGAGCCTGAAGAAAACAGTTTTCAAATTGAAATGAATGGGCATCACCTGTGGCTCTTTGCTTAATTACTTTGGAAAGGGATGTGTCTGAATCAGCCTCTTGGCCCTGTGTGAGGTTGTGGCTTTGATTCTCATAACCTGATAGATCTAAAGAAAAATCCCATGTGTGCATCCAAAACCAAAATTGCCAAAAGAGCAGTCATTGCTGA
Source organism: Callospermophilus lateralis (assembly GCF_048772815.1). Classification (NCBI taxonomy): domain Eukaryota; kingdom Metazoa; phylum Chordata; class Mammalia; order Rodentia; family Sciuridae; genus Callospermophilus; species Callospermophilus lateralis. Next base: position 866,732 of record NW_027513077.1, read on the forward strand.
TGAAGTCTTTCACCTCCCTCTGTAAGTTTTTTGACCTCTATCAAGTGAGAATAGGAAAGATACACCAAGTCAATTGATGGCTCCTATTGGAAAAATTCTATCACTGATGACAGCATCAGCATAAGTACCCCAACACTACGACAATTCGCTGCAGCAGCAGATAGTTCACAATGCATACAAGTGAGTTCACAATGCATACAAGTGATACATAATCCAGGCAAGTTCTGCAAGCAGTTCAGTGATGGCTATTGCAGAATCTGTAGATTGGTTTTATCTTTGTCTTCACTGGCACTGGGATGAAAATAGGAATTCTGGCAGTAATGGCTAAAGAAAAAAATTATGTAACATTCCTGAGGGCACTAAAAGAAAACAATTTTCTTAACAATTTACATTATCTTGAAGAGAATAATTAAATATAATGAAAAGGAAAAGTGAAAGTAAACAAGCACGTCTGTTAACCTCCTATTTTTTCACATATTAAGACAATCCTGAACAGTTGTTTTCCCAATTTAAATTAAACAATTTAATTCACGTGAATAAAAAATGGATATATTATTTCATTAGCACTCATCATATGTGATATATGGACATATGCACATTCAAATATATAACACAAAACACAAGTGCACACACATAATAAATACATACAACACATAATATAATAGTAAAGGCCTTATAACTTTTTACATGTGAAATCATCATTGCAATGTTTAAAAACTCTATAGTCAAAAAATAGAACTGATAAGCAAAACATTATCCAAGGTCTGTATGAGCTCAAAAAAGACAAAAGAGAACTTCATGATGTGGGAAAGGGCAATAATAAAATAGATATTGAAAAAAGCATCCCTGTTCTGTCGCAGATGTAAGGATAGCCAAACTGGAGTTTTCGATATCAGCTGTTATGGATTTGAGCCAAATCATCTTATTTTGGTCTATTGAAAGCGCTTCAGTTAATCTCTCTGGAATCCAAATCGGCTGCTGTTCTCCTTTTGGAAACACATAAACAGACCCCCAACTCCAGGCAATCACTGGGTCGGGACCTTAGTTAATCTCTCTGGAATCCAAATCGGCTGCTGTTCTTCCTGTGGAAACCCAAAAACAGACCTCCAACTCCAGAAAATTAATGGGTCAGGACCTTTCCATTTTCCTGTTAGAATATCCTTCCAAAGTACCTCGGGCTGATACACATTTTTTGGACACTTATGCCTTTCTGCAGCACTAAGTCCTGAAAATCCAAATTTAAAAAGTTTAGATTAAAAAGGGTTATTTTAATTTTATCTTTGGGGAATTTATATTCCTTCCCAATTCTGTCTTCTTACTTTAATGAGTACATTTTAATAGTGTGATGTGCTCTTTCAACTATGGCTTGTCCCTGTGGATTGTATGGGTTTCTTGTTATATGAGTAATGCCAAATGATGAGCAAAATGGTTTTAAAGAGGTAGAAGTATAACCGGGGGCATTATCTGTTTTTTACTGTTTTGGAATGACCACAGTGGCAAAATTTTGTAAGCAATGAGCTATAACATCTTTAGTTTTTTTTTTTCCCCCATGAAGGGAGCCCATCAAAAATCCAGAAGAAGTATCAACTGTAACATGCAAATATTTTACTTTTCCAAATTCTGGCAAGTGTGTGACTTCCATCTGCCATATATGGTAAGGTATCAATCCTCTAGGATTGACTCTAAGATTAAAATGCAGTAAAATGGTCACACAATTTTGACATTGTTTTATTATTTGTCTAGCTTGTTCCTTAGTTATTTTAAAATGCTTTTGTAAAGTATTAGCATTGATATGGAACTTTTCATGAAAATTTATAGCTTCTTCTAGTGTAGAGAAAATATGTATGTATGTCATGTGTCGTTTTACCTGCTAAATCATTGCCCAAACTAAGGGCTCCAGGCAATCCTGTATGTGCCAAGATATGTCCTATTAAGAATGGATCTTTTCTGTCCCAGATTAGACTTTGTATACTGGAAAGCAAAGAGAAAACAGTAGAGGAAGGGGAAATCCTACCAGCATCTTCAAGGGATACTATAGCATTAACTATATACTGACTATTGGAAAATAAATTAAACACAGAATCTTTAAACATCACAAAAGCTTATAATACTGCATTAAGCTCTACCGTTGGAGCTGATTGTTGGGGTGCTAAAAATGTAAAAATTTGATCAGGTGTAACTATTGCTGATGTACCATTATTTGACCCATCAGTAAATATATTTGGAGCATTCATGATAGGTGTTTTCTTGTAATTTTTGGAAAAATTACAGGATGCAATGACCCAAAAGACAATAAAAGATTAGATGGTAAGTGGTTATCAAATGAAACATTAGATTTACACAGGATTATTGCCCAAGTATTTCACTCATTAGCTAATTCATCAATTTGATTCATAGTGTATGGAGTAATAATTTTATTGGGAGAAATTCCAAACACTCCCTTTGCTGCTTTTATTCCTATTAGTATTAATTGTCCCTAAGCCTCAGGATACCTAGTAATAATAGTGTTAGAAGAATAAGATAAATGTATCCATAATAATGGACCTTCTTGCCAAAATACTCCTGCAGGAATATTTTTTTGTTGGTAGCACAATGAATAATAGAGGCATTATTTTATCAAATCTATCCAAATGCATATTTCCCATATATGTTTCAATGATTTTTAATGCCTTTCTTGCTTCAGGCATTAACATTGTGGGTGAATTTGGATCAGATGGACCTTTTAGGATATCAAATATAGGTCCCAACTCTCCTGTTGGTATACCTAGATAAGGCCTTATCCAATTAATGTCTCCTAATAACTTTTGAAAGTCATTAATTGATTTGAGTTGATCTACTCATATTTGAATTTTTGGTGGACTGACCATGGTTGAGGATAATAGAACTCCTAAATAATTAATTGGAAAATTTAATTGTACTTTATCAATTGATATCCCTAGGTTATAATTTTTTAATAAGTTTGTAAGTGTGGCATAACATTCTAGCAATGGGTTTTTAACTTGTGTGCTAATAACACATCATCCATATTGTGAAATATTTGTAGTTCAGGATTTTGATTTCTAAGTGGCTGGATTACTTTGTTAACATAAATTTGACAAATAGTTGGGCTGTTAGCCATCCCTTGAGGGAATACTTTCCACTCATACCTCTGATCAGGACCTTCATGATTCAGTGCAGGGATAGTAAATGCAAAACTTGGACTATCCTCAGGAAGAATTGGAAATGAAAAAAAAAAACAATCTTTAATATGTATAACTAAAACATACCAAGTTTTTGGCAAAGCAGACAATTGAGGAATCCTTGATTGAGCAGGTCCCAAAATAACCATCTCATTATTAATGGCTCTTAAATATTCCAATAATCTCCATTTACCAGATTTCTTTTTGATGACAAAAATGAAAGTATAATGGGGAGATACAGAAGGTTGTATATGTTCTTCCGCTAATTGTTGTTTGACCAGGAACTGGGCTGCTTGTATCTTTTCTTTAGTCAGGGTCCACTGAAGAACCCATACTGGTCTTTCTGATTTCCAAGTAATTTTTATTGTCTCAGTGGCCCTTTCTGAAAATCCAACCCATGTCTGTCTGTTGCTTGGTCTATTTGTATTGGTGCTGATATACCGTGATCTTGTTTTTCTAATCTTTTTCCTTTCCTAAAACCTTCTCTAGCCATAATAGTGGGTGCATTTTGATTGATGTTATTTGTTAATGTCAAACCTAATTGATCTAGGACATCTCATCCCCATAAATTTACGGGAAGATGATCCAATACATATGGCTGTATAGTTCTTTCACATTCTTCAGGATCCTTCCAATCCAAAGCCATTGCACTTCTATGGGGATTAGTTGCCACTCCTATGTCTCAAAGTATTTTAGTGTACTGTTGTAATGGCCAATGTTTTGGCCATTCTTGATGAGAGACGATGCTAACATCTGCACCTGTATCAAGTAGCCCATTAAATTCATGTCCTTGAATATTTAGTTTTAGCCTGGGGGGAGAATCTAAATTTAAAGAAAGCATAACCAAATCTACACCTGTGGAGCCTAATCCCTTGGAACCTCTTTCTACAGCACGACTGGAAAATTTATCATGCAGACTGAGTATTATTAGTAACTGTGCTATTCTATCTCCTGGTGAAATTACTGATATGTCCTTTGGAGAACTGGGTATAATTATATTTCACCTTCATAATCGGGATCAATTACCCAAGGACTTATCATAACTCCTTTTAGATTAGAAGAGCTGCGTCCCAATAATAAGCCTACCGTTCCTTTGAGAAGAGGTCCTCTCACCCTGTGTGAATGATTTGAACCCCCATCTCTACAGTTAGTACTGATCTGACGGAGGTGCAGATATCTAACCCTGCGCTCCCTCTGATTTGTCTGATGAGGCGTCTGATGGACAATGTGTCCTGGGCACTACACTGATGGGGTTGCTGGGTTCCTCGAGTGCTCTGTATATTTGTGGTTTTGGGCCCCAGAGCATTGGGCTCCCCTGTCCATTTTTTGGCAATGGAGCCCGATGCCTTTCTCCATGATATCGTGGATAAACAGCTAGTCCTTGTTCATTTTTGATAATGAAGTACCCTCTATGGTGGTTTGAGAACAGCATTCATTAGCCCAATGTCTCCCTCTACGGCATCATGGGCAAATACCCACGTATTCTACTCCTTTGGTACCTAGTTTTGTTAAACCCTCTTCCTATGGAGCAATTCCTTTTAAAATGTCCTGTTTGTTCACAATTGTAGCATGTTCCTGGTCTGGCATCTAAAGCCTGTTTTACTGCAGCTGCCACAAATTGCCCTTGTTCATTGATGTCTCTGGAATCTAAAGCCTGTTTTACTGCAGCTGCCATGACTTTCTCTTATTCATTAATGTCTTTACATAATTTAATATATGTGTTTAAATCTTCATGTTTCCATGGTCTAGTGATATCTCTGCACCAATGATTCGCTTGGTCATAAGCCAGTTTTTTATTAATGGCATTGCTTGTTCTGTATTCCGCAAAACTCTGGTAGCTGTTTGAATAAGCCTATCTACAAATTCAGTGTAAGATTCATTAGCTCCTTGTATTACCTTAGATAATTGACCTTGTAAACCTCCATGTCGTTGTAAAGTCTTCCATGCCCTAACCGCCTCTGCAGCAATTTTTGCGTATACGCAAGGATCATATGCAATTGGTTGCTGCTGATCCTCATAAGGTCCCTTTCTAACAACATATCTAGATTTCTCTGAGGATAACCAGTTTCTGCATTACGCCTAGCCATCTCCTTGCAAAATTCCTCATTGGCAACCTTCCATAAAAGGTATTGACCTCCATTTAGCACAGCTTTACACATATTAGCCCAATCTACTGGCGTCATATTCAAGTTGTTAATGGATTTGACCAAGCTTACAATGAAGGGTGCTTGAGGACCATAGGTTGTTACAGCCCATTTTAGCTGCTTCACTATTTTGAAATTTAAAGCGTGGTGAATTCGCTGCCCTCCTACCTCAAAATCAGGGCATGTTCATACTTGAGATCCTGTCTCAGGATCCGAACTATCAACTGTGGGCTTTGGGGGCCTCCCAGCATATGGAGGTGGCCTTGTTATTTGGACATTTACATCCTCTGGTGATGGAAAGGTGTTAGTAACAGTCTCCTGTAGAGGAGGCGCTGTTGGTTGGACATTTACGCCCTCTAGTGATAGAAAGTTGTTAGTAGCAGTCTCCTTTTGTAACTTTGCCCCTGATGGCTTTTTCTGCCCTAAGCTTTGTTCTTCTATCTTTGTCTGAACTGAAGTCTTTGGACTAAGCAAACCAGATATGAACGTCCTCAATGGCAATGTGCCAACTGGCAGAGTCCCTGGGCTGTTCTTTTACCCCCTTTTAAATCTTTACCATGATGGTTCCATTATGGTATATTTAACAACTCCTTAAAAATCCATGTGCTACATTTTTGTATTGTATCAACGTATGCCCTGACTGTTCTTGACTTTACTGAGATGCCTCCTTCCTCTAACAATTTACTTAACACTCTTTCAGTTTGTTTTTTTACAAATTTCTGATCCCGTATTTCTACTATAATACAACCCAACAAGACGATGCCAAACAAAACCGAGACAGAATAAAATAAAAAGGGAACAACAAAAAGTCATTATAGCCTTTATATCCTACTGACATGTGCATCCGTCCTTTCTCCCTATCTGTTCCTCAGAAGTAAATAATTTTTTCTCAGATGTGAGCGGTTTTTCATCCATCTCACTCATCTCCATGGACAGGCAACAAAAGTGAAGCAAAACAAAAGAGGAATCTTAAATGGCTACCCATCCTCTCCCCCTTCGCTCAGGGGCGAGCAGTTTACCTTATCACTTACCCTCAGTGGCTCCCCGTGCAAGCCATAAAAATGCTGCAGTCTGGCTGGGCACGATTCAAGAGCCACTTTTCAAAAGAAACAAACTTTATTTTTAGAACCACACATGCCAAACAAAACAGCTCCTCAGGAAAAACCCTCAGAGCCCAACTGCCACCATTGGCTTCCTTGCAAAGTTTCTGTCACACCCACAAGCCTCTCCACCTCCCACAATCCTCCTGCTCTTGAGGCTATTTAGCTGGGTCAGGTGGGTGGAGCCAAAAAAGTCCCACAATGAGCAGCTCTGTGGTCTGAAAGGGCAGGGAAACTGCCCAATGAGCATCACCGCAGAGGAGCCAATCAGCTAGATGTTGCTGGGGCCGCTGTGAGCCAATAATCATCTGGCAGGGGAATGTTGCTGGTAGCTGGAAGTTTAATGGGGCCCCTTAAGCTGTGGCTTTCAACAAATTGGTGTCTCCTTTCTCTGTAGACTATTCAGCACGTGTATTTTTATATGCACATATAGAATCCTACCTGTTATCACACGTACATTTTTGTGAGGTTGCTGACTAGGCAGATACAAGTTATGAGAAGAGATCACTCCTCTTAAATACTGTTGGAATTGAAAATTCAACCTATGGGTGAGCTTGCTAGTAGAACAACATTATATATAGATCCATTTTCAGTGAAATCAATATTTTTGCACCTGTGGATGATACATATTTCATGATGAATTTCGATTGGCAAATATATTGCTAGTTTTAATGTCTGTGTGTGTGTGTGTGTGTGTGTGTGTGTGTGTGTGTGTATATATATATATATATATATATATATATCTCCAAATTTTTCAAAATATAAAATATATGAATCTTATTATACACTCCTTAAAATCATTCATATTTATGTATGTGGATTTATGATCAACTATTCACAAGATTATTCTCAGAAATATTCATCCACCTTAAATACAGATTTGTTTCCTAGTACTGAAGACTAACTTCAGTGAATGGTGCACACAAATCCTAATATTTCTACAGTAAAACCTAGTTCAACATCAATGCAAGCATTTTCCTATGGGACATGATGTGTATTTTGCAGTTCATTTTTATTAAACAGTGGTACATTACTATTTCTTCAGTTTATGCACATAATATGATATATATTTCATCCACAAGTTCACAAATTTATAGGCATTTGTTTCAATTTCAATCACCTCCTGCTTCAGAACACATATATTCCTCCAGGGTTCTTGACTGGTCTTGTCATGAGACTTCTTTCCAAACACATTATTTTTGATTTTCATAATCATATTTGAAGCAAAACTCACACACTCTTCATGATAAACCATAACCCTAATATTACCGTTAGATGTATAACTGGTTTTAATGAATGTATGAATATCAATTTAAGATTTCCAGTATATTTTCAGATATCAAATCAATCCACTATTTAAAGTTGGAACCAGTTATATTATTTATTCACAGTATGGTCTATTCATACATTATTTCTATATCCATTGACACAGGGTACTCCACTTTTTTTCCCCCAATATTTATACGTCTTCAAATTATTGCCCCCAGTAATGGTGGAAGAAATGCTCATGTCACCTGATCTACATATAAATTTTAACACAGTAATATTCTGGACACAGAAAGCAAAAGTCACTCTTATGATTGTAGCAAAGCCTAAAAGAAAAGTGAGCATGGATTACTAAAAATATCCATGTCCCGGTTTCTTAATGCTGTAAAATGTAAATCCTATTGATAAATCCTATGTATTTGTTTCTTTCTAAGATTATATATTCAAACTCAACCCTGTTCAAAATGTCTAATCCTATCCCTCACTTTTTACATTGCCTGATTTCTTAATGTCTCTATTGATATCTGCTTTCCTACATATTTTCCCCATTTCATCATTTTGTCTCACTCTTCACATGTGCTGATATTTACATTCACTCTCTTATTGAAAACCAATTGCTAAAAATCTTTTGGTCAAAATCCTATACTCATTGTTGTTTCTAAACCTAGAGAATATCGTCCTAAACCTACGGACTTTCCCTTTGTGACTGGATGTTCTCTTCAACTTTCAATCATCCAAGGTACAAGGTCCTATGTCATTGTATATCGATTTATCTGAGACATCTGTGCAGAACATAATTCAAAGATAAGTAACCCACTCAAGGGCCCAATGCCCATCTGAGCTTCAAATCCTGCCTAGATTTCTGTTTTCATACTTTTATTTTACCTATATATTCTTGTAAATATTGCAGATTCCCAGAACGAATATTCATCCTGCAGAATGATTCCTAACCCAAATCGAACGTGTTATTAACCCTAACCATACACTGTTTCCTCAATCTAACTTTACAGAAGAGCAGGGACAGTGTGACCAGGAAAGTCTCAGTGGAGAAACCCTGCTTTGGGCCTTTTGCTTACCTATTTTTCTGTTGCCCTGAATGTCAGGAAGTTCTTTACCTCAGGCTAACCCTTTGTAAAGCCTGAAGAAAACAGTTTTCAAATGGAAATGAATGGGCATCACCTATGGCTCTTTGCTTAATTTCTTTGGAAAGGGATGTGTCTGAATCAGCCTCTTGGCCCTGTGTGAGGCTGTGACTTAGATTCTCAGCACCTGATGGATCTAAAGAAAGATCCCATGTGTGCATCCAAAACCAAAATGGCAAAAAGTTCACTCATTTTGGATGAAGTATCTTCCATTCCTCTATTAGATTCCTGACCTCCATCAATTGAGAATAGGGATTTTTTGGGTCATATGAGTTCTTCAATCCCTAAAGAGGTGCTTGGGTTTCTCATGATTCCAATTCACATAAAGAATCTGTACCTATCAATCAGAAGTAGTCAGTCAATATTGCTCCCAGAAATGGTGGAAGAAATACTCATGTCACCTGATCTTCATATACATTTATTCACAGAAATATACTGGACACTAAATTCAAAGTTCACATTTATGATTGTACCAAAGCCAAAATGGAGAATTAACATGGATTACTAAAATCATCCATGTCCAAGATTACTTATGCTCTCAAATATCAATCCTATTGATGACTACATATTTGTTTCTTCCTAAGATTGCATATTCAAACTCAACCCTTTGAAAATGTCTAAGCCGATCTCTCACTTTTTACTTTGCCTGATTTCATAATGTCCCTATTGATATCTGCTTACCTACATATTTTTCCCACTTCATCATTGTGACAGACTCTTCACATGTGCTGACATTTAAATTCATTTTCTAACTGAAACCCTATTGCTAAAGAAATTTTGTTCCAAATCATACACTCACCCTTTTTTCTATACCTACCTACTATCTTCCTATTCCTACTGACTATCCCTTTTTGACTGGATGTTCCCTTCTACATTCAATCATCCAAGGTACAAGGTCCCATGCCATTGTATATTGATTTATCTGAGACATCTGTGCAGAATGTAATTCAATGCTAAGTATCACAATCAAGGGCCCAATGCCCTTCTGGGCTTCCAATCTTACTTGGATTTCTGTTTTCATACACACTGTTCACCTCTATATTCTTATAAATTTCGCAGGTTGCCAATACCATTATTCATCCACAAAATGATTCCTAACCCAAATTGAACCTGTTATTAACCCTAAACATACATTGTTCCCTCAATCTTACTTTACAGAAGAGCAGGGACATAGGTGGTCTTATAATACTGGAATGTAGGGATCCTCTACCTGCTGAGAACTTCAAAGATCCATGCTGAAAGGATCCCTGGAGAATATGTAGGCAGTTATGAAGGACCTGAGAGAGCACAAGTCATCTTCCATGGCAAACAACCTGGTCAGGATGAAGGGTTGTGTCTTAATCAGCCTCTCTCTTCTTAATGTAGAGAAGATGGACCAAATCAGGCCTGTATGGAGAGCTGTTCCCAGGTGCCTATGGTTGATATACCATTTTAACTTGTGAAATTGTCACATTAAGTAGGGGAAGCCTCCATCTCATGGGACCCTTGGAAGCAACTGTTAGGACAAAGTGGTTGCCAAGGCAGTGACTTCATTCAGATCCTGAAGGAAGTAACCTCACCTCACTTCCTCGGTGATGGAAATTGACATCCAGGAAGCCAAGCACACAGAGCCTGTCCCAGTCCCACTCCCAGTGGTGTCACTAGTTTTGAATTACCAAGGACAGAGTCAGTCTATCTTGGTACCTACAGATGTGAGAATGGCCATATGCCAGGAAAGCTCTGAAGAGGGGGCTTGTATGAGAAAAGAGATAGTGACTCACCACTGGCTTCTGACAAGTCTCAGTGAAGAAACCCTGCTTTGGTACTTTTAATTACCTATTGTTCTGTTGCTCTGAATGTCAGGAAGTTTTTTGGCTCAGGCCACCCCTTTGGGAAGCCTGAAGAAAAGAGTTTTCAAATGGATATGAATGGGCATCATCTGTGGCTCCTTGCTTAATTGCTTTGGAAAGGGATGTGTCTGAATCGGCCTCTTGGCCCTGTGTGAGGCTACGGCTTAGATTCTCAGCACCTAATGGATCTAAAGAAACACCCCACGTTTGCATCCAAAACCAAAAGAGCCAAAAGAGCAGTCATTGTGGATGAAGTCTCTCACCTTCCTCTGTAAGGTTCCTGACGTCCATCTATGAGAATAGGGATCCTTTGGGTCCAATGAGTTCTTCAAAGCCCTGCAGAGACTAGACCATACGTTCATAGGTTTCTCATGACTCCAATTAAGATAAAGAATCTTAACCCCACAGTCATTAGGCCTCAAAATGGAGAAGCAGAGCAGTATTAAGGGCAGGCCTCTTTGATCACTCCTGGTTCACAGGAAGGGTGTCCCAGCCACACTGACTTTAGTCAAATGGGGGCAAGGGACCTTATTTTGGATACTGTCTTTGGCTGTGCCCCTCATGAAAAACTACAGCCTGAGGTTATGATGAGTGTCTATATGAAAGAAGATGAGGGCCATGTGGAAGTGTTTTGCTTTTAATTGTGGTCATTTTTGTGGCTGTTGGAAAAGATGATGGGTCCACCTGGTCTTGAACACTGGTGTGATTCCCCTTAGAGACTGAGTTATGGAATGGACCTCAAAGAAGTATTGCCATGTATTGTTTTGGGATTTTAGGATGCCACGCATGAGAGTTGCCCTTGGAAACTGAGATCTAGGCCCAGGGTGGCTTTCCACAAAGCACTGGGAATCTCAGGAAGAATATCACATGATTTTATTCTTAAAGAATTGGCAGCCATAGTTGCAAGTCAAAACACAAATGGACCACACATTGTAGACCTCAAACGCCTGGCTTAATGTGACCTTTTTGCCTGTCTTTGGGAAGCCTTGCCTGTTAGAATTCTCCAAAGCTTTTATTGAAATGAGCTTCCTCTCCATTTAATGGTTCCTGAATGAATTGAAACCCACAGTGCCTCCAACTTCATCCTTGACAAATGCCTGATAAAAAACATGAAATTTTTGAAATTCCCATGACCACTTCGCACTGTAGAATCTTTGGATGTCCTATTGATGATCACGAGTGTACCAGACAGTGCCTGATTGACTGGGTTTCATGAAAATGGTGTAGAACAGAGATGGCAGTAATTTGGAGCCTGCTGAGTAGTTGGCCTAGAAAAGTGGTGTGAAGGTGTGTGTTAAAACATCTGTGGTTGGGTGATGTGGATCTGCCATTGGCTTTCAAATGGTTTGTGACTGACATGGTGCAGCCCCCAGACCCTTGTATGTAAAGGCATGTTGTTATATGGAGAGGTTTCAGTGCAATGTTTAGAATCAGATTTCTAAGGTGAAGGGGGCAAGCTATGTGGGATAGAAGCCTGATTGGTGCATTCTCCTGCAGACCCTTACCCACCACATGTGACAGAACTCTTTTCAGTACTGTGTCCCAGTTGAACTCTTCGTATTTCATGAAGCAAATACCAAACTTCCAGTGCAGCTGCAAGAAACACAACAAAAAGTGGAGGATGAGCAAATGGCTTCCAAACTGGAAGACACTTAGCCCCCAGTGACAACAGTTTACCTACAAAAAGAGAATTCAGCACTGCTGCCTCATGTCCTTTGGAAAATAAGAAACCATGTCCTCCAGGTAACATACATGCAGACCCAGCTTAATGGTCTCACTACAAAGGGAGCTAAAGCTCCTGACAACAACATATATTTCAAGTGCCCAACTTCAGAGGCAGTTTCTCAAGAAGTCTTTAGTCCAGCAGAGCTCCATGTTTGTGGAGTTTTACCCTCTCCCTTACATTTGGAAACTCCTCTACCACCTCCAAAGTTGTGAACTCCTGAGCATTTTCCATTCTTGATGTGTATTCACAGATTTTCTAACTCTTCTCCTCTAATTGTGTCTTAGTTAGGGTGAAGGTAATGTCAAGGCATTGTTCTGAATGAGAGTGTGAAGATTTTTGGGTAGCACATATTTGCATACACATTGGATTCTTTCTTCAATTTTTCATTTGAAATACTGAATCCCTGACTGTAAGGGGTAGAAGGAATTCTTTTTCAAAGAATAGCCTGACACTTACAAGAAATAGCCCCCAGGGAGACATCCTGTCTGGGAGACATCCTGTAGTCATCTGTGTTCCTGAGACATCCTGTGGCCATCTGTCTTCCTGAAATATTCTGAGGTTATCTCACCTTGTGAAGACATCCAGGAACTGCCGATAAGAGAGCTTTCAAATCTCCAGCATATAAATTCCCCTGTGTGAACAATAAAAGTTTGCATCCTGATCAGAACTTTTGTCTTGCTGTCATCTCTCATGTCTCTTGTCCCTTCATTCCTCCCCATCTAGGTTCGCTACCCACGTTGATGTGTCCTGCAGGCTGGGACAACTGGCGCCCAATGACTGGGGCTCGAGCCTTTGACTGAGGGGGAAGATTTGGACAAGTGGAGCTCACGATTGCCTCAGCAGACACCACTGAGAGACAGATCCAGGAGGAGAGTGGGGATGACACACAGTGAGTGACGCACCATGGGAAAAGCAATTTCGTCACATGATTTGTTTTTGTCAGGCCAAAAGGAATCCTTAAATACATGGGGGCACGTGTTAAGAAAAATGACTTAAAATTTTTCTTTTCATACATTGAAAAATTGTTTCCATGGTTTCCCCTTGAAGGGACCATTGATGGTAAAAGATTGCTTAGAGTAGGAGACATTTCAAAAGATTATTATGAATCCTTTGGCCCAGAAAAAGTTTCTGTTCCTACCTTTTCTTTCTGGAAATAAATTAGTGAAATTCTTAAAAGTTCACCCTTTGACAATGGTACCTTAATACTTGTCAGGATTGGGGAAGAGACTATGCAAAAGACCTCTCGCCCCTTCTCGGCATGCCCATCAGTTAGTATAGACATAGACCCTTTTTAGTCTCCCCAGGACCCTGGGAACCTTCCTGATCTTCCTCAAAATCCCACCCTAATGAATAAGGCTCCAATGGTTTCCAACAGCCTTTATGCAGTTTTAAATCCCAGAGAAACATTGACCCCTGGGGAGGAGGCTACCTTGGAGAAGGAAGCAGCTCGCTACCATTCAGAAGACCTGCCACCTCTCAGGACCCTGCCACAGCCTATAGGACTTACACATTCCCCTCCCTCCTATATCCCTCCTGCCTTTTGTGCTCTGGCCCTTCAGGGGCCAAATGTCCCCCCAGATATTTTTTCCCCACTTCCCTTGCCTAATCCGGCTCCCTTGAGAGAGTCTCTCCAACATGGATGGGAACAGATGCAATTTTTAAAAGAATAAAGATCCCTTGACTCTGAGCTCTCTCCATTAGCCTTAGGAATGGAGTCAACACAAGCTGACCCACAGTGGTCTAATACAAAGGCGAAGCCGCTCCATCGGCCTGTGCTCGCCTTCCCAGTCACCAATAGTCAGATAGATAAGCCTGCTCAGGCTGAGGTCAAAGACTTAGAAGAGGATCAAGAGGAGGAAGCGGAGGAAATGGATCAAGGAGATCAGGACTTAGAGGATGAGAAGTTCACCCCTAGGCAGGAAGGAACCCAGAGTGTCTACAAAAAATTTAGCCTCCATTTTCTTGAAAAACTTAAAAAGGCTTGTGCTCACTATGGCCCCCACTGTGCCCTACATGTTGGCTTTATTAGAAAGCCACAACACACAATTTCTTACTCCCAATGATTGGAAATTTTTAGACAGAGCTGCCCTCAGTGCCGGAGACTTCCGACTATGGAATGCAGATTTCAAAGAGCCCTGTCAGAAACTGCTCAAAAAAAATTTAACAAAGGCCTCCTCTAAATCCTGGACTTATGTTAAGCTAGTGGGCAATGCAACTTTTGACACTAAAACTAAACAGGCACGTTTCCCTGCTGGACTTTTTGCGCAGATTTAGATGGCTGGCTTACATACTTGGAGACGCCTCCCTGAAAGGGCCTCGGCTATCACTTCCCTGGCCAGAATTCGACAAGGGCCCGACGAGCCTTATAGCGACTTTTCCCCCGGCTTAACCTAGCTGCGGAATGCTTGCTTGGACCAAGCGAAAGCGAAAGCACCTTTGTAAAACATCTTGCCTTTGAAAACGCCAACCCAGCATGTCGGGATGTTCTTCAACATCATAAGGATAAAGGGAAACTTTCTGACTTTATTAGAGTCTGTGCAGGGGTGGGTGCAGCCCATGCCATGGGTCTCACTTTAGTGCTCCCTTAACCAAGGCCTTTTACAATCCTGGCTCACGTATTTGCTTTACTTGTAAACAACCAGGCCATTTTGCACGCAAGTGTCCGACAGGCAAACAAAGAATAAGAATAGCGTCTCCTCAAACTGGAGCTAAACCGCCCCCAGCTACACTTTGTCCTTGATATGGTAAAGTTCATCACTGGGCCAGTGAGTGTAGATCAATGACAAATGCCCTCGGACAGCCTATTTCTTCCTGCTTCTCAGGAAACTCCCTGGGGCAATAAGGTTTGTTCCCTTCCAAACTCCCAACCTACCTCAAAATCCTTCTCCACAATTGGCTCCCTCCAACTACCCACTCCAGGCAGTGCAGGATTGGACCTCTGTACCACCACTGATACAACATTAGACTCAATGCAAGGGCCCCAGATAATACCAACTGGAATTATGGGTCCCCCTCCATCTCATACGTGTGCCCTTCTTCTTGGAAGAGCCTCTACTACCTTAGAAGGTTTTCAGGTCTTCCCTGGCATTAATGATAATGATTTCACTGGAGAAATAAAAATACTGGCCACAGTTATTAATAGAGTTGCGGCCATCCCAGGAGGAAAAAGTCTTGCACAATTAATACTCCTTCCCTTAGATTAAGGGGCACTTCCACCACCCAAACCTACTGTGGGGGACTGCCTCCTTGGGCTCCTCTGAGGTATATTGAGTTCATCCCATTTCTCATAATAAACACACCCTTACCTTACTTATTGAAGGAAAGGAATTCCAAGCAATTTTAGTTACTGAAGTTGATGCGACAATTATTTCTCAAAAATACTGGCGATCAGGTTGGCCCCTCACCCCATCCTTGACTGACCTTAAAGGGATAGGAAAGTCAAAAAATCCTCTGGTCAGCTCTACTGCTCTTAGCTGGACTGATAAAGAGGGTAATAAGGGAACTGTCACTTCTTTCGTTGTTCCTGACCTCCCTGTTTACCTATGGGCCCGAGATATTTTGAGTCAAATGGAAGTTATTCTTGCCAGTCCCAATTCCATGGTGACTCATCAAATGCTCCGCATGAATTTTGTCCCTGGTACAGGCCTTGGGAGGCTGAGACAAGGACTGGTGGGGCTTATACAACCCATAAAAAAAAATACATATGGACTTGGATATTTGGATTTTTAGTGTCGGTCCCTGACCCTCCTGTACCCCATGCAGATAAAATTATTTGGGAGACTCAGACTCTTGTGTGGGTGGATCAGTGGCCCCTTACCCATGAAAATTTGGAGGCTGCCTCCATGTTAGTGAAGGAACAGGTGGCAGCCCGCCATGTAGAGCCCTCAACCTCACCATCGTACACTCCTATTTTTGTTATCAAGAAAAAATCAGGCAAGTGGCGCCATTTACAAGATTTGTGTGCCATTAATAAAGTTATACTCCCGATGGGAGCACTACAGCCAGACATTCCCACACCAGTGGCTATTCACAAAAACTATTGTAAAATGGTTATGGACTTAAATGTTTGCTTTTTTATCATTTCTTTACATCCTGAGGATAGACCCTATTTTGCCTTTAGTCTTTCTTGCATTAATATTCAGGGCCCTATGCAGAGACTTCAATGGAAGGTTCGTCCCCAAGGTATGGCCAACAGCCATACTCTTTGCCAAAAATAGGTTGCTCAAGCAGTAGACCCTGTGAGAGAGTGAGGGCCACAAATTTATATTTTACATTATATGGATGATTTGTTAATTGCTGCACCTAATACCCATGACCTTAATAATTGTTACTTGGACTTTTACAAAATCCTCACTACCTTGGGACTACAGATAGCTCCTAATAAGGTTCAAACACAGGACTCTTATAAGAGTTTGGGCCTTAAAATTCTAGAAAATCAGATCCAAATTTCTAAAATACAAGGACGTGTGGACCATCTTCACACCCTTAAAGATTTTCAGAAATTACTGAGGGATATTCAATGTCTAATAACATATTTAAAATTATGCACTTGTGTACTTTTGACCCTTAATGATATTTTGAGAGGTAATTTCCACCCCTCCTCCCCTCAAAATCTTACTCCCAAGGCATGACAGGCATTAAAACAAGTAACAGAAGCCATTGCCCAACAATTTGTTACACAAATTTCTTATAACCTTCCTCTGGTTCTGGTTATTTTACACACTCCTCATACACCCACAGGAATATTTTGGCAGCGAAATCCACATTTTAAAAATAAAGACTGCCCCTTGTTTTGGGTCCATTTAGCCACCACATCCTAGAAGATTATTACTGTTTATCGTGCTCAGGTAGCTTCTATTATTTTTAAAGGTCATTTGATTTCTCTACAACATTTTGGCAAAAACCCTGATAATATTTTTATTCCATATACTAAGGACCAAACCCAATTTTTACTAGAGACAAGGGATGAATGTGGTATTGCCCTATCAGGCTTTTGGGAACAATTGATCACTACCTCCCCAAAGACCCCCTTTTGCATTTTGTCCAGTTACATCCATTTACTTTTCCTGAAATTACTCAAAAGGCTTCCATTCCTCAATCCCTTACTGTCTTTACAGACGGTTCCTGTAATGGCCGAGCGGTCTTTGTTGTCAATAACAAGCCTACCACCTTTGATACTGTCTATCAGTCACCACAGTTTGTGGAATTGTTTGACATAACACAAGTTTTTATAACATTTTTTATAATCCTGTTAATATTTATAAAGACAGTGCCTACATTGCTCATTCTGTGCACCTGCTGGTGATTTCACCCCCCATTAAGGCTTCTAACAATGCGGCCTTTCTGTTACACCAGCTTCAGCAGCTAATTCAGGCCAGACAACACCCATTTTTCTTAGGACACATCAGGGCACACTATGATCTTCCCAGCCCTCTAATTCAAGGTAATGCCCAAGCTGATGCAGCAACTCGTTCCATCTTTCCAATTTTTGTTGGCTTCATTCAAAAGGCCGTGGAGTTACACAATATACACCATTTAAATTTCCAGAGCCTTTGATTACTTTGTAAAATTACCAGCAACAGGCACGAGAAATAGTAAAAGCATGCCCTGGTTGTGCTGTCTCCCTCCCCATTCAACACTTGGGAGTTAACCCCCGAGGATTACTGCCCGATCAGTTTTGGCAAATGGATGTTACTCATTTTCTTGAATTTGTAATAACCAAATATATACACGTTTCTGTAGATACCTTCAGCGGCTTTATTTTTGCATCACCACATTCTGGAGACGCTACCAAAGATGTCCTTTCTCATCTTGTTTCAGCCTTTTCTGTTATGGGTAAACCAATACATATTAAAACAGATATTTATCCTACATTTACCATTGCCAAGTTTAAACAGTTTTTTGCTACCTTGCAAATTTGTCATACTACTAGAATTTCATACAACCCTCAGGGCCAAGGCATTGTGGAACTTGCCCACCTTAACTTAAAAACTGGGCTATCCCTCCTTAAGGCTTCCTCCCTTGTATTTACCACACCCAGGCATCGCCTTAACAATGCATTATTTGCCCTTATTTTTCTTACCCTAGACAATGAAGGCGATTCGGCAGCAGACAGACACTGCCATCCCTTGTCCAATTCTGTTCGCCCACCTGTTATGTGACACAGTCCACTTAAAAATAAATGGAAAGGCCCAGATCCTGTCCTCATCTGGGGAGGAGGCTCAGCTTGTGTTTTGGACCAAGATCAAACAGCCCCAAGATGGTTACCAGAACTCCTGGTTAAACAGGTTAATGACTTACCTCAAAACAGGGACAGAGGCACTCCTCATGAGGACAAAATTTCCTCTTTTTCAGATGCAGCCAACAATCTGCCAGCCTTGGAATAACAGTTCCTGTGGGCACAGGTACACTGGCTTAGGCACGTCTATTCACTCTTACCATCGCCTCTCTCAACAAATTATAAACTCTATCAGGAACAACTGATAAAAACTCTATCAGGAACCATTAAAGATTTGCAGGACCAAATAGACTCCCTGGCAGAAGTGTTCCTTCAAAAAAGACGAGGCTTAAATTTGCTGACAGCTAACCAGGGAGGTATTTGCTTGGCCTTAGGGGAACGATGCTGCATTTATGCCAATAATTCTGGCATAGTATGCACTAAAATTAAGCAGCTTCAAGAAGATCTAGAAAAGAGATGAAGGGAAATATTTGAAAATCCCCTCTGGACTGGGCTTAATGGATTTTTACCCTACCTTCTTCCCCTATTAGGCCCTTTGTTGGGTTTACTTTTAATGGTGTCCCTAAAACCCTGCATTATAAACAGGCTGGTACAATTTATTAAAGAACAGATTAATATTTTGGCCTCTAAGCCCATACAGGTCCACTATCATTGCCTGGATATGGAAGACCGTGCTGCCAACATTTAAAAGGATGTTCTACCCTCCTCACAAGCTTATTTCTTAAGTTTACATGCCCACAGATCTCGCTTTCTTACATAAAACTCTAAGTAACAGCTCTGACCAACGATCTTCTGCACTTGCCATAAGGGTTCGTCCTCCATGGGCCGCTCCACATGGGGGAGGACGCACCCATGGAGTGAGGACGTTAGGGCATAATAACGGAGGGTGCAGGAAGGACTGCAGGAGGATGGATCCATGGTTCCCAAAATCCAAGTCTTCTGAGTGACACGCTCTGGTGCATGGCAGTTGGCATGCTTCCCCCTCAAAGCCGTCTCCTCAAAAAACATGCCAATGCCACCACGAAATCTAGTAAACATGCTCGATCAGATCAGGAGATATTCTAAGGCCTGCTAGAGAAACAGAGCCTCTATAACCCCCTAAAACTTTGGCCTGTAAGGTATGGTCAAATATTTTATATAAGAAAGGTAGGAGATGTCAGGGGCTAGAAGGAAGTTCTCCTTGAAAGAATAGCCTGACACTTACAAGAAATAGCCCCCTGCGAGATATCCTGCCTGGGAGACATCCCGCAGCCATCTATCACCCTGAGACATCCTGCAGCTATCCGTCTTCCTGAAATATCCTGAGGTTATCTCACCCTGTGAAGACATCCAGCAACTGCCGATAAGAGAGCTTTCTCATCCGCAGCATATAAATACACTGTGAGAACTATAAAAGTTTTCAGCATGATCAGAACTGTTGTCTTGCTGTCATCTCTCATGACTCTTTTCCCTTCATTCCTCCCCAACAAGGTTCAACGCCCACGTTGAAGTGTCCAGCCGGCCCGGACACCTGACACTAAACCATAACCTACTAGACTCTGACTACTAATACTAATATGATGGAGAAAAATAATCCAACAGAATGGAAATGCAAGCAGTACAGATGAGGCATGGTGTATAGTTGGACTTGCCTTTTGAATGATATAGGGTAGGTGTTATAAATCTAGCTAATTTATAATTGAAATAGTTCTCCCCATGTTTTTAAAGTTAACAAATATGTGAATACCTGTCTCCCATTCTCTGTAGCCAATTCAGCACATGTATTTTTATATGCACATATAGAATCCTACCTGGTATCACACGTATATTCTTCTGAGGTGTCTGACTTGGCAAATACAAATTGTGAGAAGAGATCACTCCTCCTAAACTCTGTTGGAACTGAAAATTCAACCTATGGGTGAGCCTCCTAGTAGAAAATTCAACCTATGGGTGAGCCTCCTAGTAGAACAACAAGCCATACATAAATCCATGTTGAGTAAAATAAATATTTTTGCATCTGTGGCTGATGTACATTTCATGAAGAATTTCGATTGGCATATATATTGCTACATCTTATTGTCTGTTTTTGTTATTTAATATATATATATATATATATATATATATATATATATATATATATATATATATATATACAATCTTCAAATTTTTCCAAATATAAAATATATGTGTCTTATATACACTACCTAAATTCTTTCATGTTCATGTATGTGGATTTATAATCAACATTTCACAAGATTATTCTCAGAAATATTCATTCACCTGAAATACATATTTGTTTCCTATTACTGAAAACTAACTTCAGTGAATGGTGCATACAATCCTAATATTTCTACATTAACTGACCCTGTTTAACATCAATGCAAGTAGATTCCTATGGGACATGATGTTTATTTTGAAGTTTATTTTATTCAACACTGGTACAAAACAATTTCTACAGTTTACGAACATCATAGGACATATATTTCATCCATAAGTTCACAAATTTATAGGCATTTGATTCACTTTCAATCATTTACTGATTCAGAACACATGTATTTCTCCAGGTTTCTTGACTGGTCTTTTCATGAGACTTTATTTCAAACACATTATTTTCAATTTCCATAATCATTTTGAAGCAAAACTCACACACTCTTCATGATAAAACATAACCCTAATATTACCATTAGATGTATTACTGGTTAGAATGAATAATTGTATATCAATATAAGATTTTCTGTATATATTCAGATATCAATTCAATCTATTATTTAAAGTTGGAACCAATTATATTATTTATTCACAGTATGGTCTATTCATGAATTATCTCTACATTCATAGACAAAGGGTACATCTATTTGTAACCCCAATACTAATTTATTCGTCTTCAAAATGTTGCTCCCAGAAATGGTGGAAGAAATACTCATGGAACCTGATGTACGTATGCATTTATCACAGTAATATTCTGGACACAATAAGCAGAGGTCACACTTATGATTGTACCAAAGCCTAAATGGAAAGTGAGCATGGATTACTAAAAACATTCATGTCCAGGTTGCCTAATGCTCTCAAATGTCAAACAAATATGTCAAACATATTTGTTTCTTCCTAAGACTATATATTCAACCTCAACTCTGTTCAAATGTCTAATCCTATCACTCACTTTATACTTTCCCTGATTTCCTAATGTCTCTATTGATGTCTGCTTTCCTAAATATTTTCACCAGTTCACCATTTTGACT
This sequence comes from Callospermophilus lateralis, assembly GCF_048772815.1. Classification (NCBI taxonomy): domain Eukaryota; kingdom Metazoa; phylum Chordata; class Mammalia; order Rodentia; family Sciuridae; genus Callospermophilus; species Callospermophilus lateralis. The sequence continues at coordinate 888,574 of NW_027513077.1, forward strand.
AACACTTCACATGTGCTGACATTTACGTTCACTGTCTATGTGATACCCTATTGCTAAAGAACTTTTGGTCCAATTCCTATACTCACTCTTCTTCTGAAACCTACAGAATATCTTCCTAATCCTACCGACTATCACAGTTTGAGTGGATACTCACTTCTACATTCAATCATCGAAGGTACAAGGTCCTATGCCATTGATTATTGATTTATCTGAAACAACTTTGCAGAACATGTATCAAAGCTAAGTATCCCAATCAAGAGTGCAATGCCCTTCTGGGATTCCAATCTTACCTAGATTTCTGTTTTCATACTTATATTTCACCTATATATTCTTATAAATATCACAGGTTCCCAATACCATTATTCATCAAGCAGAATGATTCCTAACCCAAATCAAACCTGTTATTAAGCGAAACCATACACTGTTCCCTAATCTAACTTTACAGAAGAGCAGGGACAGTGTTGGTCCTAAAATAGAGGAATGTAGGGAATCTTCCACCTGTTGAAAAACTCAAAGTTTCATTCAGAAGTGATCCCTGGAGAAGATATATGCACCACTGAAGGACCTGAGAGAGCAAAAGTCAACTTCCATGGCAAACAACCTGGTCAGTATGAAAGGTTGTTACTGAATCAGCCTCTCTGTTCTTTTTTTTTATTATTGGTTGTTCAAAACCTTACAAATCTTTTGACATAACATATTCATACATTAGCATACATTAGCTTCAAGTGATTTATGAACTCCCATTTTTACCCCAGATACAGATTGAAGAATCACATCAGTTACACATCCACATTTTTACATAATGCCATACTAGTAATTGTTGTATTCTGCTACCGTTCCTATCCTCTACTATCCCCCCTCCCCTCCCCTCCCATCTTCTCTGTCTACCCCATCTACTGTAATTCATTTCTCACCTTGTTATTTTCCCATTCCATTCACAACCTCTAATATGTAATTTAGTATAACAATGAGGGTCTCCCTCCATTTCCATGCAATTCCCCTTTTCTCTCTCTTTCCCTCCCACCTCATGTCTCTGTTTAATGTTAATCTTTTCTTCCTGCTCTTCCTCCCTGCTCTATTCTTAGTTGCTCTCATTATATCAAAGAAGACATTTGGTATTTGTTTTTTAGGGATTGGCTAGCTTCACTAAGCATAATCTGCTCTAGTGCCACCAATTAGAATATGGACCCAAACAGTCCTGTTTGGAGAGCTGGTCTTGGGTGCCTATGGTTGATATACATTCTAACTTGTGAAAGTGTCACAGTACGTAGGGCAGCCTCCATCTCATGGGACCCTTGGAAGCAACTGTTAGGACAAAGTGGTTGCTAAGGCAGTGACCTCATTCAGTTCCTGAAGGAAGTGACCTCACCTCACTTCATTGGTGATGGAACTCTAAGAACTTGTTATCCAGGAAGACAGGCACCCAGAGCCTGTCCCATTCCCAGTCACAGTGGTCTCACTTGTTTGTATATACCAAGGACAGAGTCAGTCTTTCTTGGTACCTACTGATATGAGAATGGCCAAATTCCAGAAAAGCTCTGAAGAGGGGCCTTTCCTGAGGAAAGCAGATAGTGGTTCACCACTGGCTCCTGACATCTTCACAGAGTTGGTTAATGAGACCAGATCTGAGACAGGACAGGCCATTTCTGGGGAACATACTATGGCCCACCAGTCAGAGGACACTCTGGATAGTCACTGACCTACTTTGGGGAAGGAGGTGCCTCTGTGGGTGTCGCTGTGTGTTTGTGGATTTGTCTCATGTTCTGAGAATAGATAGAAAAGGCGGTTTGTTTGGTTTTGAGTGAACTATTTCTAGTAAGTCATTTGACAAGGCGAGAGTTTCTATGTCTGTGTATCCCACTGTGTCCATGGTTATAGACATTAGAAAAGAGAATGCATCAATTGATGTGTCCTGTCTAGTAGAAAGCTTCCCATCATTTATTCTGCCAAATTGATGAATGGATTTTGGCTTGCCTTATCGATGGGCAACACGTGCTATCTTCCATAGTTCCTGCGTTCTTCCTGAATTCTGGCCACTCTACAGAATAGGCTCATGGTTTTGTGTCCAAGATATGTACCACTTCCAAGCCCTGTTACATGGCCATGTACTGGATAGCTGAAGGGAATGGCGAGCATCTCAGAAAACTCAAATATCAGTGTGACCAATAAAGTCTCAGTGGAGAAACCCTGCTTTGCTTACCTATTGTTCTGTTGCCCTGAATGTCAGGAAGGTCTTTGCCTCAGTCCACCCCTTTGTGAAACCTGAAGAAAACAGGTTTCAAATGGAAATGAATGGGCATCACCTGTGCCTCTTTGCTTAATTGCTTTGGAAAGGGATGTGTCTGAATCCGCCTCTTTGCCCTGTTTGAGGCAATGGCTTAGATTCTCAGCACCTGATGTATCTTAAGAATGATCCCATGTGTGCATCCAAAACCAAAATGGCCAAAAGAGCAGTCATTGTGGATGAAGTCTCTCCCCTTCTTCTGTTAGGTTCCTGACCTCCATCAAGTGAGAATAGGGATCCTTTGGGTCAAATGATTTCTTCAAACCCTGCAGAAGCTAGCCGATAAGTGCTTGGTTTTCTAATGACTCCAATTCACATAAAAAAATAAACCCCACAGTCAGTAGGCCTCAAATTAGAGAAGCAGAGAAGTATTAACAGCAGGCCTATTTGATCACTCCTGGTTCACAGAAAGTGTGTCCAGGCAACCCTGATTTTAGGCCATTAAGGGGCAAGGGAGATTATTTTGGAGACTGTCTTGGGCTTCGCCCCTCATGGAAACATCCAGCCAGAGGTTATGATGAGTGTCTATATGAAAGATCATGAGGGCCATGTGGGAGTGTTTTGGTTTTAATTGTGGCCATTTGTTTGGTGGTTGGAAGAGATGACTGGGTCCACCTTGACATGAACTCTGGTGTGATTCCCCTTAGAGACTGAGTTCTGGAACTGAACTCAGAGAATTATTGCCATGAATTGTGTTAGGATTTTAGGATGCCATGCATGAGAGTCCCCCTTGAAATCTGAGATCTAGGCCCAGGGTGGCTTTCAACAGAGCACTGGGAATCACAGCCAAGATATCACGTGATTTTATTCTGAAAGACTTGGCAGGCATAGTTGAGAGTCGAAACTCACATGGTCCTCATTGTAGACCACAATGGGCCTGGCTTCATGTGACCATTTGGCCACTTTTTGAGAAGCCTTGCCTGTGAGAATTCTCCAAAGCTTTCATTGAAATGTGCTTCCTCTACATTTAATGGTTCTGGAGTGAATTTTAACCCACAGTGCCTCCAACATCATCATTGAAAAATGGCTACAAAAATACCATAAAATTTTTGAAATTCCCATGACCAGGTGGCAATGGGGGACATTTGGATGTCCTGTTGCTGGTCATGAGTATACCAGACAGTGCTTTGATTGACTGGGTTTTATGAAAATCATGTAGAACGGAGATGCCAATAAGTTGGAGGCTGCTGAGTAGTGGGCCTAGAGCCGTGGTGGTCAGGTGTGTGATAAAACATCTGTGGTGGGGCCTTGTGGATCTTCCATTGGCTTCCAAATGGCTTGGAACTGACATGGTGCAGCGAGCAGTCCCTTCTATGTAAAGGCATCTTGTAATATTGAGAGATTTCAGGGCAATGTTCAGAATCATGTTGCTATCGTCAATGGGGCAATATATGTGGGCTAGAAGTATGTTTGGTGCATTCTCTTGCAGAAACTGACGCACCACATGTGACAGAACTCTCTCCAGCACTGTGATCCACTAAAACTCCTTGTATTTTTGAATCAAATAGCAAACTCCTAGTGCAGCAGCAAGAAACACCATGAAATTTGGAGGATGACCAAATGGCTTCACAGTCCACATGGGGAGACACTTAGACCCCAGTGGTCACAGTTTACCTACAAAGAGCAAATTCAGCACTGCTGCCTCATCTTCACTGGAAAATAAGAAACCATTTCCTCCAGGTCACATAGATGCAGACCCAGCTTTGATGGTCTCACTACAAATGAAGCTAAAGCTCCAGAAAACAACATATTTTTCAGGTGCCCAACCTCAGAGGCAGTTCTTCAAGAAGTCTTTAGGCCAGCAGAGCTCCATGTTTGTGGAGTGTTTACCCTGTCCCTTACTTTTGGGAACTCCTCTACCACCTCCAGTGTTGTGAACTACTGAGCATATTCCATTCCAGATATGTATTCACAGATTTTCTAACACTTCTCCTCTAATTGTGTCTTACTTGGGGCAAAAGTAATGTCAAGCCATAGTTCTTGATGAGAGTGGGAACATTTTTGTGTAGCACATATTTGCATACACATTGGATTCATTTTCCAATTTTCCATTTGAAATACTGAATCCCTGACACTAACCCCTACCCTACTAGACTCTAACTACTAATCGTAATATCATGGAGAATAATAACCCCATCAGAATAGAAATACAAGCAGTTCAGAGGAGGCATGTTTGGTATTGTTGGACTTGCCTTTTGCATTATATACGGTAGGAGTTATAAATCTAGTCAATTTTTTTGTTGAAATAGATCTCCGTGTGTTTTTAAAGTTAACAAATATGTGAATTTATTTCTCCCTTTCTCTGTAGCCTAGTCAGCAGATGTATTTTTATATGCATATATAGAATCCTACCTGGTATCACACGTACATTTTTGTGAGGTGGCTGACTTGGCAGATACAAATTGTGAGAAGATATCACTCCTCCTAAACGCTGTTGAAACTGAAAATTCAACCTGTGGGTGAGCCTCATATTTGAACAACATTATACATAAATCCATGTTCAGTAAAACTAATATTGTTGGATCCGTGGATGATATGTATTTCATGATAAATTTCGGTTGGCATACATAATGCTACATTGTAATGTCTCTCTGTCTGTGTGTATATATATATATATATATATATATATATATATATATATATATATATATATATATATATATATTCTCCAGATTTTTCAAAATATGAAATATATGTGCCTTATTGTGCACTCCCCAAATTCATTCATATTCATGTATGTGGATTTATAATCAACTTTTCAAAAGATTATTCTCAGAAATATTCATCAACCTGAAATACATATTGGTTGCCTAGTACTGAAAACTATCTTCAGTAAATGGTGCATACAAAACATAATATTTCAACATTGCAAGTTGGCCACAAATAGAGTGCATCACACCCAGTGTACCACGCCACATTGCAGGTGAATAACGAGTTAAAATGACAAAAGACTATCTTGTTAGGATCTTATAGAAAAATGGGTGTGCACCGAAACCTAAAAGAATGATTTCCACCAACGAGGTCCGGTAATTGAGTCTCAAACGTGAGCTGAATATGCAACCGGAGATCCCGGCTTATTGATCCCTGTGGCCCGCCCCATGGCTGCAGACATCGAGGCACCACCGAGAAGCGACTAGCATGCAGGGAGAAACGTTGCTGCAGATTCTGTGGAATCCTGCCGGCTGACACCGCACTGAGCCCCAGGCCGAGTTCGGGATTTCTGTCAGGGAAGGAAGCTCTACAGTTCTATCCCCCACAACGGAAACTCCACCAAGGAAACCAATGGCCACCATCTTGGAGAGCTAAAGTAACCACCGCCACTCTCCGACAGATTGCAACAATAAAACAGTTGTGTGTTTTCCGCTCATCTCCCATACAGTAGGAAATTTGCATAAAATCTCTCCTAAGCTTTCCAGGGGAGGGATTTTCAGAGAGAGCCTGCATAAAGATTGGGGGGGGGGAACTAGAGGCACCTGACCTTCAACTCCCCCTCCCATCAGTGGTGAAAACGAAATCTGTCTAGCCAGGGATGGGGGAAAGGGCAAACGGAAAAAATAATAAAAATAGAGTGCTGGGGTTCCCAATAGACACAATCCACACCCAAGAAACGGCAAGCCAGAGTACAGTTTGAGCTGCCGAGGGCATTACACAGGGGAAATCTGGTCTAGCAGGAGAAACCAGGACTAGCAGGAGAAACCAGGGGACTAGAGGCCAGGCCCGCGTGACTGGGCGCCTGGAGAACGCTCGCCCGCCGGCAACAGCCGGCCCGCTGCAGGTGCGACTGGACGGCTGGAGACTGCCTGCCCACCAGCGACCAATCGCCTGACATATGCCTGCCTTAATGGGTGGCTAGAGATCGCACAACCGCCGTTGACAGCCCACCAGCTGACTGCGCGACTGGACAGCTTGTGACCACCTGCACGCCGGCGACCGGGAGCTGAAACCAAACAGAGACAGTACAGTCCCACACCCCCATGCGAACACCCGGGCAAAGAGCCTGGGGCCCACCATAGCAGAGAGGTGACATCACTGGAGCTCGGCCGTCGGAATTCCTTCCCAGTGGAATCCACTTTAGCATTCACAGTCTACCAACACAAAGGAGAGTCAATAGAGATATATAAAACCAAAAGAAATATATAGAAGAGAGCAGAAACACAGCAATCAAATGGAGCTGGAAAGTAATGTGAACTTCATGAAAAAACAAGGGAAAAAGGTGTACAAATAATGCCGGACAACTTAATTTTACAGGAGGACCTAGAATCATCAGAAACAGGGATAGGGAAAAAACTCAATGCATCCCTAACTCAGATGGAAAGAAATATTAGAGAAGACATGAGGCAGCAAGTCCAAGCAATAAAAGAATATTTTGAAAATGAATTAAACAAACAAATTCAAATGGCAAAGAATGAGCTTCACCAAAAGACAGAGATCTTAAAAAAAATCAAACAGTAATCCTAGGAATGCAGAAAAATATAAACCACGTTAAAAATTCAAACGAGAATATTGTAAATAGACTAGATCAAGTAGAAGTCAGAAGATCAGATAATGAATACAAAGTTTATCAACTTGAAAAGAATATAGTCAACACAGAAAAGATGCTTATATCCCATGAGCAATCTATTTAAGAGATATGGGATGTCATAAAAAAACAAATTTGATAGTCATTAGGATAGAAGAAGGCATAGAGATTCAAACCAAAGGAATGGACAACATATTAAATGAAATAATTCTAGAAAACTTCCCAGAGATGAAAGATGGAATGGATTGCCAAATCCTTGAAGCCTACATGACCTCAAACATTCAAAACCATAATAGACCAACTCCAAGACATAGAATTATGAAGATAGCCAACATGCAGAACGTGGATACACGTTCTTCTCAGCAGCACAAGGATCCTACTCAAAGATAGATCATATATTATGCCATAGGGCAACCCTTAGTAAATATAAAGGCGTGGAGATAACCATGCCCCATATCTGATTATATTGGAATGAAACTGGAAATCAATGATAAAAGAAGGAAGGAAAAATCCTACATCATATGGAAAAATGAACAATATTCTACTGAATGTTCAATGGGTTACAGAAGACATAAAGGAGGATATAAAAAATTCTTAGAGACAAATGACTATACAGACACAACATACTGGAATCTATAGGACACAATGAAAGCAGTTTTAAGAGGGAAATTCATTTCTTGGAGTTCTTTCCTCAAAAAAAAAAAAAAAAAAAACAAATAAATGAACTCACACTACACCTCAAAAACCTAGAAAAAGAAAAGGAAAACAACAGCAAATGTAGTAGAAGACAAGAAATAATTAAAATTAGAGCAGAAATCAACGAAATTGAAACAAAAAAAAAACATTGAAAAAATTGATAAAACTAAATGTTGGTTCTTTGAAAACATAAATAAGATTGACAGGCCCTTAGCCATGCTAACGAAGAGAAGAAGAAAGAGAATTCAAATTACTAACATACGGCATGAAAAAGGCATTATCACAACAGACACTACAGAAATACAGAAGATAATTAGAAAGTATTTTGAAACCCTATATTCAAGTGAAATAGAAGATAGTGAAGATATCAATAAATTTCCTAAGTCATACGATGTGCCCAGATTGAGTCAGGAAGACACACACAATTTAAACAGACCAATAACAAAGGAAGAAATATAAGAAGCCATCAAAAGACTACCAACCAAAAAAAGCCCTGGAGCGGATGGGTATAGAGCGGAGCTCTACAAAACCTTAAAAGAAGAATTAATACCAATACTTTTCAAGCTATTTCAAGAAATAGAAAAAGAAGGTGCTCTTTCAAATTCATTCTATGAGGCCAAAATCACCCTGATCCCAAAACCAGACAAAAACACTTCAAAGAAAGAAAACTACAGACCAATGTCTCTAATGAACTAGGATGCAAACATTCTCAATAAAATCCTGGTGAATGTAATACAAAAGCATATCAAAAAATTGTGCACCATGATCAAGTAGGATTCATCCCAGGGAAGCAAGGCTAGTTCAATATACGGAAATCAATAAATGCTATTCACCACATCAATAGACTTAAAGACAAGAACCATATGATCATCTTGATAGATGCAGAAAAAACATTCGACAAAGTTCAGCCTCCCTTTATGTTCAAAACACTAAAAAAACTTGCATCCCAGGGAAGCAAGGCTAGTTCAATATACGGAAATCAATAAATGCTATTCACCACATCAATAGACTTAAAGACAAGAACCATATGATCATCTTGAGAGATGGAGAAAAAACATTCGACAAAGTTCAGCCTCCCTTTATGTTCAAAACACTAGAAAAACTAGGATAACAATGTTGAGTTACCTCAACATTGTAAAAGCTATATATGCTAAACCTCAGGCTAGCATCATTGTAAATGGAGAAAAACTGAAGGCATTCCCTCTAAAATCTGGAACAAGACAGGGATGCCCTCTATCACCACTTCTATTCGATTTAGTTCTTGAAATACTAGCCAGAGCAATTAGACAGACAAAAGAAATTAAAGACATAAAAATAGGAAAAGAAGAACGTAAATTATCGCTATTTGCAGATGACATGATAATATATTTAACAGACTCAAAAGGGTCTACAAAGCAACTGCTAGAGTTAATAAATGAATTCAGCAAAGTGGCAAGATATAAAGTCAACACGCATTAATCAAAGGCATTCCTGTATATCAGCAGCAAAACTTCTGAAATGGAAATGAGGAAAACCACTCCATTCAATATATCCACAAAGAAAATAAGATACTTGGGAATCATCCTAACGAAAGAGGTGAAAGATTTATATAATGAAAACTACAGAACCCTAAGGAAAGAGATAGAAGAAGATCTTAGAAGATGGAAAAATGTACCCTGTTCATGGATAGGCAGAACTAACATCATCAAAATGTTGATATTACCCAAAGTTCTCTACAGGTTTAAATCGGTGCCAATAAAAATCCCAACAGCATTTCTTGTAGAAATGATAAAGCAATCATGAAATTCATATGGAAAAACAAAAGACCCTGAATACCAAAAGCAATTCTAAGCAGGAAGTGTGAATCTGGAGGTATAGCGATACAAGAGTTCAAACTGTACTACAAAGCGATAGTAATAAAAACATCGTGGTACTGGTACCAAAACAGGCAGCTGGACCAATGGTATAGAATAGAGGACACAGAAACCAATCCACAAAATTACAACTTTCTTATATTTGATAAAGGGGCTAAAAACATGCAATGGAGGAAAGATAGCATCTTCAACAAATGGTGCTGGGAAAATTGGAAATCCATATGCAACATAATGAAACTGAATCCCTTTCTCTCACCATGCACAAAAGTTAACTCAAAATGGATCCAGGAGGTAGATATCAAATCAGAGACACTGTGTCTAATAGAAAAAAGTTGGCTACGATCTACATACTGTGGGGACGGGCTCCACATTCTTTAATAGGATGCCCATAGCCCAAGAGTTAATAACAAGAATAAACAAATGGGACTTACTTAAACTAAATTGTTTTTTTTTCTCAGCAAGAGAAACAATAAGAGAGGTAAATAGAGAGCCTACATCCTGGGAACAAATTTTTACTCCTCACACTTCAGATAGAGCCCTAATATCCAAAATATACAAAAAACTCAAAAAATTAAACAATAAGATAACAAATAACCCAATCAACAAATGGGCCAAGGACCTGAACAGACACTTTACAGAGGAGGACATTCAATCAATGAACAAGTACCTGAAAAAATGCTCACCATCTCTAGCAGTCAGAGAAATGCAAATCAAAACCACCCTAAGATACTATCTCACTCCAGTAAGATCGGCAGCCATTATGAAGTCAAACAAAATAAGTGTTGGTGAGAATGTGGGGAAAAGGGTACACTTGTACACTGCTGGTGGGACTGCAAATTGGTGAGGCCAATTTGGAAAGTACTATGGTGATACCTGGGAAAGCTGGGAATGGATCCACCATTTGACCCAGCTATCACCCTTCTCGGACTATTTCCTGAGGATCTTAAAAGAGCGTACTATAGAGATACTGCCACATCAATGATCATAGCTGCAGAATTCACAATAGCTAGACTGTGGAACCAACCTAGATGCACTTCAATAGATGAATGGATAAAAAAATGTGGCTTTTATACAAAATGGAGTATTACTCTTCATTAAAAAATGACAAAATCATAGAATTTGCAGGGAAATGGATGGCATTAGAGCAGATTATGCTAGGCGAAGCTAGCCAATCCTTAAAAAACAAATGCCAAATGTCTTCTTTGATATTAAAACAGCAACTAAGAAAAGAACATCGAGGAAGAGCATGAGGAAAAGTTTAACATTAAACAAAGATGAGTGGGGGGAGAGAAAGGGAGAGAGAAGGGAAAGCATATGGGAATAGTAGGAGACCCTCAATGTTACACAAAATTACATATAAGAGGATTTGAGGGGAAATGGGGGGGAAATAGTGGAGAGAATTGAACAACAGCAGATGAGGTAGAGAGGAAAGATGGGAGGGGAGGGGAGGGGGGATATTGGGCGATAGGAAAGGTCGCAGAATACAACAGTCACTAATATGCTATTATGTAAAAATGTGAATGTGTAACCAATGTGATTCTGCAATTCATATTTGGGGAAAAAATGGGAGTTCATAACCCAATTGAGTCAAATGTATCAAAGATGATATATCATGAGCTTTGTAATGTTTGGAACAACCAATAGAAATAAATAAATAAATAATGGTTTAAAATTGAGTGGGAAGAAATCAGCTAAAAATGGGTTGAGATGCATTCATTTTGCTAAGCAAAACTTTGTTTTGTTTAGTTGTAACTATCACAAATTTATTTTACCAGGAAATTGGCTTTTGAAAATGCACATAAATTGAGATTAAAGGATAATTCACCTACCTTCTTGAAAAATTCATAGCATTTCCTATATTTTTCAAATTTTATTTTTTTCGTGAATATTTTGTCATGGACCAGGTCTAGTCTTAGGCTATTCTTCCAGAATACTACCTCATCTGACAAATTCGTACAATCTGTTGGATTGTTGTTTTCACCTTTTTTAAATAGTTTCTAGCTGATAATGTGTATTTTCTTTATCTTTATTTGTACGTATATACCCAAGAATATCTTTGCATTTTATGTTTTACTGGGGAAGAGACTGATCAAAAGCTCTTTGTTATATGTATCAACAATCAGACATTTAGAGCACGCAATTATTCTTAATTTTGCATGAAAATATCTTTGTACTATTTTCTTATACAGATTTAGAATTATTAATATGTCCCTACTGTAATAAGTAATTACTTAAAGAAGAATTAAACAATTGACTTTATATCAATTATGAATATGAAAAGTACTAAAATAATGATTTGGCAATTAATACACAATTGATAGAAATTGAAATCACAAGAAAGCCATTTAAAATGTCAGTGCATATGGTCCTTGAATAATAGGTAATTCAAAAAACTTTTTTTTAATTCATAAGATTTAATATGCCGTATTACAGCTTAATGTGATATAAAACCTTATATTATCAGTATTGATAAAAAAGAATGATACCTGTTTATTTAAATATGCTTATTTGATTTTCACTGTAAGATGTTAATTCTGGAAGGCTTGAGAATTAAGAAAGTTTTGGTCTATATTATTTTTAACAGGCTAATCAAAGTACTTTTAAATATATATGTATGTATATATATATATATATATATATATATATATATATATATATATATATATATATATAACATGTAATGCATATGCATGAATATAGATACATATGTATAAAAATGTATTTTAATATATCTATCAGGTGATTATAATTATTAAATTTTCTCAAGAAAAAAAACAATGACTATAAAAACAGTCTTAAATTTAAATTTCATAGCATACTACTGTTTGTAATGACATGAGAGAAAAACAGATATGAAAGGAAAACGAAAAAGGAAGAGAGAGAAGGGGGAAAATGAGGAAGAAAGTGAGTAAAGATGAGGGAGAGGCGTGTTCGATGTAAAGATAAAAGTGGAGGGGCTGGGTTTGTGGTTCAGTGGTAACATGCTTTTCTAGCATGTGTGGGACACTGGGTTCTATTCTAAGCACCACATACAAATAAACAAAATGAAGGTCAATCACAACTGAAAAAATAAAAAATAAAAAAGTAGAAATATTAGCAAAACTCCAAGCTTTTATGAATGTTAAATTTAAAAAAAATTATGTAACATAGCCTTATGTAAATTCTAGACTATCCAAAAGAGTCATTAAATGTTAGATTATTAGTGCAATAACTAAAAATCCATTGCTCTTTCCTCAACATTCTGTGGCATGCTAGTGGTAAAATAAATTCTATTATAACACCAAAAAAAAAATCTAATATTTCTATAGTAACTGACCCAGTTTAATATCAAGGCTAGCAGATTCCTATGGGACATGATGTGTATTTTGACATTCATTTTTATTCAACACTGGAACATTACTATTTCTTCAGTTTATGCACATCATAGGATATATATTTCATCCACAAGTTCGCTAATTTATACGCATTTGTTTCACTTTCAGTCACTTCCTGCTTCAGAACACATGTATTTCTTATGTTTCTTGACTGCTCTTTCCATGAGACTTCTTTCCAAACACATTATTGTCGATTTCCATTATCACATTTGAAGCAAAACTCACACACCAGTATGATAAACCAAACCCTAATATTACCATTAGATGTACAACTAGCTGCAATGAATGATTGTATATCAATATAAGATTTCTTACTTAGTTTCAGAAATCAATTAAATCCATTATTTAAAGTGGAACCAGTTATATTATTTATTCACAGTATGGTCTTTTCATGCATTATCTCTATATTCATAGACACAGGGTACACCTCTTTGTACCCCCAATACTAATTTATACGTCTTCAAAATATTGCTCCCAGAAATGGTGGAAGAAATGCACATGTCACCTGATTTACATATACATTTTATCACAGTAATATTCTGGACACAAACAGCAAAGGTGACACTTATGATTTTACCAAACCTAAATGGAAAGTGAAGATGGATTACTAAAAACATCCATGTCCAGGTTGCCTAATGCTCTCAAATGTGAATCCTATTCTTGACTACATATTTGTTTCTTCCAAAGATTATATATTCAACCTCAAGCCCCTTGAAAATGTCTAATCTTATCACTCACTTTATCATTTGCCTGATTTCCTAATGTCTCTATTGATATCTGCTTTCCTACATATTTTCCCCAGATTATCACTGTGACTGACTCTTCATATGTGCTCACATTTACATTCAATCTCTACCAGAAGCCCTATTGCTAAAGAACTTTTGGTCCAAATGCTATACTCACTCTTCGTTCTAAACCTACTGACTATCTTTCTAATAATACCGACTATCCCTTTTTGTCTAGAAGTTCTCTTTGACATTCCATCATTCAAGGTACAAAGTCCTATGCCATTTAACATCGATTTATCTGAGACATTTCTGCAGAACATAATTCAAAGCTAAGTATCCCAATCAAGGGCCCAATGCCCTTCTGGGCTTCAAATCTTACCTAGATTACTGTTTTCATTCTTATATTTCACTTTTACATTCTTGTAAATATTACAGGTTCCCATTACCATTATTCATCCTGCAGAATGATTCAAATCAAACTTTTATTAACCGTAACCATACACTCTTCCCTCAATCAAACTTTACAGAAGAGCAGGGACAGAGTTGCTTTTACAATACAGGAATGTAGGGGTTCTTAAACCTGCTGAGATCCTCAAAGGTCCATGCAGAAATGATCCCTGGAGAAGATGTAGGCATCTATGTAGGAGTTGAGAGAGCAAAAGTCATCTTGCATGGCAAACCCCCTTGTCAGGATGAAGGGATGTGTCTGAATCAGTCTCTCTATTCTAAATGTAGAGAAGATGGACGAAACCAGGCCTGTGTGGGGAGATGTTCCCAGGCGCCTATGTTTGATATACCATTCTATCTTGTGAAATTGTCACCGAAAGTAGGGGCAGCCTCTATCTCATGGGACCCTTGGAAGCAAAGGTTAAATCAAAGTGATTGCCAAGGTAGTGACCTCATGCAGTTCCTGAAGAAAGTGACCTACCTCACTTCCTTGGTGATGTAACTCTCTGAACTTGGAATCCAAGATGCCAGGCTCCCAGAGCCAGTCCCAGTCCCAATCCCAGTGGGCTCACTTGTTTGGATGTACCAAGGACAGAGTCAGTATTTCTTGGTATCTACTGATGTGAGGATTGCCAAATGCCAGGACAGATCTGAAGAGGGGCCTTTCCTGAGAAAGCAGGTAGTGGCTCACCGCTGGCTCCTGAGAACTTCACAGAGTTGGCAAAGGAGACAGATCTGAGACATGACAGGACATTTCATTGGAACATAATATGGCCCAACAGACAGAGGACACTCCAGATAGTCAGAGACATACTTGCGGGAAGGAGATGCCTTTGTGAGTGTGAGTGTCAGTTTGTGGTTTGTCTCATATTCTGAGAATAGGTAGGAAAGACAGTTTGTTTGGTTTGGAATAGACTGTTTCTAGTAAGTTTTTTGACAAGGTGAGTGATTCTATATCTGTGTATCCCACTGTGTCCGTGGTTGTAGACATTAGAAAAGAGAATGCATCAATGGATATGTCCTGTCTAGTAGAAAGCTTCCCAGCATTCATCCTGCCCAATTTATGAATGAACTGCAGCTTGCCTTATGGATGGACAACAAGTACTATCTTCCTAAGTTTCTGTTTTCTTCCTGAATTCTGGCCACTCTGCAGAATAGGCTCATGGTTTTGTGTCCAAGATATGTACCACCTCCAAGCTCTGTGACATGCCCATGTACTGGATAGCGGTAAAGAATGGGAACATCTCAGAAAACTCAGATATCAGTGTGACCAGGAAATTCTCAGTGGAGAAACCCTGCTTTGGGCCATTCTCTTACCTATGTTTCTGTTGCCCTGAATGTCAGGAAGGTCTTTGCCTCAGGCCACCTCTTTGTGAAGCCTGAAGAAAACAGTTTTCAAATGAAAATGAATGGCCATCCCCTGTGGCTCTTTGCTTAATTTCTTTGGAAAGGGATGTGTCTTAATCAGCCTCTTGGACTTGTGTGAGGTTGTGGCTTAGATTCTCAGCACCTGATGGATCTAAAGAAAGATCCCATGTGTGCATCCAAACCAAAATGGCAAAAAGATCCGTTATGGTAGATGAACTGTCTTGCCTTCCTTTGTTAGGTTCCTGACATACATCAAGTGAGAATAGGGATCCTTTGGGTCAAATGAAATCTTCAAAGCCCTAAAGAAGTGCTTGGGTTTTCTCATTATTCCAAATCACATAAAGAATCTATACCTGACAGGCAGTAGGCTTCAAAATGGAGAAGCAGAGCAGTATTAACTGCAGTCCTATTTTATCACTCCTGCTTCAAATGCAGGGTGTCCAGGCCCCCATGACTTTAGGCAAATTAGGGGTAAGAGAGCTTATTTTGGACACTAACACATACCCCACTAGACTCTGACTACTATTCCTAACATGATGGAGAATAATAACCAAAACAGAATAGAAATACAAGCAGTTCAGAGGAGTCATGTTGTATAATTGGACTTGCCTTTTGCATTATATAGGGTAGGAATTATAAATCTAGTCAATTTTTAATTAAAACAGTTCTCCATGTGTTTTTAAAGTTAACAAATATGTGAATTCCTCTCTCCCTTTCTCTGTGGCCTATTCAGCACATGTGTTTTTATATGCACATATAGAATCCTACCTGGTATCACATGTACATACTTGACAGGTTGCTGACTTGGCAGATGCAAATTGTGAAAACAGATCACTCCTCTTAATGCTGTTGGAACTGAAAATTCAAACTATTGGTGACCTTCCTAGCTGAACAAAATTATATATAAATCCATGTTCAGTAAAAAGTATATTTTGGGATGTGTGGATTATATATATTTCATGATAAATTTTGATTGGCATATATATTGCTACTTTTTAATGTCTGTGTGAGTGTGTGTGTGTGTGTGTGTGTGTGTGTGTGTATATATATATATATATATATATATATATATATATATATATATATACACTCTCCAGATTTTTGAAAAAATGAAATATATGTGTCTTATTATACACTCCCTAAATTTATTCATGTTCATGTATGTGGATTTATTATCAACTTTTCACAAGATTATTCTCAGAAATATTCATCCACCTGAAATACATATTTGTTTTCTAGTACTGAAAACTAACTTCAGTGAATGATGCATACAAATCCAAATATTTCTACAGTTACTGACCAAGTTTAAGATCAATGCAAGTAGATTCCTATGGGACATGACATGTATTTTGATGTTCATTTTTTTTCAACACTGGTACATTACTATTTCTTCAGTTTATGCACATCATAGGATATATATTTCATCCACAAGTTCGCTAATTTATATCAATTTGTTTCACTTTCAATTACTTCCTGCTTCAGAACACATGTATTCCTCCATGTTTCTTAACTAGTCTCTTCATGAGACTTCTTTACAAACACATTATTTTCAATTTCCATAATTACTTTTGAAGCAAAACTCACACACCCTTAATGACAAACCATAACCCTAATATTACCATTAGATGTATAACTGATAGGAATGAATGACTGTGTATCAATATAAGATTTCTTATATATTTTAAGATATCAATTTAATCCATTATTTAAAGTGGAATCAGTTATATTATTTATCCACAGTATCATCTATTCATGCATTATCTCTATATTCATAGAGACAGGGTACACCTCTTTGTACCCGCAATACTAATTTATACATCTTCAAAATATTGCTCCCTGAAATGGTGGAAAAAATACTTATGTCACCTGATCTACATATACATTTTATCACAGTACTATTTTGGATACAAAATGCAAAGATCACACATATGTTTGTACAAAAGCCTAAATTGAATGGGAGCATGGATTACTAAAAACATTGATGTCTAGGTTGCCTAATTCTCTCAAATGTCCATCCTATTGGTGACTACATATTTGTTTCTTTGAAGATTATATAGTGAATATCAACCCTGTTAAAATGTCTAATCCTATCACTCACTTTATACTTTGCCTGATTTCCTACTGTCTCTATTGATGTTTCCTTTCCTACATATTTTCCCCAGTTTACCTATGTGACTGACTCTTCACATGTGCTGACATTGACATTCATTCTATTACCGAAACCCTATTGATAAAGAACTTTTGGTCCATATCCTGTACTCACACTTCTTGCAAAACCTACTGACTATCTTCCTAATCCTATGGACTATCCCTGTTTGAGTGGATGTTCTTTTCTACAATCTATCATCCAAGGTACAAGGTCCTATGTCATTGATTATCGATTTATCTGAGACATCACTGCAGAACGTAATTCAAAGCTAAGTATCCCAATCAAAGGCCCAATGCCAATATGGACTTTAAATCTTACTAAATTTCTGTTTTCATACATATTTTTCAACTCTATATTCTTATATATATCACAGATTCCCAATACCATTATTCATCCAGCAAAATGGTTCCTAACCCAAAACAAACATGTAATTATCCCTAACCATAAACTGTTCCCTCAATCTACCTTTATAAAAGAGCAGGGACAGAGTTGGTCTTACAATACAGGAAAGTAGGGGATTGTCCACCTGCTGAGAACCTCAAAGGTCCATTCAGAATTGATCCCTGGAGAAGATGTAGGCAGGTATGAAGGTCCTGAGAGATCAAAAGTCATCTTCCATGGCAAACAACCTGGTCAGGATGAAGGCTTTTGTCTGAATCAGCCTCTCTCTTCTTAATGTAGATAAGATGGACCAAATGAGGCCTGTGTGGAGAGCTGTTCCCGGGTGCCTATGGTTGATATACCATTCTAACTTGTGAAAGTGTCACAGAAATACGGTCAGCCTACATGTCATGGGAACCTTGGATGCATGTGTTAGGACAAACTGGTTGCCAAGGCAGTAACCTCATTCAGTTCCTGAAAGAAGTTACCTCACCTCACTTTTTTGGTGATGGCACTTTCTGAACTTGGGATCCAGGAAGCCAGGCATCTAGAGCCTGTCTCAGTCCCAGGCCTAGTGGTCTCAGTTGTTTGATTTAACAAGGACAGAGTCAGTCTTTCTTGGTATCTACTGATGTGAGGATGGACAAATGACAGGAAAGCTCTGAAGAGGGGCCTTTCCTGACAAAGAAGGTAGTGGCTCACTGCTGGCTCCTGACAACTTCACAGAATTGCCCATGGACACCAGATGTGAGATAGGAGAGGCTATTTGGGGGAACATAGTATGGCCTATCAGTCAGAGAACACTCCGGATAGTCACAAACCTACTTGGAGGAAGGAGGTGCTTATCTGGCTGTGGGTGTGGGTTTGTGGTTTTTTTCTCATGCTCTGAGAATATGTCCGAAAGTCGGTTTGTTTGGTTTGGAGTAAAGTGTTTCCAGAAAGTCATATGAAAAGGCGAGTGTTTCTATGTCTGTGTATCTCACTGTGTCCATGGTTGTAGACATTAGCAAAGAGAATGCATCAATGGATGAGTCTTGTCTAGTAGAAAGCTTCCCAGCATTCATCCTTCCCAATTTATGAATGGACTGCATCTTGCCTTATGGATCGGCAACACCTGCTATCTTCCTAAGTTACTGTTTGCTTCCTGAATTCTGGCCACTCTCCAGAATAGGCTCATGGTTTTGTGTCCAAGATATGTACCACCTCCAAGCTCTGTGACACTGCCATGTATTGGTTAAATGAAGGGCATGGCGAGCATCTCAGAAAACTCAGATATCAGTGTGACCAGTAAAGACTCAGTGGAGAAACCAAGCTTTGGGCCTTTTCCTTACCTATTGTTCTGTTGCCCCTTGACCTTGTGTAATTCTGTGGCTTAGATTCTCTGAACCTGATGGATCTAAAGAGAGATCCCATGTATGCATCCAAAAGCAAAATGTCCAAAAGAGCAATCATTGTGGATGAAGTCTCTCTCCTTCCTTGTTAAGGTTCCTGACCTCCATCAAGTGAGAATAGGGCTCCTTTGCGTCAAATAAGTTCTTCAAAGCCCTGCAGATTCTAGCCCATAGGTGACTGGGTTTTCTCATGACTCCAATTCACATGAAGAATCTAAATCCCACCATCAGTAGGCCTCAAATTTAAGAAGCAGAGCAAAATAAACGGCAGGCCTATTTGATCACTCTTAGTTCACAGGAAGGGTGTCCAGGCCACCCTGACTTTAGGCAAATGAGGGGCAAGGGAGCTTATTTTGGACACTGTCTTGGGCTGCACCCCTCACGGAAACCTCCAGCCAGAGGTTATGATGAGTGTCTGTATGGAAGAAAATGAGGGCCATGTGGGAGTGTTTTGGTTTTAATTATAGTCATTTTTGTGGCGGTTAGTAGAGATGACATGGTCCACCTTGGCTTGAACTTTGGTGGGATTCCACATAAAGACTGAGTTCTCGTACTGAACTCAGAGAAGTATTGCCATGAATAGTGTTGGAATTTTAGGAGGCCACGCACGATAGTCGCCCTTGGAAACTGAGATCTAGGCCCAGGGTAGCTATTCACAGAGCACTGGAAATCTCAGCCAGGATATCACATGATTTTATTCTGAAAAACTTGGCAACCATTGTTGAGAGTCAAAACACACATGGACCTCACATTGTAGACCTCAATTTTCAAGGATTCATGTGACCTTTTGGCCACTCTTTGGGAAGCCTTTCCTGTGAGACATCTCCAGATATTTCATTGAAATGAGCTTCCTCACCATTTAATAGTTCCAGAATGCCTCCAACTTCATCCTTGAAAAATGGCTAGGTCAATATATCATGAAATTTTTAAAATTCCCGTGACAAGTTGGCACTGGAGATTCTTTGAATATCTTGTGGCTGATGATGAGAATAACAGTCAGTGCCTTGATTGACTGGTTTTCATAAAAATTGTGCAGAACAGAGATGCCAGGAAGTTGGAGCCTCCTGAGGAGTGGGCCTAGAGCAGTGGTGGGCAGGTGTGTGATAAAACATCTGCGGTGTGGTCATGTGGATCTGCCTTTGGCTTCCAAATTGCTTGTGACTGATATGGTGCAGCCAGCAGTCCCTTCAATGTAAAGGCATCTTGTTATATGCAGAGGTTTTAGGGAAATATTAAGAATCAGGTTGCTATGGTCAAGGGGGCAACTATGTGGGATATAAGCCTGTTTGGTGCATTCTCCTGCAGACCCTGACCCACCACACGTGACAGAACTCCCTCACGCACAGAGTAACAGTTGAATTCTTTGTATTTCGTGAAACAAATACCAAAATCCCAGTGCAGCACCAAGAAACAACACGAAAAGTGGAGAATGACCAAATAGCTTCACAGGCCCATGTGGATACACTTACCCCCCCGTGTCCACAGTTTACCTACAAAGAGAGTATTCAGCACTGCTGACTCATGTTCAGTGGAAAATAAAAAACCATGTCCTCCAGGTCACATAGATGAAGACCCTGATTTGATGGTCTCACTACAAACGAAGCTGAAGCTCCCAACAACAACATATATTCCAAGTGCCCAACCTCAGAGGCAGTTTCTCAAGAAGTCTTTAGGCCAGCAGAGCTCCATGTTTTTGGAATGATTACACTGTCCCTTACTTTTGGAATCTCCTCTACCTCCTCCAAGATTGTGAACTCCTGAGCATATTCCATTCCAGATATTTATTCACAGATTTTCTAACTCTTCTCTTCTAATTGTGTCTTACTCTGGGCGATTGTAATGTCAAGGCATTTTTCTGGATGAGAGTGGGAAGATTTTTGTGTATCACATATTTACATACACATTGGATTCATTTTCCAATTTTCCTTTCAAAATACTGAATACCTCACACTAACACCTACCCTACTAGACTCTGACAACTAATCCTAATAAGGTGGAGAAAAATAAACCAAAAAAATAGAAATGCAAGCAGTTCAGAGAAGGCATGGTGTATAGTGGAATTGCCTTTTGCATTATTTAGGGTAGGAGTTATAAATCTAGTCAATTATTTGTTAAAATATTTCTCCATGTGTTTTAAAGTTAACAAATATGTGAATTCCTGTTTCCCTGTCTCTGTAGCCTATTCAGCACATGTATTTTTACATGCAATTATAGAATCTTACCTGATACCACACGTAAATTCTTGTGAAGTGGCTGACTTGGCAGATACAAATTTTAAGAGATCACTCCTCCTAAGCGCTTTAGAACTGAAAATTCAACCTATGCGTGAGCTTCCTAGTTGAACAACATTATACATAAATCCATGTTAAATAAAATAAATATTTTTGGATCTCTGGATGATATAAATTTCATGGTGAATTTCCTATAGCATATATTATGCTATTTTTAAAGTCCGTGTGTGTTTGTGTGTGTGTATGTGTGTGTATATATATATATATAAATTCTCCAGATTTTTCAAAATATGAAATATGTGTCTTATTATAAACTCCCTTAACTCATTCATATTCAAGTATGTGGATTTATAATCAAATTTTCTCAAGAGTATTCTTAAAATATTCATTCTCCTGATATACATATTTGTTTCTTAGTACTGAAAACTAACTTTAGTGAATGGTGCATACAAATCCTAATATTTCTACAGTAACTGACCTAGTTTAACATCAATGCAAGTAGATTCCTATGGGACATGATGTGTATTTGGATGTTCGTTTTATTCAACACTGGTACATTACTATTTCTTCAATTTATTCACATCATGGGATATATATTTCATCCACAAGTTCGCAAGTTTATAGGCATTTGTTTCACATTCAATCATTTTCTTCTTCAGATCACATGTATTCCTCCATGTTTCTTGACTGGTCTTTTTATGAGACTTCTTTCCAAACACATTATTTTCGATTTCTAGGATCACTTTTGAAGCAATACTCACACACCTTTCATGATAATCCATAACCCTAATATTACATTTAGATGTATTACTGGTTGAAATGAATGATATTATATCAATACAAGATTTCTTATAATATTTCATATATTAATTCAATGCATTATTTAAAGTGGGAACAGTTAAATTATTTATTCAAAATGTGGTCTATTCATGCATTATGTCTATATTCATGGACACAGGGTACACCTCTTTGTACCCCCAATACTAATTTATAGCTCTTTAAAACCTTACTCCCAGAAATGCTTGAAGAAATGCTCATGTCACCTGATCCACATATACATTCTATGACAGTAATATTCTGGACAAAAAATGCAAAGGTCACACTTATGATTGTACCAAAGCCTAAAAGGAAAGTGAACATGGATTACTAAAAGCATCCATGTCCAGGTTTCCTAATGCTCTCAAATGTCAATCCTAATGGTCACTGCATATTTGTTTCTTCTTAAGATTATATATTCAAACTCAACAGTGTACAAAATGTCTAATCCTATCACTCACTTTATACTTTGCATGATTTTGTAAAGTCTCTATTATTATCTGCTTTTCTACATATTTTTCAAAGTTCATCATTGTGACTGAATTTTCATATGTGCTGACATTTACATTCACTCTCTAACTGAAACCCTATTGCTAAAGAAATTTCCGTCCAAATCCTGTACTCACTCTTCTTCCTAAACCTACCGACTATCTACCTAATCCTACCGACTATCCCTTTTTGACTGGATGTTCTCTTCCTCATTCAATCATCCAATGTACAAGGTCCTATGCCATTGTAAATGGATTTATCTGAGACATCTGTGCAGAACCTAATTCAACACTACGTATCCCAATCATGGGCCCAATGCCCTTCTGGGCTTCAAATCCTAGATTTCTGTTTTCATACATATATTTTACCAATATAATTTAATAAATATCGCAGGTTCCCAATACCATTATTCATCGCTCAGAATGATTCCTAACAAAATCGAACCTGTTATTACCCAAACCATACACTGTTCCCTCAATCTAACTTTGTAGAAAAGCAGGGACAGAGTTGGCCTTACAATACAGGAGTGTAGGGAAACTTTCACCTGCTGAGAACCTCAAAGGTCCATGCAGAAATGATCCATGGAGAAGATGTAGGCAGCTATGAAGGACCTGAGGGAGGAAAAGTCAACTTCCATGGTAAACAACCTGGTCAAGATGAAGGGATGTGTCTGAATCAGCCTCTTTCATCTTAATGTAGAGAAGATGGACCAAACCAGGCCTGTGTGGAGAGCTGTTCCCGGGTGCCTATGGTTGATATACCATTCTAACTTGTGAAAATGTCAGAGCGAGTAGGTGCATCCTCCATCTCATGGGACTCTTAGAAGCAACTTTTAGGACAAAGTTGTTGTCAAGGCAGTGACCTCATTTAGTTCCTGAAGGAAGTGACCTCACCTCACTTCCTTGATGAAGGAACTCTCTGAACTTGGGATACAGGAAGTCAGGCACCCAGAGCTAGTCCCAGTTCATGTCCCAGTGTTCAAACTTGTTTGGATTTTCCAAGGACAGAGACAGTGTTTCTTGGTACCTACTGATGTGAGGATAGCCTAATGCCAGGAAGGTCTGAGGAGGGGCCTTTCCTGAGAATGAAGGTACTGGCTCACCGCTGGCTCCTAACAGCTTCACAGAGTTGGACACGGAGACCAGATCTGAGACAGGACAGCCCATTATGGGGGAATA
This sequence comes from Callospermophilus lateralis, assembly GCF_048772815.1. NCBI lineage: Eukaryota > Metazoa > Chordata > Mammalia > Rodentia > Sciuridae > Callospermophilus > Callospermophilus lateralis. The sequence goes on from NW_027513077.1 coordinate 912,478, forward strand.
TATTATGGCCCACCAGTCAAAGGTCACTCCATATTTTCACAGACCTGCTTGGGGGTCTGTGTGGGTGTGGGTGTGGGTGTGGGTTTGTCATTTTGTCTCATGTTCTGAGAATAGGTAGGAAAGTCGTTTTGTTTGGTTTCGTGTGAAATGTTTCTAGTAAGTCTTTTGACAAGGCGAGTGTTTCTATGTCTGTGTATCCCACTGTGTCCGTGGTTGTAGACATTAGAATAGAGAGTGCATCAATACATATGTCCTATCTAGTAGAAATCTTACCAGCATTCATCCTGTCCTATTTATGAATGGTCTGCGGCTTGACATATGGATCGGATACTCCTAATATCTTCCTAAGTTCCTATTTTCTTTCTGAATTTTGGCCAAACTCCAGAATAGGCTTATGGTTTTGTGTCCAAGATATGTACCACCTTTAAGCTCTGTGACATGGCCATGTACTGGATAGCTGAAGGCAATGGTGAGCATCTCAGAAAACTCAGATATAGTGTGACCAGGAAAGTCTCAGTGGAGAAACCCTGCTTTGGGCCTTTTGCTTACCTATTGTATTATTGCCCTGAATGTCAGGAAGGTCTTTGCCTCAGGCCACCCCTTTGTGAAGACTGAAGAGTTTTCAAATGGAAATGAATGGGCATCACCTTTGGCTCTTGGCTTAATTGCTTTGGAAAGGGATGTGTCTGAATCAGCTTCTTGGCCCTGTGTGAGGTTGTGGCTTAGATTCTCAGCACCTAATGGATCTAAAAAAATCCCATGTGTGTATCCAAAACCAAAATAGCCAAAAGAGCAGTCATTGTGGATGAAGTCTCTCACCTTCCTCTGTAAGGTTCCTGACCTCCATCTTTGAGAATAGTGATCCTTTGGGTCAAATGAGTTCTTCAAATCACTACAGAGGCTAGGCCATAGGTGCTTGGGTTTTCTCATGACCCCAATTAACATAAGGAATCTAAACCCCACAGTCATTAGGCCACAAAATGGAGAATCAGAGCAGTATTAAGGGCAGGCCTCTTAGATCACTCCTGGTTCACAGGAAGGGTGTCCCTGCCACACTGCCTTTAAGCAAATGGGAGAAAGGGACCTTATTTTGGATACTGTCTTTGGCTTTGGCCCTCATGGAAACCTACAGCCTGAGGTTATGATTAGTGTCTATATGGAAGAAGATGAGGGCCATGTGGGAGTGTTTTGGTTTTAATTGTGGTCATTTTTGTGGCCGTTGGAAGAGATGACTGAGGCCACCTGGGCTTGAACACTGGTGTGATTCCCCTTAGAGACTGAGTTATGGAACTGACCTCAAAGAAGTATTGCCATGTATTGTGATGGGATTTTAGGAGGCCACACATGAGAGTCGCCCTTGGAAACTGAGATCAAGGCCCAGGGTGGCTTTCCACAGAGCACTGGGAATCTCAGGAAGGATATCACATGATTTTATTCTTAAAGAATTGGCAGCCATATTTGCAAGTCAAAACACAAAAGGATCACACATTGTAGACCACAAACGCCTGGCTTAATGTGACCTTTTAGCCTGTCGTTGGGAAGCATTGACTGTTAGAATTCTCCAGAGATTTCATTGAAATGAGCTTCCTCTCCATTTAATGGTTCCTGAATGAATTAAACCCCACAGTGCCTCAAACTTCATCCTTGAAAAAAGGCTAGATAAATACCATTAAATTTTTGAAATTCTCATGAACAGGTGTCAGTGGAGAACCTTTGGATGTCTTATAGATGATCATGAGTGTACCAGACAGTGCCTTGATTGACTGGGTTTCATGAAAATCGTGTAGAACAGAGATGCCAGTAATTTGGAGCCCGATGAGTATTCGGCCTAGAGCAGTGGAGTGTAGGTGTTTGTTAAAACATCTGTGATGGGGTCATGTGGATCTGCCATTGGCTTCCAAATGGTTTGTGACTGACATGGTGCAGCCCCCATACCCTTGTATGTAAAGGCATCTTGTTATACGGAGAGGTTTCAGGGCAATGTTTAGAATCAGATTTCTATTGTCAAGGAGGCAAGCTATGTGGGATAGAAGCCTGGTTGGTGCACTCTCCTGCAGACCCTTAACCAACACACGTGACAGAACTCCCTCCAGCACTCTGTCCTAGTTGACCTCCTCGTACTTCATGAAGCAAATACCAAACTCCCAGTGTAGCTGCAAGAAACACCATGAAAAGTAGAGGAAGACCAAATGGCTTCAAAGTCCACACTGGGAGATACTTTGCCCCCAAATGGCAACAAATTACCTACAAAGAGAGAATTCAGCCCTGCTGCCTCATGTTTATTGGAAAAAAAGAAACCATGTGCTCCAGGTTACACAGAAGCAGACCCAGATTTGATGGTCTCACTACAAAGGAAGTTAAAACTCCTGACAACAACATATATTTCAAGTGCCCAACCTCAGAGGCAGTTTCTCAAGTGCCCAACCTCAGAGGCAGTTTCTCAAGAAGTCTTTAGGCCAAGAGAGCTTCATGTTTGTTGAGTTTTTACCATGTACCTTACTTTTCGAAACACCTCTACCACCTCCAAGGTTGTTAACTACTGAGCATTTTCCATTCCAGATGTGTATTCACAGATTTTCTAACTCTTCTCCTCTTATTGTGTCTTACTTGGGGTGAAGGTAATGTCAAGGCATTGTTCTGAATGAGAGTGGAAAGACTTTTGGGTAGCATATATTTGCATACACATTGGATTCATTTTCCAATTTTCTATTCGAAATACTGAATCCCTGACTGTCAGAGGTAGAAGGAATTCTCCTTCAAAGAATAGCCTGACACTTACAAGAAACAGCCACCAGGAGACATCCTGTCTGGGAGACATCCTGTAGCCATCTGTCTCCCTGAGACATCCTGTGCCCATCTGTCTTTCTGAAACTTCCTGAGGTTATCTCACCTTGTGAAGACATCTAGGAAGTGCCGATAAGAGAGATTTCCCACATCCAGCATACAAATACCCCTGTGTGAACAATAAAAGTTTGCAGCTTGATCAGAACTCCTGTCTTGCTGTCATCTCTCGTGTCTCTTGTCCCTTCATTCCTCCCTATCTAGGTTCGCTGCCCACGTTGATGTGTCCTGCCGGCCGGGACATCTGGCGCCCACTGACTGGGGCTTGAGCTTTTGATTGAGGGGGACCCCGTCCTCCTGGAAGATTTGGTCAAGCGGAGCTTGCAATAACCGCAGAAGACACCACCGAGAGACAGATCCAGGAGGAGGGTGGGGATGACACACGGTGATTGACCCACCATGGGGCAAGCAGTTTCGTCACATGATTTGTTTTTGTCAGGCTACAAGGAGTCCTTCCAGACATGGGGGCGCGTATTAAGAAAAAAGACTTAAATTTTTTTTCTTTTCACACATAAGAGAGCAGTGTCCATGGTTTCCTCTTGAAAGGACCATTGATGGTAAAAGATGGCTTAGAGTAGGAGACTGTTTAAAAGATTATTATGAATCCTTTGGCCCAGAAAAAGTGCCTGTTCCCACCTTTTCTTACTGGAACTTAATTAATAGAATTCTTAAAAGTTCACCCTTTGACAATGGTACCTTAAAAGTTGTCAAGGTTGGGAAAGAGACTATGCAAATACTTCTCATATCCCCTCAGCATGCCCATCAGTTAGTATAGACATAGACCCTTCTCAGGCTCCCCAGGACCGTGGGAACCTTTCTGGTCCCCCTCAAAATACCACCCTAATGAATAAGGCTCCAATGATTACCAACTGCCTTTATTCAGTTTTAAATACCGGAGACTCATTGACCCCTTTAGAGGAGGCTACCTTGGAGAAGGAAGCAGCTCGCTACCATTCAGAAGACCCTCCACCTCTCAAGACCCTGCCACAGCCTATAGGACTTAAACATCCACCTCCCTCCTATATCCCTCCTGCCTTTTGTGCTCTGGCCCTTCAGGGAACAAATGCCCCACCCCGATATTTTCTCCCCACTTCCCTTGCCTAAACTGGCTCCTTTGTGAGCATCCTTTCAACATACACAGGAACAGATCCAACCTTTAAAAGAATTAAGATCCCTTCACTCTGAGCTCTCTTCATTAGCCTTAGGTATGGAGTCAAAGCAACTGGCCTACAGTGGTCTAATACAAAGGCGAAGCCACTCCATTGACCTGTGCTTGCCTTCCCAGTCACCACCAGTCTGATAGATAAGCCTGCCCAGGCTGAGGTCAAAGAATTAGACGAGGATAAAGAGGAGGAAGCGGGGAAATGGATTAAGGAGATCAGGACTCAGAGGATGAGGAGTTCAGCCCTAGGCAGGCAGGAACCCAGAGTCTACAAAAAATTAAGCCTGCATTTTCCTGAAAAACTTAAAAAGGCTTGTGCTCACTATGGCCCCATTGCACCCTACACGTTGGCTTTATTAGAAAGCCACAGCACACAATGACTTACTCCCAATGATTGGAAATTTTTAGACCAAGCTACCCTCAGTGCCAGAGACTTCCTGTTATGGAATGCAGATTTCAAAGAGCACTGTCGGGAAACTGCTCAAAAAATTTTAACTAAGGCCTTCTCTAAATCCAGGACTTATGTTAAGCTAGTGGGCAATGAGCCTTTTGACAATAAAACTAAACAGGCACATTTCCCTGCTGGACTTTTGATGCAGATTCAGATGGCTGGCTTACGTGCTTGGAGACACCTCCCTCAAAAGCCTCGGCTACCACTTCCCTGGCAAAAATTTGACAAGGGCCCGACGAGCCTTATAGCGACTTTGTTCCCCGGCTTAACCTAGCTGTGGAATGCTTGCTTGGACCGAGCGAAAGCAAAAGCGCTTTTGTAAAACATCTTGCCTTTGAAAACGCCAACCTGGCATGTCAGGATGTTCTTCAACCACATAAGGATAAAGGGAAACTTTCTGACTTTATTAGACTCTATGCAGGGGTAGGTGCAGCCCATGCCATGGGTCTTGCCCTAGGTGCCACCTTTACCAAGACCTTTCACAATCCTGGCTCACGTACTTGCTTTACTTGTAAACAACCTGGCCATTTTGCAGGCAAGTGTCTGACAGGCAAAAAAAGCCTAGGAATAGCGTCTCCTTCAACTGGGGCTATACCGCCCCAAGCTATCCTTTGCCCTAGATGTGGTAAAGGTCATCACTGGGCCAGTGAGTGTAGATCTAAGACAAATGCCCTCAGACAGCCTATTTTTTCCTGCTTCTTGGGAAACTCCCTGCGGGGCCAGCCCCGGGCCACGACATCCCCCAGGACAAACCCAGGGGCAATAAGATTTGTTCCCTCCCAAACTCCCAACCTACCTCAAAATTCTTCTCCACAATTGCCTCCCTCCAACTAGCCACTCCAGGCAGCGCAGGATTGGACCTCTGTGCCACCACCGATACTATATTGGACTCAATGCAAGGACCCCAGATAATACCCACTGGAATTATGGGTCCCCCTCAATCTCATATGTGTGCCCTTATTTTGGGGAGAGCCTCTACTAACTTACATGGTGTTCAGGTCTTCCATGGCATTAATAATAATGATTTCACTGGAGAAAAAAATACTGGCCACAGCTATTAATGGAGTTGTGGCCATCCCAGCACGAACAAGTCTTGCACAATTAATACTCCTTCCCTTGAATCCAGGAGGCACTTCCACCGCCCAAACCTACCGCAGGGGACTGCCTCCTTGGGCTGCTCTGATGTAAATTTGGTTCAACCCGTTTCTCACAAAAGACCCACAATTTCCTTACTTATTGAAGGAAAGGAATTCCAAGGAATTCTAGATACTGGAGCTGATGACACAATTATTTCTCAAAAATATTGGCCATCAGCTTGGACCCTCACCTCATCCTTGACTGACCTTAAAGGGATAGGACAGTCAAAAAATCCTCTGGTCAGCTCTACGGCTCTTAGCTGGACTTATAAAGTGGGTAATAAGGGAATTGTCACTCTTTTCGTTGTTCCTGACCTCCCTGTTAACCTATGGGCCCGAGATATTTTGAGTCAAATGGAAGTTATTCATGCCATTCCCAATTCCATGGTAACTCATCAAATGCTTCATATAAATTGTGTCCCTGGTACAGGCCTTGGGAGACTGAGACAAGGACTGGTTGAGCCAATAAAACCCATACAAAAAACAAATACATATGGACTTGGGTATTCGAATTTTTAGTGTCGGTCTCTGACTCTCCTGTACCCCATGGAGATAAAATTATTTGGGAAACTCAGACTCTTGTGTGGGTGCATCAATGGCCACTTACCCAAGAAAATATGGAGGCTGCCTCCATGTTAGTGCAGGAACAGCTGGCAGCCGACCATGTAGAGCCCTCAACCTCAACATCGAATACTCCAATTTTTGTTATCAAGTAAAAATCAGGCAAGTGGTGCCTTTTACAATATTTGTGTGCCATTAATAAAGCTATGTGCCCAATAAGAGCACTACAGCCAGGCATTCCCACACCAGTGGCTATTCCCAAAAACTATTGTAAAATGATTATTGAGTTAAAAGATTGTTTTTTTACCATTCCTTTACATCCTGCGGATAGACCCTAGTTTGCCTTTAGTCTCCCTCGCATTAATTTTCAGGGCTCTATGCAGAGATTTCAATGGAAGGTTCTTCCCCAAGGTATGGCCAACAGCCCTAGTCTTTGCCAAAAATACGTTGCTCAAGCAGTAGACCCTGTGAGAGAGCTATGGCCACAAATTTATATTTTACATTATATGGATGATTTGTTAATTGCTGCACCTAATAACCATGACCTTAATAATTGTTACTTGGACATTTACAAAATCCTCACTTCCTTGGGACAACAGATAGCTCCTAATAAGGTTAAAACACAGGACCCTTATACCTATTTGGGCCTTAAACTTCAAGATAATCAGATCCAAATTCCTAAGATACCACTATGGGTGGTCCATCTTCAAAACCTTAATGATTTTCAAAAATTCCTGGGGAATATTCAATGGCTAAAAACATTTTTAAAATTACCACCTTGTGTACTTTTGTCCCTTAATGATATTTTGAGAGGTGATTCCCACCCCTCCTCCCCTCAAAAACTTACTCCCGAGGCATGACAGGCATTAAACCAAGTCACAGAAGCCATTGCCAAACAGTTTTTTACAGAACATTCTTAAAACCTTCCTCCGGTTCTGGTTATTTTACACACTCCTCATACACCCACAGGAATATTTTGGCAACGAAATACACATTTTAGAAATAAAGGCTGCCTTTGCTTTGGGTCCATTTACCCACCACATTCTCCAAGGTTATTACTGTTTTTCTTGCTCAGGTAGCTTCTATTATTTTTAAATGTCGTTTGCTATCTCGAGAACATTTTGGCAAAGACCACGATAATATTTTAATTTCATATACTAAAGACCAAATCCAATTTTTACTACAGACGGAGGATGAATGGCGTATTGCCTTATCAGGCTTCTTGGGAACAATTGATAACCACCTACCCAATGACCCCCTTTTACATTTTGTCCAGTTACATCCATTTATTTTTGCCAAAATTACTCAAAAGGCTCCCATTCCTCAAGCCCTTACTGTCTTTACAGACAGTTCCAGTAATGGCCGAGCAGTCTTTGTTGTCAATAACCAGCCTAACACCTTTTATACTGTCTATCATTCAGCACAGTTTGTGGAATTGTTTGCAATAACACAAGTTTTTAAAACATTTTTTGATAATCCTGTTAATATTTATACATACAGTGCCTACATTGCTCATTCTGTGCGCCTGCTTGAGATTTCACCCACCATTAACGCTTCTTCCAATGTCGCCCATCGGTTTCACCAGCTTCAGCAGCTAATTCAGGCCAGACAACACCCATTTTTCTTAGGACACAGCAGGGCACACTCTGATCTTCCCAGCCCTCTAACACAAGGTAATGCCAAAGCTGATGCAGCAACTCGTTTCATCTTTCCAATTTTTGTTGGCTGCACTCAAAAGGCCACGGAGTTACACAATCTTCACCATCTAAATTCCCAGAACCTTCGATAACTATGTAAAATTACCAGGCAACAGGCACGAGAAATAGTAAAAGCATGCCCTGGTTGCCCTGTCTCCCTCCCCATTCAACACTTGGGAGTTAACCCCCGAAGATTACTGTCCAATCAGTTTTGGCAAATGGATGTTACTCATTTTTCTGAATTTGGAAAAACCAAATATGTACACGTTTCTGTAGATACCTTCAGTGGCCTTATTTTCGCATCACCACATTCTGGAGAGGCTATCAAAGATGTCCTTTCTCATCTTGTTTCAGCGTTTTCTGTAATGGGTAAACCAATACATATTAAAAAAAGATAATTGTCCTGCATATACCAGTGCCAAGTTTAAACAGTTTTGTGCTACCTCGCAAATTTGGCATACTACTGGAATTCCATACAAGCCTCAGGCATTGTGGAACGTGCCCACCTTACCTAAAGACTTGGCTAACCCGCATTAATGCTTCTGCACTTGTATTTACCACTCACAGGCATCGCCTTAATCATGCATTATTTGCCCTTATTTTTCTTTCCCTAGACAATGAAGGCCATTCGGCTGCAGACTGACACAGGCAATCCTCGTCCAATTCTGTTCGCCCACCTGTTATGTGGCACAATCCCCTTACAAATAAATGGAAACGCCCAGGTCCTGTCCTCATCTGTGGACGAGGCTCAGCTTGTGTTTTGGACGAAGAGCAAGCAGCCCCAAGATGGTTACCAGAACGCCTGGTTAAACAGGTTAATGGCTTACCTCAACACGGGGATGGAGGCCCTCCCCCTGAGGACAAATTTTCCTCTTTTTAAGATGCAGCCAACAATCTGTGTGAGGATCCTACTTAAGGCACTTATGCTGAACAGGATTGTACACGGAGGCTTTGGCCCTCCACCTTCCAACATCATGGAGTACCTTTTTGGCCCTCTCTGTGAACGCAAGGGAGGATCTTGGACTCAGGCTCCCACTAGTTTGACCCAGACTGCTGACTGCGTGACTAAGGTGGCTTACCTCCAGGCCGAGGTTGACCATAAACTCAGAGGAGTTCATCAGCCTAAATTGGTATGTGTTAACAAGCCAAAGATTATTCCCCCTAGTACAAGTAAAGCTCTCCAAAATTGTTCTGCAACTTGAACGCATACCCAAGCGATGCATGCCACTTGTTATGCGTCGGCCTCAATTTGTGTTAACAAGCAGGGAGAACAATTTTTTGAAGCCTCCCTAACTAAAACTCATGCAGCAGGAGGGACCACTATTCATTATACCCCCGTTCTTTTTGACCGGGGAGGAGAAGGCAAATACACCAAGCTACAGTCAGCTGGGTGCCAAGGCCCTGTTGGTAAACCCTCCTGCTGCCCCATTAAGGCACCTACAGGGGTCACTGATGGTGGAGGATTCCCTTATGCTGTCAAGCATCCTCAGATAATCAAACTTTTGAAACCCCAAATCCCTGAGCTCACATATCATCCCTTAATATAGCCAAAATGCCAGCTCCCAGGTTTAGATAACAATACTTTAGATATTTTGGAAACTACCTTCTCCTTGCTTAATAATTCCAACCCCAACTTTTCTGGTGATTGCTGGCTCTCCATGACAACAGGGGCAATCATGCCTATGGGAGTTCCTATTAATTCTATCATAGATGATGATAATACATGCCAACCCAGATTTCATTTAAAAGTACAGTCTATAGGCACTTTTACAATATGTCTTTTAGGCGCGATGCAAAATAATACCTATGATATTGATGTTGGAGTTACTTCCTTTGGAAATTGCTCAACAGTACAAAACTATTCCTCATCCACCCCATCTCTTTGTCCCTCCAATGGCACAGTTTTTATGTGTGGAGGAAACTCGGCCTTCCCGAGGCTTCCATCGAATTGGACCGTTGGCTGTGTTCTTGCCTTATTACTCCCTGATATAACTATTGTCCCAGGAGGCGAAACTCTATGCATTCCTAGTCTAGACACCTCAGTCAAAAGACACAGGCGGGCAATACAGGCCTTACCACTCGTTGCCAGCCTTGGAATAACAGCTACTGTGGCCACAGGTACACCTGGCTTAGGCATGGCTATACACTCTTAGCGTCGCCTGTCTCAAAAACTTATAAATGATGTACAAACTATATCAGGAACCATTAAAGATTTGCAGGACCTAGTAGACTCCCTGGCAGAAGTGTTCCTTCAAAACAGAGAAGGCTTAGATTTACTGACAGCTAACCAGGGAGGTATTTGCTTGGCCTTAGGGGAACGATGCTGCTTTAATGCCAATAAATCAGCCATAGTACGCACTAAAATTAAGCAGCTTCAAGAAGATCTAGAAAAGAGATGAAGGGAACTTTTTGAAAATCCCCTCTGGACTGGGCTTAATGGATTTCTACCCTACCTTCTTCCCCTATTAGGCCCTTTGTTGGGTTTACTTTTAATGGTGTCCATAGGACCCTGCATTATAAACAGGCTTGTACAATTTATTATAGAACAGATTAATATTTTGGCCTCTAAGCCCATACAGGTCCACTATCATTGCCTGGAGATGGAAGACCATGCTGCCAACATTTAAAAGGATGTTCTACCCTTCTCACAGGCTTATTTCTTAAGTTTACATCCCCACAGATCTCTCTTTCTTACATTAAACTATAAGTAACAGCTCTGACCAACCATCTTCTGCCATTGCCATAAGGGTTCGTCCTCCATGGGCCCCTCCACTTGGGGGAGGATGCACCCATGGAGTGAGGACGTTGGGCCATAATAACGGAGGGTGCAGGATGGACTGCAGGAGGATGTATCCACGGATCCCAAAACAGAAGACCTCTTAGTGACACGCTCTGGTGCATGGTGGTCGGCCTGCTTCCCCCTCAAAGCCGTCTCCTCCCAAAACATGCCAAGGCCACCACGAAATCTCCTAGTAAACATGCTCTCTCAAATCAGGAGATATTCTAAGGCCTGCTAGAGAAACAGAGCCTCTATCGCCCCCTAAAACATTGGCCAGTAAGGTATGGTCAAATATTTTATATAAGAAAGAGAGGTCAGGGGCTAGAAGGAAGTTCTCCTTCAAAGAATAGCCTGACACTGAAAAGAAACAGCCCCCTGGGAGATATCCTGCCTGGGAGACATCCCGCAGCCATCTATCTCCCTGAGACATCCTGCGGCCATCTGTCTTCCTGCAACATCCTGAGGTTATCAAACTTTCTGAAGACAACCAGCAACTGCCGATAAGAGAGCTTTCCCATCCACAACATATAAATTCCCATGTGAGAACAATAAAAGTTTGCAGCATGATCAGAACTCCAGTCTTGCTGTAATCTCTCGTGTCTCTTGTCCCTTCATTCCTCCCCAACTAGGTTCCTTGCCCACATTGATGTGTGCGGCCGGCCGGGACAACTGACACTAACCCATACCCTACTACACTCTGACTACTAATCCTAATATGATGGAGAAAAATAACCCAAACAGAATAGAAATACAAGCAGTTCAGAGGAGGAATGGTGTATATTTGGACTTGCCTTTTGCATGATATAGGGTAGGTGTTATAAATCTAGTTAATTTTTAATTGAAATCGTTCTCCATGTGTTTTTAAAGTTAACAAATATGTGAATTCCTGTCTCCATTTCTCTGTAGCCTATTCAACACATGTATTTTTATCTGCACATATCGAATCCTACTTGGAATCACACGTACATTCTAGTGAGGAGGCTGACTTGGCAGATACAAATTGTGAGAAGAGATCACTCCCCATAAACGCTGTTGGAACTCAAAATTCAATCTATGGGTGAGCTTCCTAGTAGAACAATATTTTACATAAATCCATGTTCATTAACATAAATATTTTTGCATCTATGGATGATATATATTTCATGATGAATTTTGTTTGGCATATATATTGCTACTTTTTATTGTCTGTGTGTGTGTTTTGTATATATATACACTCTTCAGATTTTTCAAAATATGAAATATATGTGTCTTATATACACTCCCTAAATTCATTTATGTTCATGTATGTGGATTTATTATCAACTTTTCACAAGATTATTCTCAGAAATATTCATCCACCTGAAATACATATTTGTTTTCTAGTACTGAAAACTAACTTAAGTGAATGGTGCATACAATCCTAATATTTCTACAGTGACTGACACAGTTTAACATCAATGCAAGTAGAAATCTATCTGACATGATGTGTATTTTGAAGTTCATTTTGTTCAGCACTGCTACATTACAATTTCTTCAGTTTATTCACATCATAGGATATATATTTCATCCACAAGTTCACAAATTTATACGCATTTGATTCATTTTCAATCATTTCCTGCTTCAGAACACATGTATTACTCCTAGTTTCCTGAATGGTCTTTTCATGACACTTATTTCCAAACACATTCATTTTGGTTTTCATAATCATTTTGAAGCAAAACTCACACATTCTTCATGATATACCATAACCCTAATTTTACCATTACATGTGTAACTGATTGGAATGAATGATTGTATATCAATATAAGATTCCCTGTATATTTTCTGATATCAATTCAATCCATTATTTAAAGTTTGAACCACTTTTATTATTTATTCACAGTATGGTCTATTCATGCATTATTTCTATATTTATAGACACAGGGTACATCTATTTGTATCCCCAATACTAATTTATTCATCTTCAAAATGTAGCTCCCAGAAATGTTGGCAGAAATACTCATGTCACCTGATCTACATATACATTTTATCACAGTAATATTCTGGACACATTATGAAAATGTCACACTTATGATTGTACCAAAGCCTAAGTGAAAGTGAGCATGCGTTACTAAAAACATCCATGTCCAGGTTGCCTAATGCTCTCTAATGTAAATACTATTGGTGAATACATATTTGTTTCTTCCTAAGATTATATATTCAACCTCAATCCTGTTGAAAATGTGTAATCCTACCACACAATTTACACTTTGCCTGATTTCCTAATGTCTCTATTGATTTCTGCTTCCCTACATATTATCCCAGTTCATTATTGTGACTGACTCTTCACATGTGCTGACATTTACATTCACTGTCTACCCGAAAGCCTATTGCTAAAGAACTTTTGGTCCCACTCTTATACTCACTCTTCTTTCTAAACCTACCGACTTTCGTCTTAATCGTACCGACTATCACTTTTTGACTGGATGTTCTCTTTGACATTCAATCATCCAAGGTACAAGGCAATTGTATATTGATTCATCTGAGACATCTGTGCAGAATATAATTCAAAGCTAAGTATCCCACTCAAAGGCCTAATGCTTTTCTGGGCTTCAAATCTTACCTGGATTTCTGTTTTCAAACTTATATTTCCCCTGTATATTTTTGAAAATATTGCAGGTTCCCAATACCATTAATCATCTTGCACAATGATTCCAAACCCAAATAGAACCTGTTATTAACCGTAACCATACACTCTTTTCTCAATCTCACTTTACAGAAGAGCAGGTACAGAGTTCGTCTTACAATACAGGAATGTAGGGGATCTTCCACCTGCTGAGAACCTAAAATTTCCATGCAGAAATGATCCCTGGATAAGATGTAGGCAGCTATTGAGGAACTAAGAGAGCAAAAGTCATCTTCCAATGCAAAAACCCTGGTCAGAATGAAGGGATGTGTCTGAATCAGCCTCTCTCTTCTTAATGTAGAGAAGATGGACCAAACCAGGCCTGTGTGGAGAGCTGTTCCTGGGTGCCTATGGTTTACATACCATTCTAACTTGTGAAAGTGTCACAGGAAGTAGGGGCAGCCTCCATCTCATGGGACACTTGGAAGCAACTGAAGCAATTGTTAGGACAAAGTGGTTGTCACGGCAGTGACCTCACTCAGTTCCTGAAAGAATTGACCTACTTAACTTCCTTGTTGATGGAACTCTCTGAACTTGGTATCCAGGAAGCCAGGCACCCAGAGCCAGTCCCAGTCCCCGTCCCAGTGGGCTCAATTGTTTGTATTTACCATGGACATAGTCAGTCTTTCTTGGTACCTACTAATGTGAGGATGGTCAAATGACAGAATAGTTATGAAGAGGGTCCTTTCCTGGGAAAGTAGGTAGTTGCTCACCACTGGCTGCTGGCAACTTCACTGAGTTGAAAAAGGAGACAAGATCTGAGACCGTACAGGCCATTTCAGGGTAACGAAGTATGGCTCACCAGTCAGAGGACACTCCATATAGTCAGAGACCTACTTGGGGGAAGGAGGTGCCTTTTTGAGTGTGGGTGTGAGTATGTGGTTTTGTCTCATGTTCTGAGAATAGGTAGGAAAGTAGGTTTGTTTGTTTTGGGGTAGACTGTTTCTTGTATGTCGTTTGGCAAGGCGAGTGTTTCTATGTCTGTGTATCTTACTGTGTCAGTGGTTGTAGACAATAGAAACGAGAATGCATCAATGGATGTGTTGTGTCTAGTAGAAAGCTCCCAGCATTCATCCTGCCCAATGTATGAATAGAGAGTGGGCAGCCTTATTGATGTGCAACACCTATTATATTCCTAAGTTTCAGTTTTCTTCCTGAATTCTCTCAACTCTCCAGAATAGGCTCATGGTTTTGTGTCCAAGATATTTACCACCTCCAAGCTCTGTGAAATGGCCATGTACTGAATAGCTGAAGGAAATGTGATCATCTCAGAAAACTCAAATATCAGTGTGAATAGAAAAGTCTCAGTGGAGAAACCCTGCTTTGGGCCTTTTACTTACCTATTTTTCTGTTGCCCTGAATGTCAGAAAGGTCTTTGCCTCAGGTCACACTTTGTGAAGCCTGAAGAAAATAGTTTTCAAATGGAAATGAATGGGCATCACCTGTGGCTCTTTCCTTAATTGCTTTGGAAATGGATGTGTCTGAATCAGTATCTTGGCCCTGTGTCAGGTTGTGGCTTAGATTCTCAAAACCAGATGGATCTAAAAAAGATGCCATGTGTGCATCCAAAACCAAAATGGCAAAAAGATCAGTTATAGTGGATGAAGCTTCTTGCCTTTCTCTATTAGTTTCCTGACATCCATCAAGTGAGAATAGGAATCCTTTGGGTAAAATTAGTACTTCAAAGCCCTGCAGAGGTGCTTGGGTTTCCTCATGACTCCAAATCACATAAAGAATCTATACCTGACTGTCAGTAGGCCTCAAATTGGAGAATCAGAGCAGTATTAAGAGCAGGCCTATTTGATCACTCCTGGTTCACAGGAAAGATGTCCCGGCCACAATGACTTTAGGCAAATGAGGGGCAAGAGAACGTATTTTGGACACTGTCTTTGGATGTGCCCCTCATGGAAACCTCCAGCCAGAGGTTATGATTAGTATCTATATGGAAGAATATGAGGGCTATGTGGAAGTGTTTTGGTTTTAATTGTGGTCATTAGTGTGGTGGTTGGAAAAGATGACTGGGTCCATCGGGGTTTAAACTCTGATGTGATTCCCCTTTGAGACTGCGTTGTGAAACTGACCTCAGAGAAGAATTGCCATGATTTGTGTTGGCATTTTTGGAGGCCACGCATGAGAGTCGCCCTTGGAAACTGAGATCTAGACCAAGGGCGGCTTTCCACAGAGCACAGGGAATCTCAGCCATGATACCATATGATTTTATTCTGAAAGCCTTGGAATCCATAGTTGAGAGTCAAAACACACATGGACCTCACATTGTAGACCTCTATGTGCCTGGCTTCATGTAACCTTTTGCCCACTCTTTGGGAAGCCTTGCCTGTGAAATTTCTCCAGAGCTTTCATTGAAATGATCTTCCTCAACCTTTAATGGTTCCTGAATGAATGGAAACCCACAGTGCATCCAACTTCATCCTTGAAAAATGGCTACATAAATACCATGACATTCTTGAAATTCCCTTGACCAGGTGGCACTGGAGAACCTTCGATGTCCTGTTGCTAATTCGAGTGTACAAGACAGTGCCTTGATTGACTGGGTTTCATGATAATGGTGTAGAACAGAGATGTCAGTACGTTGGAGCCTCCTAATTAGTGGTCATAGAACAGTGTTGTGCATGTGTGTGATAAAACATCTGTGGTGGGGCCATGTGGATCTGCCATTTACTTCCAAATGGGTTGCGACTGACATGGTGCAGCCAGCAGAACCTTGTATGTAAAGGCATCTTGTTATATGGAGAAATTTCAGGGCAATGTTCAGAATCAGGTTGCTATGGTCAAGGGGGCAACCTATGTGTGATAGAAGCCTATTTGGTGCATTCTCCTGCAGACCCTGACACACGACACATGACAGAACTCCCTCCAGCACTGTGTCCCAGTTGAACTTTTTTTTTTCGAGAAGCAAATACCAAACTCCCAATGCAGCAGCAAGAAACACCACAAAAAGTGGAGGATGACCAAATAGCTTCACAGTCCACACGGAGAGACGCTTAGCCCCCAGTGGCCACAGATATCTATAAAGAGAGAATTCAGCACTGCTGCCTAATGTTCATTGGAATATAAGAGACCATGTCCTCCAGGTCACATATATGCAGATCCAGCTTTGATGGTCTCACTACAAAGGAAGATAAAGCTCCTGACAACAACATATATTTCAAGTGCCCAACCTCAGAGGAAGTTTCTCAAAAAGTCTTTAGGCCAACAGAGCTCCATGATTGTGGAGTTTTATCCTGTCCCTTACTTTTGGAAACTCCTCTTGCACCTCCAAAGTTGTGAACTCCTGAGCAATTTCCATTCCAGATATGTATTCACAAATTTTATAACTCTTCTCCTCTAATTGTGTCTTAATTGGGGCGAAGGTAATGTCAAGTAATTGTTCTGGATGAGAGTGGGTGGATTTTTGTGTAGCACATATTTGCATACACATTGGATTCATTTTCCAATTTTCCATTTGAAATACTGAAACACTGACACTACCCCATACCCTACTAAACTCTGTCTACTAATCCTAATATGATGGAGAAAAATAACCCAAACAGAATTGAAATACAAGCAGTACAGAAAAGGCACAGTGTATAGTTGGACTTGCCTTTTGCATTATATAGAGTAGGAGTTATAAATCTACTCATTTTTTTGTTGAAATAGTTCTCAATGTGTTTTTAAAGTTAACAAATATATGAATTCCTGTCTCCCTTTCGCTGTAGCGTATTCAGCACATGTATTTTTATAAGCACATGTATAATCCTACCTGGTACCACATGTACACTATTGTGTGGTACCTGAATAGGCAGATACAAATTGTGAGAAGAGATCACTCCTCCTAAACGCTATTGGAACTGAACATTCACCCTATGGGTGAGCTTCCTAGCTGAACAACATTATATATAAATCCATGTTCAGTAAAATGAATATTTTTGATCTGTGGATAATATATATTTCATGGTGAATTTCAATTGGCATATAGTGCTAATTTTTAATATCTGTGTGTGTTTATATATATATATATATATATATATATATATATATATATATATATATATATATATATACTCTCCAGATTTTTCAAAATATGAAATATATGTGTCTTATTATACATTTCCTAAATTCATTCATATTCATGTATGTGGATTTATAATAATCTTTTCACAAGATTATTTTCAGAAATATTCATCCACCTGGAATACCTATTTGTTTCCAACACTGAAAACTAACTTAAGTGAATGGTGTATACAAATCCTAATATTTCTACAGTAACTGACTCAGTTTAACATCAATGCAAGTAGACTCCTATGAGACATGATGTGTATTTTGAAGTTCATTTTTTTCAACACTTGTACATTACTATTTCTTTAGTTCATGCACATCATTGGATATATATTTCATCCATAAGTTTGCAATTTTATTGGCATTTGTTTCACTTTCAATCACTTT
The DNA here is from genome assembly GCF_048772815.1 of Callospermophilus lateralis. NCBI lineage: Eukaryota > Metazoa > Chordata > Mammalia > Rodentia > Sciuridae > Callospermophilus > Callospermophilus lateralis. The sequence continues at coordinate 930,192 of NW_027513077.1, forward strand.
CTACTTCAGAACACATATATTTCTCCATGTTTCTTGACTGGTCTTTTCATGAGAATTCTTTCCAAACACATTATTTTTGATTTTCATAATTACTTTTGAAGGAAATCTCACACACCCTAGATAATGAACCATAACCATAATATTACCATTAGATGTATAACTGGTTGGAATGAATGATTGTATATCAATAAATGATTTCTTATATATTTTCAGATATCAATTCAATACATTATTTAAAGTGGAACCTGTTATATTATTTAAACACAGTATTGTCTATTCATGCATTATCTCTATATCCATAGACACAGGGTACACGTCTTTATAACCCCAATACTAATTATTAGGTCTTGAAAATATCCCTCCCAGAAATGGTGGAAGAAATACTCATGTCACCTGACCTACATATACATTTTATCACAGTAATATTCTGGACACAAAAAGCAAAGTTCACACTAATGATTGTACCAATGGAATGGTCGAGTGAGCATTTTAGGAAGAGACCACCAAGAGACTGTCTCATGCAACAGCAAAGTGTGTATTGGGGGTCCACATGCTGCAGCTCAGAGCTCACTTGAATTTAGCAGAGAGCCCTGAGAATAGCTTAAGCAGAGCTTATGTACTTTCTTTGGAGAAGGCAGGGTGTGAAGTTTATTGATGGGTCAGGGTGAGTGGGCGGTTTGCTTGCAAATGTGTGAGGGAGTACATTCTGCAGTTTGGCAGTTGGGGACAACACATTCTGGGAACAAGATTAGCAAACAGTTCTCAAGATTTCAACAGTGTTTTGTTAAGCATACAGAAAAACAGGAAGTGACAAGTACCTATTTAATAAACCTTTCATTTCCCACTTCTTGTTCTGGTTACTTTTAATCAAAAAAGTGATCATTGGGGGGTGTCACATTTTATGTCTGCTAGTGAGTTATATTGTTGTCTGATTACCATAAGTTTAACTTGTCCAATTTGAGCTTGGAGAAAGGAAACTACACGGTTGAGCAAACAGGGCCCTACAGTTAGCAATAATATGAGGATTATTAATGGACTGGCCAAGGCAGATAAAAGCGTAGTTAACCCAAGGGACTGTGTGAACCAAGACTCAAACCACGCTTTTTGGGCCTCTGTCTCTCGTTGACGCTCTTCAAGGCGTTTTCTTAATTTACTCATAGATTCTTTTACAACTCCAGTATTGTCAGCATAAAAAAAAAAAATTCTTCCCTCATTGCAGCACAAAGGCCCCCTCTCTCATGAAGAGGAGGTCCAACCGTCGCCTATTCTGTGAAACTACTTCGGAGAGAGAGGTTAAAGATTCCTGTAAAGCGGGGATTGAGGTTTTTAATATCTTTAAGCTTTGGTCTATTGCTGCTTCTCATTGAGTCATTTGTTGTGTCCCATGGACTAGGTCAGTGGTTCCTGTGCCCACACCTGCAGCAACTCTTATTCCAAATAGGATGGCTAAAGTGAGGGATACAGATTCCCAGCGGAACCGGGTTTTATGCCCCCCCTATTTGAACTTTAAATGAACCTGTGTCATGATAGAGCACTCTGGGAAACATCTGCACCATTACATAATTAATCACATCTATTGACCATTTTATGAACACATAAACAATAATTAAGTATATAGAATTATACTGTTGAAGGAACAGACAAGGAAAGGCACCTAAGATAGCACCGAAGCTAGGGAAGCAGTCCTATTTGGTTGCAAAAGGATGTAGAGAGCATTGCTTCTGTTGTAATCAATTAATCCTCTGAACCCCAAGTTTAGGTTGTTTCAGAATTTTGTAGCCAACATGTAAGGGAATGGGCTCAGAATATCACAGTCTGCAGAAGTTCACAAAAAGCAGTTTTTGTTTCTGTTTTATTTCTTCTATTTTGGCAAGTTAACTTTTTAAGGACACCTGGGAGGGGGAGAGCTTTTGTCTTCTCTTTTTTTTTCTCCCTGCCAGCTGTTAAAATGGAGCCCAGTTGGTAACTTCTTTATCTTAGAAATGTAGCAATCTCTGTGAAGCTCCAGCTCAAGGCCAGAGGCCTTGTTCACATATTTTGTGAAAAACTAGTAAGGGGTGTCTAGCTTAGGAGTGCTGATTTTTCCAGCCAGTGGCAACTAGAACAGGGCAACAAGAAAAGAGGAAATTTATCTACATTGAACTCTTTCATAGGGATTATTTTGCTGAAAGTCCTAAAGTCAGTCATGGTGAAGACTTCTGGAGAAGGTCACTTAAGAATTTTCTGTGGTCTTGGTACAGAGCGGGAAGAGTGGAAGGCAGGGAGTGAGAGCAGCTCCATGGATCTGAGAATCAGGAAGGAGAGATTAAAAGACTAATGGGAAAGGGGTTTGGGATTTTGCTAGCAAAAAAACTTGAGCAGTAGAGCAAGTAGAGCAGAGGGGAAGATGGGAGTGAGTATCTCAAAAAGCCTGTGAGGGATTTTAAATTCTTAGTAACCTGTATTCAGTGTTGACAATGCAACTTTAAAGGTAATTTTTATTACATCTTGGATAGGGGTCTGAGGGCTCTTCTCAGCTGGTTTGAGCTTTGGGTTAGCAGGTAAGAGGACCTGTTGGGACCCATTGTGGGCACTGACAGAAGAATAGAGGAGTGTCTGGGTTTAGGGGTACCTAAGTACCTGCTACCTCAGCAAGGGGGCAATGGTCTGAGAAAGGGTAGAGGTTTGGGTTTTTGATCTAGTAATTGGAGGGGAGAAATCAAATTCCTGAGGTGAAAGTGACAGCAGAGAGTCTGGAGCAGAAATCTGAGGGTGAGGATCTATTAGAGAAGCATAGTTCAGGATGTGAGCAAAGGAGGAAAAAGGCCTGCACATAGGGGAATTTCCTTCAACCCTTTTGAGCACTTGCCGAAGTTAAAAAGTCCATGCAGAATTTGAGGATCTAGAGACCCCTCTGTGGGACATGGATTTTGGTTGTCTAATTGGTAATATGGCCAATGCTGTGTACTGAATTTGATGAGGAGTTTGGGTTTCAGCAGGCAGCCCCTGTATGCTCAGATCGCCATGACTTACAGAAGAAGTCAGCTTTTCCCCACACAGCCATGGCTGTTTGTGGATTTGATAGTCCGCCGGGCAAACATAGTAATCTAGGCTAGCCAAACTGCATCTGGCTCACGTGTCCCTACATCCATAATGTTGGTTTCCATTACCTATGGTACGAAAGTGATTTAATGGAATTTTAGTGGAATCCTGTTCATCAGGGCTATCCCAATATGAAAGACCTATAGGTAGCTGACAAATGTCTGGGTGGAGGGATGGCCACCATGTCCCTCAGTGGGCTGTATTCGAGGTAGACCATACTTGTTGTCTAGTAGGATTTTTGATCAGCCATCGCTGCTGAACGGGCTGATGATGCTTAGGAATACTGGTGGCCAAGGGGAGAGTCTATAGCCTTATCCACATGGCGAACACACAGTTTGAAAGGTTTACCAGTCTTTTCCAGCTTCCAGCCAGAGTGGGGACATGGCGCAGGCTTGAGATGAGAGGCATTGATCCAGGAAGTGATTCCGTCTACCTTTACCACTGTAGGTGTTATAAGTAGCACCTGGTATGGTCCTTTACACCGGGGTTTCAGGAATGACACCTGATGTCGTCTTTAGTAGATGAGGTCTCTTACTTGATATTGATGTGGAGTCCCATCATACCCTGGTTGGTAGGAAGGGGCCAGATGTTTCAACAAGTACCGCTGAGTTCTTTCAAGAGCTTTAAGTCTGTCAAGCAAGGAGGTGTAGAAGGGATCGTTAGGTCTTAGAGTTGGGGTTAGGTCCCTTACTGGAGCAGGGGCACCATAGAGAATTTCATAGGGGGTGAGGTTAGACAAAGAAACAGAGGGAGTATTTCTTGCATGAAACAGTGCAGAAGGCAGGAGCATAGTCCAATCTTTTATGCCAGTTTCTAAGCTTAATTTCGTTAAGGTCACTTTAATGGTTCTTTTTATTTTTTTACCTGTCCTGAGCTCTTGGGTCTATAAGCACAATGTAACTTCCAATAAACCCCTAGAATTCTGGCTAACCCCTGTCTTACCTGGGCCATGAACGCCGGCCCATTATCAGACCCATATTACCTTAGGCAGGCAGAATCTTGGAAAAATATCTTTCAGGATCTTTTTGACCACCATTTGGGCCGGTTTTTTTTTCTTTTCTTTTCTTTTCTTTCTTTTTTCTTTTCTTTTCTTTTTTTCTTTTTTTTTTTTTTTTTTTTTTGTTGGGGATGCTTCAATCCATCCTGAAAATGTATCTACAAAGACTAGGAGATATTTAAGTCCATACATTGCTGGCTTAATTTCAGTAAAGTCAACTTCCCAATTCCCAGAATTGTCCTGGTCTGGTTCCTCATAGGTGCTTTCCTGCAAGAAGCTTGGAAGTGTAAGCATTAACCAATTGACAGACCCGACAGGCTTTTGTTACCCATTCAGTTCTTCCCTTTCTCTTTTAATCGGTTAGTGGAAAACTCTGTTCTTGATCCTTCAGGAATGCCTGCAATTTCTTTGAACCAAGGTGAGTGAGTTGATATACATTTTAACTTAGTGTAGGGCTTTCTGAAATTGCAGGCAAAGCTCAGTGAAGTTGAGGGTTCAGTGTCAGAGTCTTTAGGTGTTATCAAAAGCTTCCTGGTTCTCAGGGGTTCATTGGAAATGGGCATCTCCCTTTAGCACCGGGTATAAAGGAGCAGCTAATGATGCAAACCCAGGTATCCATAACCTGCAAAAGCCAGCAGTCCCAAGAAACTCTCTGAGTTGTCTGCTGTTAGATCTGTGTGGTATCTGCACAACAGTTTGTTTTCTTTGCTCAGTGAGCCATCCTTTACCGCCCCTAAGTGAATAGCACAGGAAGATTACTTCATGCTGGCAAATTTGGGCCTTTTTGGCAGAAGCTCTACACGCCAGTTTAGCAAGCTCAGATAATAGTGCTTGGGTCCCAGATTCACAGTTTTCTTTAGTGTTGGCTGCCAGTAGCAGGCCATCCACATGTTGAAGCAGGGTGTATAGTTCTGAAGTTGTTGAGATCTCTGTGGAGAGCTTCATCAAAGAGAGTGGGGGAGTTTTTGAACCCCTGTTCGAGTCTAGTCCAAGTTAGTTGACCAGACGTTCCGGTTTCTGGGTCTACAAACTCGAAAACAAACAGCAACTGACTATCTTTATGCAGAGGCAAGCAAAATAAAGCATCTTTTAAGTACAGAACAGTATACCATTTCTGCTCAGGGTTCAGAGTGCTAGGCAGATTGCACAGATTAGGTACCATGCGGTGAATGTCCTGCACTCTGTTGTTGATCTCTCGTAGGTCTTTAACAGGGTGATAGTCCCCGGTTCCTGGCATTTTTTAATGGTAGCAGGGGAGTGTTGCAGGCTGATTAACAGGGCCTTAGGACCCCTAAGATCAGATATTTCTGAATATGGGGCCTTATCCCATCTTTAGATTTTTGCCCAGAGTATATTTTTTGACATTGATTGGAGAGGCTGAGGTTTTTAACTCCACTGTTATTGGAGGTTTTTTAATGGGCAGGCCTAAGCCATCAGTTTTTGTCCAGGCATCTGGGTAATATGTTATCCAATTCTGGGGTAACGTGCCTGTTTGATCAGTCTTGTGTCGTGTGAAGAGTTGATGTTCATCTTCTACTGACAGTTAAAGCTGTGACTATCGGAGTTTTTACTGAAGGATTTATAATTTTCACTTTTGGGGCCTTCAGGGATAAAAGTTATTCTGGCCCGGAGCTTGGTGAGCAGATCTCGGCCCATTAATAGGGCCGGGCATCTTGGGATTACTAGGAAGGAGTGATGGATTTTTCCTTTCCCCAGGTCCATGATCCTCTTAGTTGTCTATGCCCGATATTTACTGCCATTAGCCCCTTGAAATAGAGACCTTTTATTTTATGGAGGGCCCAATGGGGCTTTAAGGGCTGAGTATACTGCCCCTGTATCCACTTCAAAGTGTACTGGGGTACCCTCCACTTCAAAAGTTACCCTGAGTTCGGGAAGAGGATCTGAGCCCCGCCTTTCTTAGTCATCCTCCAGAGTCAGAATGTCTGGCTGGTGTGGCTGTCTCATTCTCGGGCTCTTTTTGGCAAAGTGTCCTTTTTCTTTTGAGTAGGCATATTGATCTGAGGCCAGGGGTGGCTTTTGGCGTGTGCCCAGGTATCCCTTCCTGTATCCCTGTTTCTTAATTTCTGTCCTATTTTTTGTTGTGACCAGGACCTTAGTCAATGCATTAGTCTATCTTTTGCTTCTCGCATCCTCTCTTTGCTCCCTTTCTTTCTTCCTCCTTTGTTCCTTCTCTTCCTCAGTTTATCTCTTATAGTTTACTTTTTTAGGCTTCTCTGACTAAATCTCTCAAAGCCATATCTTGTAATCCATCTACGCATTGTAACTCTCTTTTAATATCCAGGGCAGCTTGCCCAATGAAGGCCATCATGACAGATGGCTTTTGATCCTCTGCCTGAGGATCGAAAGGAGTATATCTCCTATATGCCTCCATAAATCTCTCTAGAAACATAGAGGGAGATTTATCAGGCCCTTGAATAATCTCTCTAACCTTGGCCCAATTAGTTGGTCACCTTAGCGGCTGCTTGGAGACCCGCTATTAGAGCCCGGCAATAAGTGGACGGATGCTACCTACCTTCAAACGTGTTGGTGTCCCAGTTCGGTTGGTTCAATGGGAAGCCGGCTTTGATGATGTGGGAAGAGGTGTCGGTCACCCATCTTGTCCGAGGATATTTTTTTTTAGCTTCCAGAAGGTTTTTCTCTTGTTCCTCTGTCATGAAGAGAGTCTGTAGGAGTTGTTGGCAGTCATCCCAAGTAGGCAGGTGTGACAACGCCGGCAAGTTCTTTGAGTTCTTTTACCGGGTCCAGCTTTGTCCAGGGAAGGAGTGGCTTTGTGTGCTGCCCGGTAGTAATCTGGAGGGCGCTGAGCCGGCCTAGCTTCCTCCAAAGGTGGAGAGGCTGAGTCAGCAGCAAGGGAATCACTTAGAGGGTGTTGGGTGTTGGGGGAAGAGGGTAGGGGATAAGGAGGGTGCGGAGAGTCTAGTTGAGTCTTGAGACTTAGGAAGAACAAAGGGTGGAGGAGGAGGAGCAGAGGGTTTGAGAGATAGAATCATGGGGGAAGGTGGAGGAGCGGGGGCAGGGAAAAGGAAAGGCTTCACAAATGGAGGAGGAGATTTGCAGAGGTCCTGCAAAGTTAAGATATATGGCTTTTGATCTGGATGGCTATGTGGCCCCAGTTGAAAGACAATATTTCTGACTTTTTGAATTAGTGGGGAGTAGAAAGTTTCTTTAGGGGCCATCCGACTCCAAAGGTGGGTCATTTTGAGGCACGGAGAGTCTGCCAGTTCCGGCGTTTTACTGAAATAGAAAGATTCTGAGCCCTTAAGTGGACTTTGGTCCACTGAACAAGAGTCAGGGACAGAGGCATTGAAGTGCTCTGTCCCATAATGAAAGATATACAAACAGTGAAACCAATGACACACAACACAGACAAGACAAGACAATAAAGACAGGCAATGGACGTCCAATACTGAGACAAGGACTGATTAGCCAGCAAAACCTGATGTGCTGGCAAAACCGAATCCGAAACAAAAAAATCACTGAGTCGAGGATACTATTGTTCCTCTATTTTCCGAATCCTCTGGGGGCATCCCCCAGGAACGTGACCTGTGGCTCCATGACACGTCTGTCAGCCAGCATCTGAGAGAGCTCACGCTCATCACCGATAGCCATTTTGCAAAGCCCTAACCTGAAACCCGAAACACGAAAGTGGTACCTTACTTATCCTGATAGGAGCTCGTTGGGAGTCTTTCGTACACCACTGATGGACCTTGCTGGGGGTTTCAGATGTGAAGTTCTGGCAAGCATTGGAGGAAGAGACCACCAAGAGACTGTCTCATGCAATAGTATAGGGTTAATAGGAAGTACAGCATGCTGGGGCTCAGACCTCACTTGGATAGAGCAGAGAGCCCTGAAAGAGCTTAAGCAGAGCTTATATTCTTTTCATGGAGAGGACAGGGAGGGAAGTTTATTGATGGTCCGGGCGACTGGTCGGTTTGTGAGCAAATGGGTGAGAGAGTACATTCTGCAGTTTGGCAGTTGGGGACAACACATTCTGGGAACAGGATTGGCAAACAGTTCTCAAGATTTCAACAGTGTTTTGTTAAGCATACAGAAAAATAGGAAGTGACAAGTACATATTTTATTCACCTTTCACCAAAGCCTAAAAGGAAAGTGAGCATGGATTACTAAAAACATCCATGTCCAGGTTGCCTAATGCTCTCAAATATCAATCGTATTGGTGACTACATATTTGTTTCTTCCTAAGATTTTCTATTCAACCTCAACCCTGTTCAAAATATCTAATTCTATCACTCACTTTATACTTTGGCTGAATTCCTAATGTCTCTATTGATTTCTGCTTTCCTACATATTTATCCCAGTTCATCATTGTGATTGACTCTTCACATGGGCTGACATATGCATTCACTATCTACCCGAAACCCTATTGCTAAAAAACTTTTGGTATCAATCCTATACTAACTCTTCCTTCTAAACCTACCAATTATCTTCCTAATCCTACTGACTATCGCTTTTGGACTGGATGTTCTCTTCGACATTCAATCATCCAAGATACAAGGTCCTATGACGCTGTATGTTGAATTATCTGAGACACCTGTGCAGAACATAATTCAAAGCTAAGTATCCCAATCAAGGGCCAAATGCACTTCTGGGCTTCAAATTTTACCTAGATTTCTGTTTTCATACTTATATTTCACCTCTATATTCTTATTAACAAGGCAGGTTCCCAATACCATTATTCATCCTGCAGAATGATTACTAACATAAATCAAACATGTTATTAACCCTAACCATACACTGTTCACTCAATATAACTTTACAGAAGAGCAGGGACAGAGTTGGTCTTACAATACAGGAATGTAGGGAATCTTCCACCTGCTGGGAACCTCAAAAGTCCATGCAGAAATTATCCCTGGAGAAGATGTAGGCAGCTATGAAGGACCTAAGAGAGCAAAAGTCATCTTCCATGGCAAACAACCTGGGCAGGATGAGGGGTTGTGTCTGAATCAGCCTCTCTGATCTTAATGTAGAGAGGATGGAACAAACCAGGCCTGTGTGGAGAGCTATTGCCAGGTGAGTAGGGTGGATACACTATTTGAACTTGTGAAAGTGTCACAGGAAGTAGGGGCAGCCTCCATCTCATGGGACCTATGGAAGCAACTGTTAGGACAAAGTGGTTGCCAAGGCAGTGACCTCATTCAGTTCCTGGAGGAAGTGACCTACCTCACTTCCTTGGGAAAAAACTCTCTGAACTTGGGGTCCAGTAAGCCAGGCACTCAGAGCCACTCTCAGTCCCAGTTCCAGTAGGCACACTTGTTTGGATTTACCAAGGACAGTGTCAGTCTTTCATGATACCTACTGATGTGAGGATGGCCAAATGCCAGCAGAGCTCTGAAGAGGGCCCTTTCCTCAGAAAGCAGGTAGTGGCTCACCACTGGCACCTGACAACGTCACAGAGTTGACCAAGGAGACAAGATCTGAGACAGGACAGGCCATTTCCGGAAAACATACTAAGACCCACCAGTCAGAGGATACTCCGGATAGTCACAGACCTACTTGGGGGAAGACCATGACTTTGTGGGTGTGGGTGGGAGTTTATGGTTTTGTCTCATGTTCTGAGAATAGGGAGGAAAGGCGGTTTGTTTGGTTTGGAGGGGACTGTTTCTAGTAAGTCGTTTGACAAGATGAGTGTTTCTATATCTGTATGTCCCACTGTGTTCGTGGTTGTAGACATTAGAAAAGAGAATGCATCAATGGATGTGTCCTGTCTTGTAGAAAGCTTCACAGCATTCATCCTGCCCAATTAATGAATGGACTTTGGCTTGCCTTATGGATGGGTAACACCTACTATCTTCCTAATTTCCTGTTTTCTTCCTGAATTTGGGCCACTCTCCAGAATAGGCTCATGGTTTTGTGTCCAATATATGTACCATCTCCAAGCTCTGTGATATGGCCATGTACTGGATAGCTTAAGGGATTGGGGGAATATCAGAAAACTCAGATATCAGTGTGACCAAAAAAGTCTAAGTGGAGAAACCCTGCTTTGGGCCATTTGCTTACCTATTGTTCTGTTGCCCTGAATGTCAGGAAGGTCTTTGCCTCAGCCACCCCTTTGGGACGCCTGAAGAAAACAGTTTTCAAATGGAAATTAATGGGCATCACCTGTACCTCTTTGCTTAATTGCTTTGGAAAGGGATGTTTGTGAATCAGCCTCTTGGCCATGTGTGAGGCTGTGGCTTATATTCTCAGCACCTGATGGATCTAAAGAAAGATTCCATGTGTGCTTCCAAAACCAAAATGGCCCAAAAAGCAGTCTTTGTGGATGAAGTCTCTCGCCTTTCTCTATAAGGTTCCTGACATCCATCTAGTGAGAATAGGGATTCTTTGTGTCAAATGAGTTCTTCAAAACTCTGCAGTGGCAAGTCTTTAGGTGCTTGGGTTTTTTCATGACACCAATTCAGATAAAAAATCTAAACCCGACAGTCAGTAGGCCTCAAATTGGAGAAGCAGAGCAGTATTTACGTCAGGCCTATGGTCACTCCTGGTTCTCAGGAAGGGTGTCCAGGCAACCCTGACTTTAGGCAAATGAGGGGCTAGGAAGGTTATTTTGTACACTGTCTTGGGATGAGTCCCTCATGGAAAACTCCAGCCACAGGTTATGATGAGTGTCTATATGGAAAAAGATGAGGGCTTTGTGGGAGTGTTTTGGTTTTAATTGTGGGGATTTGTGTGGCGGTTGGAAGTGATGACTGGTTCTACCTGGGTTTGAACTCTGGTGTCATTCCTTTAGAGTCTGAGTTCTGGAACTGATCTCAGAGAAATATTGCCATGAATTGTGTTCGGATTTTAGGAGGCCACGCATGGGATTCGCCCTTGGAAACTGAGATCAAGGACCAGGTTTGTGTTCCAAAGAGCCTGAGAATCTCAGCCAGGATATCACAAGATTTTTTTCTGAAAGATTAGGCATCCATAGTTGAGAGTCAAAACACCCATGGACGTCACATTGTAGACCTTAATGGGCCTGGATGCATATGAGCCTTTGGCCACTCAATTGGAAGACTTGCCTGTGAGAGTACTCCACAGCTTTCATTGAAATGACCTTCTTCACCATTTTATGGTTCCTGAATTAACTGAAACCCACAGTGCCTCCAACTTCATCCATGAAAAATTGCTAGTTAAATACCATGAAATTTTTGAAATTCCCTTAACCAGGTGGTACTGGAGAGCCTTTGGATGTCTTGTTGCTGATCATAAGTGTACCATAGAATGCCTAGATTGTCTGGGTTTCATGAAAATGGTGTAGAACAAAGATGCCAGTAAGTTGGAGCCTGCAGAGTAGTGGGCCTATTGCAGTGGTGGGCAGGTGTGTGATAATACATCTGTGGTGTGGCCATGAGGATTTGCCATTGCCTTCCAAATGGCTTGTGAGTGACATGGTGCAGCCAGCAGGCCCTTCTATGTAAAGGTATCTTTTTATATGGAGAGGTTTCAGGGCAAATTTCAGAGTCAGATTGCTATGGACAAGGGGGCAAGCTCTATGGGATAGAAGCCTGGTTGGTGCATTCTCCTGCAGACTCTGACCCACCACAAGTGACAGAACTCCCTCCAGCACTGGGTCCCAGTTGAACTCATTGTATTTCATGAAGCAAATACCAAAATCGCAGTGCAGCAGCAAGAAACACCACTAAAAGTTTAGGATGACAAAATGTCTTCACAGTCCACACTGGGAGACACTTAGGACCCAGTGGCCACAGTTTACCTACAACGAGAAAATTCAGAACTGCTGCCTCATGTTCATTAGAATATAAGAAACCATGTCCTCCAGGTCACACAGATGCAGACCCAGCTGTGATGGTCCCACTAGAAAGGAAGCTAAAGTTCCTTACAACAACATATATTTCAAGTGCCCAACCTCAGAGGAAGTGTCTCAAAAAGTCTTTAGGCCGGCAGAGCTCCATGTTTTGTGAGTGTTTTCCTGTTAGATCTGGACACAAGAGAAGACCACTGACACCAATAAAAATTAAATTAAATTAAGCTTATTATTTCCACTGGCCATCCTGCCTCTCCCTCCCAAATTGGCAGGAACAAGACAGCAACCCCAGCTTTCCTACAGCCCAGCTTCATGGACGAGAAATTTACACAAAATGGGCATTACATTTAACAGAACTCTGACAAGCATCACACTAATGGTAGTTAATATATATATATATATTTTTTTTTTGCTGTCCCTACATCAGAATTTATGAGGACCATTAGAGCCTCAGAGAGGGTTGTTGTCTGGCCAGGGAGGGCAAATATTTATGATATGTCACTAAAGTTTCAGAGAGGGCTGCTATCAGGTCGGAGAGCCAGAAATGGCTCAGTTCAAACACTGGCAGGCATTCCAAGCAGGTTCAGAATTTTCAGTAATTTATGGTAAAGCCAAAATTATCTTTTCATGGCTTTTTGGCAAGATGGCTTCCAATTTTAATAAAAGATCAGGTTGGGTCTATCATTTCCCCCTTTTCTCTGTGTCCCTTTCAAATCTTTGATAGATTAGGGGTAGAGCACTGAGGAAATTTTAATCCCTCAGGTAAAAGTCTCCAAATTTTTAGAACCCCCCCTAAAACCAGTCTCCTTGATTTTACCTGACTTAATTAATTACTTATATTGATTGTCTATTTATATTTGGCTCCATTGTTGTAATAAGAGAGGCATCACCCATTTTGGCTTCTTCTGAGCTGAGAGAGGATGACGTGAGGAGGCATGGTGTGAGAGACATGAGTTGCCTTTTAGAAGTAGTTGAGGGACATGAGTTGCCTTTTAGAAGTCAGTTCGGTTTGAAGTCTGGTTGGGGAAGAACAGGTTGTAAAGTCATCTGGGGATTGGTTATTACATGAGAGAAACAAAAACCATGAGTACTGAATAAATGTTGCAGCAGCTGGAACATGCCACTCTATAGAAGTTCCCTCTCCAGTCTTTAATATCCCCAGTTATAAAGACTGTCAATTTAATATTTAACTTTTAGTATTAGAGTTGTCCCTCCCCATAAGATATAGTTTAATAATTTAGTGTCATCTGATCTTGCAAAATCCTTTTACCAGTATGACCTCTGTGTCTAATAGAGAAACCTTTAATTTTGATACTCAGGACTGGATAATCGTACTAGCAAACACCAAGCTTACCTGTGTAGGTTAGGGATATATTTAGGCCTTAAACTGAAAATTTCTGACTCTGGCAGCTCTTCTTGATAGTCTCTTTTAATAAGTATCAGGCATTCCTGTCAGAGAATCCTTCTTTGTAGCCTCCAGTCTTACTTATTTTGGGAGGCTAACATAAAGTGTGTACCTTAAAATATTATTATTATTATTATTATTATTATTATTATTATTATTATTATTATTATTCAAAATGTCCAGGAATGGCTGTATTTTGGTTTTCACTGTCTTTGCTAAGTGTTTAAGATGAAGCATTCAAACTGACTTTTGTTTCTATCTATTGTTAACAGTCAGGTGAGCTTTTATGGGAGTCATAAACTGGGTAAACTTGAGAGCACTTTCTCAGTTCTGCTAGAGCCATTTGCGCTAGGTGGGTCCAGGTCTCTTTTGACCATGTGGCTTCCCTCGGAAGCATCAGGGATTTCTTTCTTCTCTGATGACTCTTCTCTTCATAGCAAATGCACTGATTGGCTTTCTGTTCTCCAGTGGTCTCATTAATCTCCCTGATGGGGAGTTTTTATAGCCCAGAGTTGCAAAACTCTTTAGAGAAGTCCCCTGTTCCCTGGATTCAGACTGACTCAGAGGGCAAGAGCCAAATATTGGTTTCCTTGGCCCTTTTCAATTAATTTTAATTTAAAATCCTAATCTTAAACATCTATCAAATAAATTTTAACAGCCTGATATTAAGAGCACCAGGCTTTAATGTCTATAACTTTATAATTATTTATCTTTTTATTAATTGGGATCTGTATTATTCTGTCTGTCTTGCAGGTGATAACTTACTCTCTGAAATTAACCCATGTTTTGTTCTTAAAGCAACACTTCTTTAAAACACTAACAGGGAATCTTTAGATCACATATAAGAAAATTACAAAATAAAATTTTTAAAAAACAGTAAAAATACTTAGTTCGTTTAATAGCTACCCTGAATTTTTTGGCTGAGTCATACATTATATCCCCTGTTTGAGATCCTTGGAATCTTGACATTAAGAAAGAACTTTTAACATAACTTTAAAGAAATAAAATCTGACCTACTGCTTTTGTATTCATTCTCACATGAAATAAGATGGGACACACAGCCTTATCTCAGGTAAGGCAGGGCTCTTTATAAATCTTAAGTGTTTTAGTTCTAAAGCTGATCTTTATTTTTTAAATATTATTTTAAAAAGTTTACATAAATTGTTTGAGGTCACATGAACATTAGCTAACACCATATAAAATCACTTTAAAATATGAATTAAACAAATGCTGAAAGTTTTTAACCTTTACATGGATTAGGCTCTCATTAACATAAAGTACATTTAAATTGTTCCCCAATGTAAAAAGTAAGATTAAACTTTACATATCTTATTGATAACAGGTGAATAAATCCCCAAAAAACTTCAGAACACCAGCTTGATATAATGCTCTTTTAAAATTTTTACCTTACAGACTTGCATACCTGTAAGATATGAGCACATTAGTAGCATCACAATTACATTGATGTTTCTACATTAACCAAGTTTAGCTTTTAAAGAAATGGCAGTACAGTGCTCTAAAATAACAGTTCTAATTTAATCAGTTGTTTAATTTCTATGGTTGCTTGCACAAGAAAAAATAAAACTTAATAAACACAATGTTATGGGTAAACTTATGTTTTAAGAAATTTTTGTCTCTTTAACACATGATTGATTTTTACAATCTTTTACAGAATTTAGTCAAACTTATACAGACGTTAGTAAGTCAATCAGATATCTAACAAAAGTACTCGTGAATGAGTAATCCCATATCAAATTTACTTTACTTATTTATCAAAATATTAGACACATGTATTGAAGAGTGTAAACCATTTTTATGTTGAAGGAAAAGTCCTAGAACCAAGGCATATTAGACATTTTGTAGATATTAATATTTTATCAGATTTTTGAATACCTAGAAAAACTTGAAAGCTTAAATTTAAAGACATTTATTTTTATCTGTTTATCAAATTTAATTGAATTATTTAAATCACGTGAATTGAAGATCTTTAGATCCACTTTTTAAAATTTGTTTTTATGAGTGCTTTTTTTTAATGAGTGCTCCTTATATATATTAATTTGTATATCATATATAAAATATACGGACATATGTATATATAGACATACAACACATAACAAAATTGAGCACACATAATAATAGTAAAGGCCTTGTAGCTTTTCGCAGGTGAAATCTCCATTGCAATGTTTCAAAAAGTCCACAGTTGGTCAAAGATAGTACTGATCAGAAAAACATTAACCTAGGTCTGTATGATCAAAATCATGAGCTCAAAAAAAAATAAAGTATCTAAGGAAAAAAATAAGAGTCCTAGAAAAAATGACTGGCCAGTAATTAGTAAATACATACAATTTACCTTTTTTTCTCTTAGGCCTCAGATCAGTCTCCTACTAAGCTTGCAGGCTTCTTTCATTTGCCTTTCAAAATAAGTCATGGCTGAGGTCTGGAAGGAGCAGGAAAAAACTGCTTTTCTGAGCAGACACCTCAGGCCTAAGGCATTTTAACCATAATTTTCAGGTTCGGATGTTGAAAATTATGGTACAAGTTTAAGATACAATTCACAAAATTTTATATCTTTACATCTTGTTTTGTCAACAGATATCATACTATGATTTACAATCCTTGTCCAGATTAATGCTCTCGAACACACAGTGATATTTTCACAGGCTACCCAATTCAAAATTGGTGAAAAATAAAGACTGAATGATTGGGAAGTTACTTGCCAATTTGGAAGTAGAGTTCTTTAGTTTTCCATCCTAAGTATTTAAGTTCTCTGGCATGAATTATCTGAAATCATAAACTAAACCATTACCTAAACCCGACTTTTAACTGCAAGATTTTGCAATGCTTCAAAAACCCATTCAAATACCAGATTGTTACAAGAAAACATCATCATTTAGACACACATTCAGCTAAGATCATTCCCAAGAAACAATTTATAATATCAACACATTATTGCACATGTCTTAAAGGGCCAGAAACAAAGACACAAGACAGACAGAAAGAAGGTCCAGACTATGGCTGTCAGACAGAATCCTTTAAACCTGAGCAGATAAGAAAAAAAATCTCCTACACCAGTGGCACCATAGATGTCCACAAGGGGGGGGCAGATGTTTTAACAGAGGGGCAACCTGAAATGTACAATTAAGGGTCTCCATGGTGACTTTAATGCATTTAGTGTCCCCTTTTTCTTTTTCTCTTTTTTAACAAGACAGTGGTGGCATAATCCTTACAGAGCAGGGAAGGAAGGAGGGAATTCCCTGAAGCAACAGGGCTTCAGCAGCTGCTGGGAGTCCCTCAGTCCCTCCTTTTACTTACAGGATTATCTCCTCTGGTTCGGTTCCACCTCAAGCATGTTCCATCTAGTAACATTTCAGTAGTCATCTCTAAAAATGTTCCGGGACAGGGGGTGGGGGAGGGATTTATCAAAATTTGTAACTTAAAGTTCGTCTCCTGACCTTGAAGCCAATTAATGCCAATTTAATAATGAGGACAAGGTTTTTAGAAAAAGAAAAAGGGAGGTTTATTGCTTTGGTAACAAAGAAGAAACACAGGGAACCCTGCCCAGAGGTTGTGACTCTCTTGATCTGGAGGGACAAGGGGTTTTAATGGAGTTTCACTTGTTAACCTGGGAGATACTCAGTTCTTAGGTCCCCAGCAGGCATTGCCCTCTGCAGTGGTTATACTCCAGGCAGCCAGCTAGGAGCTTCTCTCATCCTGCTTAACAAAGGGGAGTAAAGTTCATCGCAGTTCCTTAAAACAGAGTCCGAAAGAATATCAGGCTTACTTTCTTT